>NC_041393.1:767745745-767773345 GCF_002162155.2 Triticum dicoccoides | reverse complement strand
CCGGTGGGCCCGGAGCCTCTGTCCCCCCTGTGCCGACCCCTCCGGTCCTCACGGGTGGGCACTGCGTCTCCTCCCCCCTCGCAGAGCCCTCTCCGGTCCCCCCACCCGCGGGGGAAGAGTCGGGCGACACCCTGGAGCTTGTCCCCCCGCTCTACCTGCTGGTGGATGCTGGCGCCCACCCCACCCCCCCCGGCCTCCCCGGCCTTCAGGGGGGTGGGCCCGCTCCTCCTCGACGCTGGTGATTGCGTCCCGTCGCAGCACCCGCCTCGATGCGGCCCGCCCGGCTGACGCGACGGTCCTGTCCATCGCCGAACGGGCGGAGATCCGGGCGGCTGCCCGGAACCTCGAGTCAGGTGTGGATTCCGCCCTTCCTAGTTCTTCCAGTTGCTCCTTTTCAGCGCTTGAGACCGTTCCTATCCGACACCTGGCCAAGGTGGCCACTGACTCGGCCATTGTTTTCAAGGGGGAAGTGGGTCCCCCTTTAGAACAGATCGCGGCCATTAGGGCTCGCGAGATATTAGATGGCAAGCTGGCTGAGTCTCGTGCTCGCCTCCGTAGGGCCCCCGAGGATCAGGCTACCCCTGCCGCTCAGATCCCTCCGGTGGTTGACGGGACCATCCGTGGACGCACTCGCTCCCGCACCGCCGCTCTGCACGCTCAAAGCGCGTCTCGTGTTCTGGGGTCAAGCAGCCCCCCGATGGGGGTTTAGATGCGGGCCCTTTTTTGGAACATTCGCGGCTTCGGCCATGATGGCCGGCGCCGCCAGCTCGTCGAGTATGTGCACGACGAACACATTGACATCATTGCGATCCAGGAAACCATGTGCACTGATTTTCCCTTCCTGAGCTTGACGGTCTCAGCTCCCACCTTTTCGCCTGGCACTGGCTCCCTTCTAGTGGGAACTCAGGCTACTCTGGTGGCCTCCTTCTAGGGGTTAAGGATGCCACCTTCGAGGTGGGCGGCATGGACCGGGGTGAATTTTTCATTAGCATGGAAGTCTTTGAGCGGGCCCTAAACTTCAAGTGGGAGGTTGTGACTGTCTATGGTCCGGCGGACCACCGCCGGTCCCCGGCCTTCCTCGCGGAGCTGCACCAAAAGATCTCCACCTCCCTCCTCCCCGTGGTGGTGGGCGGAGACTTCAACCTCATCCGGTCTCCGGACGAGAAGAATAATGATAGGATTAACCTCCCCCGGATGTAGTTGTTCAACGACTGGATCGCGGAGCTTGGCCTCCGGGAGATCGAGAGAACGGGGGCGAGATTTACCTGGACTAACCGCCAGGCTGACCCGACACGATCCGTTCTAGATCGTGTCCTAGTTTCCCCGAAATGGGAATTGAGGTGCCCCCTGACCTCGCTGCGGGCGATCACCCGCATTGGGTCGGACCATGTCCCTCTCCTCCTCTCCTCCGCGGATGAGCGCCCCGCCTGCCCGCCGCGGTTTCGGTTTGAGCCCTATTGGCTCAACCAAGCCGGCTTTCGTGAAGCGGTCGCGTCTCGGTGGGAGCTTGCCCGCGCCTCCCCTCATCGCTCCATGTCCGTCGTCGACTCGTGGCACTTCTGCGCCAAGCTTGCTCGCCAATTCATGAAGGGCTGGGGGGCCAACCTTGGCCGGGACCTCCGCGAGCGTAAAAAGTCGCTCCTGCTGGCTATTCAAGCCCTGGATGCTCGGGCCGACTCCTCGGGGCTTTCTCCGGATGAGTGGATGCTGAGATATGATCTTGAGGATCAGCTTTCCACCATTTACACCGACGAGGAGGCCTATTGGCGGGCGCGCGGTACCCAGCGGTGGGTACTCCGCGGGGATGCGAACACCGCTTATTTCCAGGCGATCGCGAATGGCCGCCGCCGTAGAAACTCCATCCACTGCCTTTGGGAGGATGACGCCCCCCTCGTCTGTCCCGCGGCCATTCGGGCCCATGTGGACGGCTTTTACAAAGCCCTCTTTACCCCCACCCCTTGGGGTGGGGCTAGTCTCGCCCCCGATATTTGGAGGGGGGCCCAGTTGGTGCCCGACGTGGCTAACGAGGCCCTAGTTGCCCCCTTCACCGAGGAGGAGGTGCTCGCTGCCATTAAAGGCATGAACCCTGCCTCGGCCCCGGGCCCTGATGGCTTGCCGGTTGCTTTCTTTAAGACTTTCTGGCAGGTGATCAAACCGGAGGTCATGGCTCTATTCGAGGAGTTCTATTCAGGGGCTATGGACCTGGGACGCCTGAACTATGGGATCATTACCCTCATTCCCAAGGTTCCCGGCGCCTCGGATATCCGTCAGTTCCGCCCCATCACTGTGATCAATGTGATTTTTCGGATCCTAGCTAAAGGGTACGCCAATAGGGTGACCCTGCTGGCTGACTCGATCACTCACCCGAACCAATCGGCCTTCATTCAAGGCCGGTTTATTCTTGATGGCGTGTTGGTCTTCCATGAAGTCCTCCACGAGGTCCGGGTGAAGCATCTTCGGGCTGTATTCCTGAAGCTCGACTTCCACAAAGCTTATGATACTGTCCATTGGCCCTTCCTACGAGAAGTACTGTTGCGTAAGGGCTTTGATGACCGCTGGGTGACCCGCGTGATGCAATTAGTATCTTGTGGGCGGACGGCCGTGAACATTAATGGCGAGATTGGACCCTACTTCCCCACCCTATGTGGGGTCCGTCAGGGAGACCCGTTCTCACCGTTTCTGTTCAACATGGTGGTCGACGCTCTGGCCGCCATCCTGGATAAGGCTAAGGGGGCTGGCCATATTCACGGCATTGTCCCCCACCTAGTTGGAGGGGGTGGGGTCTCCCTTTTGCAATACGCGGACGACACCATAATAATGGTGGAAGGTTCAAATCAGGACGTGGCTAACCTGAAGTTCCTCCTCCTTTGCTTCCAGCAGTTGTCGGGCCTTACGATCAACTTCGACAAGAGCGAGGTGATGGTCCTTGGCTACCCTCAGCCGGAGGCCCAATCTATTGCTGATCGCTTGAACTGTAGGCTGGGGTCCTTCCCCACGACCTACCTGGGGATCCCCATTAGTGACTCGCGCCTCACCGTGGCGGACCTCCGCCCTACGGTGACCCGTATGCAACACCGCGTTGAACCTTGGAAAGGGCGTTGGCTATCAAAGGCCGCACGGGTGATCCTCATCAACTCCTCACTTGCCAGCCTCCTTTGGTTCCTCATGAGCTTTTACAGCCTCCATGAAACGCTGCACACGGAAATTGCCAAATACCAATCCAGGTTCTATTGGGCTGGCGACGATGACAGGTAGAAGTACCACATGGTGAGCTGGCCGGACATCTGTAAACCCAAAGACCAGGAGGGTCTTGGGATTTTGTCCTCCCGCCGCATGAACATCGCCCTCCTGACCCGGTGGCTATGGCGCATCGCCAATGGGGACGGAGGCCTATGGCTCACCATCATCCGCACCAAATATCTTCGTGGTCAGCCCCTAGCTTTCTGTCAACGGTCGGGCGGATCCCAGTTCTGGCAGGACGTTGTGCAGTTGCTCCCCGTGCTTCGTATCGGCACGTCCATCTCGGTTGGAACTGGGTCCGCGACCCTGTTCTGGTTCGATCGGTGGCTCGGGGACGCCCCTCTGGCCGCCCGCTTTCCTGACCTCTTCGCCATTGCTGTTGACCCTCGGGTCTCCGTTGAGACAGCCCTTATTGACTTAGGGCGCCTCACGTTCCGTCGCCCTTTCGGGCCCCTGGAAGTGGCCGCCTGGGATTCTCTACTCCAGGACATCGCCCTTCTCCCGATGAGCGTTACTGACGCCCCGGATGCCATCTCGTGGCGCCTAGAGGCCTCCGGCCGTTTTTCTACTAGGTCTCTCTATGCGGCCATCGCGCCTTCGCCCGCCCCCGAGCCCTTTGGGCTCATTTGGGACATCCGGTTGCCTCTGAAGATTCGGATCTTCCTTTGGCAGTGGATTCGTGGCCGCCTCCCCTCTGGTGTCGAAGTCCTCAAGCGCAACGGACCCGGAGATGGGCTCTGCCCTTTGTGCGGCACCGCGGATGATGCTAACCACATCTTCTTCACGTGCCATGCGGCACAGTTCCTCTGGTCCTGCTTCCGTGAGACGGTTGGTGGACAATGGTGCAACTCCAACTTCCCCGACCTCCTTGCGGAAATCCACGCCTCCCCTCCCCGCCACCGCCACATTCGCTGGCTCTGCGTTGGAGTTCTCGCCTGGACGCATTGGACCGTTCGCAATAAGCTCGTCATCCAGAAAATCCCTCTTCGTCGCGCTACTGACGCCATTTTTAAAATGTGTGGGTACTTGCAGCTTTGGCGGCCGCTTAGCCGCCCTCAGGACCGGGACGTCATCAACACCCTCCTCGCCGACCTTCGATCGCTCGCCTTCCGCCTGGCGCCTCCGCTTCCGCCGCCACCGCCGGAGCCCGACTAGATGATGTCGTTCTTTCTGTTTTAGGGCTTGTTGAGCTGTGCCCTCAGCATTAACCCTTTATTTGTGTGTGAACTTGCTATGTGCCCCTGTTGGGCGTGGACTTGTGTGTGTGTGTGTGAACCTTTTGTACTGTTGGCTTGGGCATGTGCTTTATATATAAAGCGGGGCGAAAGCCTTTTTCGGCAAATCTCCAAACAGCTCATTGTTTGATAGATCCAAGAGCTGCAGAAAGGCAGAGTGTGATTCTCCAAAGAAGCTGCTATTGTCTTTACCATTGGCAACCTTGACTACTGGCAACTGCTTGCTATCACGATTAGGAATGCCAGACAAGCTGAGAGCTACTAGATTTACCAGCAAGGAGATAGTTTTAGGAAGCTCACCCTCTAGATGGTTGGAGCTGACGTCAAGGAATTTCAAAGATGTTGCATTACCAATATCTGACGGCATAATTCCTGTAAGGTGATTTTTCCACAAGAACAATGCCTCCAAGTTTCGCATGCTCCCTATCTCCCGTGGGATGCTTCCAGTTAACAAGTTTCCGGATCAATCAAAAAACTCCTTGCACTTGATGATATGTGATGAGATGCTTCCAGTTAACAAGTTTCCATATACAATGAAACGCTCGAGCTTGGTACAATTTGTAAACATCTCTGACGGGATGCTACCATTGATATTGTTTCCATCCATGTGAAAAAATACTAACGTTTGTATCCTGGCAAAAGATGGTGGCAAACTTCCATATAACTGATTCTGTGACAGGATCATGTACTTAAGACTAGTAAGGTTCCCCAACTCAGGTGGAAGAGTAGAAACCAGACTAGCGTTTTGTATGTGGAGCATCTTTAGCAACTGAAGCTGCCCGAGTGATGCTGGGATCGACCCGCCAAGGGGATTGCTGTACAGTACAAGATTCTGCAACCCAGATATCATCCCCAGCTCCTCTGGGATTCCTCCTGTGAGATTATTTGCAGAGAGCCGCAGTGCCTTGAGATTTTGGAGCCTGGAGAATGAGCGAGGTATGGAGCCAACAAGATTGTTGCTGCTCAAGTCCAGAAAGGTGAGGGTGAGCAGCATGGATATGTTTGCCGGGATGGCGCCAACAAGACTATTTTTGTTGAGTTTGATCTTGGTGAGGTTCCGGAGGGCTGCCGAATACAAGTAATCGAGCGTACCGTTGAGGCCGGCGTTGGGAAGGCTGAGCTCCGTAACATGTCCGGCAGCGTCACAGCCAACGCCGAACCAAGAGCAGGTGGAATTTGCAATCGACCATGAGGACAGCGAGTTGGCGCCAACTAAAGTGGACTTCCATCGGAGAAGTGCTTCCGCTTCTGCTTCCGGGTTGGCCGCCTTGGCTCTGGCTGCGCATACTAGAAGGAGAAGTGAGGTATGGAAGAGTTTCTGCAACGGCGCCATTGAAGTGTTGGGTAAGAAAATGGCAAGCTACAGAGCATCTCCTTTGTTTATAACTGAAGTCTAGAGTTCACATAGATGAAAGAGATTGGTGTGGAAAACTTGGACAATCTCTTTGGTATCCTAATTCTAACCTCACAGGGAAGTGACGAACGACTAGTCTGCACTCGGTGGTAGATGATGTGTGTGGTTGTGGTTGTGTTAACAGTTCAAGCGCAAGTTTACACCACCCAAAACAGCCAGTCCGAAGCACGTCTGTTGAGAAAAGTCTGGACCACAAGAATGTTTGGCCTTGTGGCCAAGACGCCCGATCCGATAACGCGAATATTAATTCAGACTCTTGTTTCACTAGCATGGGACCTACAGGGGGTGACAACTAGACAGACATGGTGGCAATACTGAAATTTTGATCGGCGTAAGCAAAAATAGAAAATGTGTTTTATTTCGTTTCCGGGAGGCACGGCCCTGACACTCGCGTAAGCAAAACCATGCCTCTCGCGAAAGCAAAATCGTGACTCTCGCGAAAAAAAAGCATGACCCTAAACCCTAAACCCTGAACCCAATAAATTGCCCCAGAAGACATTGTTGTCATCATCCATGTGTCATTGCACTATGGTTTTGAAGAATAAGGTAATAGAGGAGAGGCACCTTTTTGGCCTGATTAGAACAAAGCTCGGGGTTATATCCTTTAGATCAGATGAAGTCTACGTATAGACCTATAATGTGTACCACGTAGGAGCAGACGAAACAATCGGTGACGGTAGTGTAGTTAGCCTGCTAAGCTCTCTTTGATGAGCAACTTGCATGTTCCACTGAAATCCATGTTAAATGGTTTTCCATGTTTAGTTTTCTGTAGAACATTTTAAGGAATATACTTTTATAAACCGGACAAAACCAATTGCATTCCAAATGAGCATATCATAATGTGTATGCAAATGTAAAATCGATAGTATGTTGGAATTAACCACGATTGTGTGGTGTCCATGTCCAGCACGTACATGTAGCAGTCACCTATTAGGATTTCTGTTAGCTATAGTTAGGTTAATATAAATAGCTGTGTAGCCCTTGTGTAATGTTTGCCCAGACTGAAAGAAAGAAAATAACGGGGCGACACCCTGTGTCTTGGGTGCGTGCGACTTGATCTAGCACTAAGCTAGCTACTCCCTCCATTCCAAAATACTCCCTCCGTTCCCAAATAATTGTCTTTCTAGCCATCTCAAATGAACTGTATGTTGACATGTTTTAGAGTGTAGATTCACTCATTTTGCTCCGTATGTAGTCACTTGTTGAAATCTCTAAAAAGACAATTATTTAGGAATGGAGGGAGTAGATGACTCAACTTTGTATAAAGTTAGTATAAAGTTGAGTCATCTATTTTGAAATGGAGAGAGTAGACACAAAACCTTCCACGCGGGTGCTTGCTAGCTTAGGCAAGTTCTCTACGTGAGCGTTGCTTTCTCCGTCGACTACCTGAGCAGCTCATGTTTACGTTTCAAACTGAGCAATGTTATTTCAATACAAATTACTAAACCCAATTTTTTTTTCTAGAACGGAGGCTCAAGAGCCCGGCTTTGAATTAACAAAGCCATCAACCGGCCAGGATTACAAACTCGAAACCAACACAAGAAAGCAGAAAAACGACAAGATACAAAGGCGCTGGACAGCAGCACACAAGCCTCACACACACCCAGCTAAATGATCGAACAAGGAGACACGCAGCTCATTCGCATACAGATCACCAGGGAAGTAGGAGAATGTTAGCACAGGAGCAACATTTCTGATGGCGAGGAAGGGCACGCCGTCGCCAAATCACCAGCGGCCCCGGCTTGCCATGTCCTCCTAGCTCCACTGTCAAAGAAGACCCCTGTCTCCTCGCCCGGCTCGAAGGCGCCGAACCGTTGACAGTGTAGCAGTTCACCCTAGAACCTAGGAGGAAAGACACCGACAGGCTGCATCTGGAAAGGAACCGAGCTCACTCGACTAGCCACGGAATGTTCTCTTGGAGCAGAGGACCACCTAACACCCACGGACTAGACACGAATGAGAAAGAGCTGCCGGAACGGACGGAAGAGCAGTAGCATAGTGTCCCTGTATGCTTTGAGCCACTGAAGATCTCAATGCAGACAAACAAGACCAGCTACTACCGCCGCTGCACACCCACCACATCGCCGAGAAGCCCACTGCCCACCTAGCTCCCAAAAACAGCGCCTTCAGGAAGGACGCGATGCCAAGGGGAGTATATAGAAAAAAACTACCACATTACAGGCTTTCGTTCCGATAAATTACCACTTTTTTAATTTTTCAAAAATCTTCCACAAAAGTGGTGGGCTGTTCCAAAAAACCCAAATGACTACATTGTTTAAAGTTGATCCGGATTATGACAGATCGGGCCCGCTCCTAAGTAAACCATCTGTTGACTTTTTATTTGACCGTTAACTGACATGTGGGTCCCACATGTCAGCTCTTTCTTCCTTCTTCTTTTATCTTCTCCCCAAGAGCACCAGCAAGGGCCGGCGAGCCGCAGCCGGGGGGGAGCAGCGGCGCCGGCAAGCAAGCAGGGTTGCAACCACGGGGAGCAGCGGCGTTGGCGGGCAAGCAGCAGTGGCAGCGGCGGCGAGGAGCAACAGCGGCGGCGGCGGCAGCAGCAGCAGCCGTCGTGGCGGGCAGCGGCAGCGGGGGCGAGGGCGAGGAGCAGTGGTGGCGGCGGGTAGCAGCAGCCACGAATATCATAGCGGCAGGGAGAAGCGGCGGGGAGCGGCGGCGCCGGAGGGCAAGCAACAGCGGCAACGGCGGCGGGGAGCAGTGGCGGGCAGCAGCAGCCGTCCCGGCGGGGAGCGGCGTCGGCGGCGGGTAACATCAGCTGTGAGCAGCACATAGCGGCATGGGAGCAGCGGCGCCGGCGGCGGGGGAGCAGCACGGAGCTTCCGGCCATGGTGATGTGTGATGGGAGCAAGAAAGAGCACAGGGACCGATTGCTTTTTTCCAAAACTTACAGGGACATTTTTGCATTTTTTTGGGGACCGACATGTGGGCTCCACATGTCATAACGGTCAACTAACGGTCCAATATAACGGTGACCTGACGAGTGGACCCCCCTTTGTCATAAACGCGGTTAAAACTTAACGCTTCAGCAACTAGGGTTTTTTGGAACAGCCCATCACTTTTGTGGTAGATTTTTGAAAAATTAAAAAAAGTGGTAGTTTTTCGGAACCAAAGCCTGTAATGTGGTAGTTTTTTGCTATATACTCTGCCAAGGGCGGCGTCGCTGCCCAATAGAGTTGAGGTTTTCATCCGAGAGACTAGAGGGAAAGGGGGGCGGCGGATCTGACCTGAACGGCGCCTCTAGGGAGGGGAACGGCGCCACGAGCGTCGCCGCCGCCAAGACCGGCGAGGCCGGCCTGGAATTTCTCCCGGTCTTCGAATCCCCGCCTCCATTACCCCAACGACGCAAGATCCGGCGGCCCGCAAAGAAGCCGGACAGATCCTGCCGGGGCGGAGCTCTCGAAACAGGGGGGCAGGGCGGCCAGATCTGGCGCAGCCGCTAGCCACAACTGCCGCTGCACCAGGGCTCCCGTCCACCGGGGCACCCGCCGTCCACACGGGCAGGATCGTTGGCCCACGCCCGCGCCACCGCCTGCCCAGGGACGGTGACGCCTCTCCGACCAGGGCCACCGCCCTGCAGAACACGGCCCGCCGCAGCAGAGGTAGGGACACCAGGGCCCGCCGCCACCTTCCTCAACGTCGCCCCGGGCTTGCCCTGCGGCGGCCTTAGGCGGCGGCGAGGAGGAGGGGAGAAAAAAGGGGGAGGCGACGGAGCCAGGGTTTGGGGCCCCCGAGTCTCCCTAGCAGGGACGATCACTAAACCCAAGTTACAAATCACTTTTTTAAGGCGGCTGCTATAAATAAACTGACTGATTTCCCAGGAAATCAGTCGGCTTGTGGGCCGTTTGATCTTTCCGTCTCATCAGTTGGATCGACCAACACACTCTATGTCACAGCGAAGCAACATCACCAGTCGTCACCGAAGCGGCGGCGCCTGGCTAGCAAGCAGAATCGCACCCCATGTCGGCGGAGCTGGGCGTTTGGCAGCGTCGGGTAGCATGGTGATGCTTCATTGCAGCGCCAACTGCGGCCCGACGGTGCTCCAACGCAGCCCCGACGGCCCATCGCAGCTTCGGCGGTGCTCCATTGCAACCGAGACACCCGCGCGTGGTGCTCCAACGCAGCCCCGGCGGCCCGTCGCAACTCCGTCCATGCTTGAATGTAGCCGCGACACCGGCACACGGTGCTCCAACGCAGCGCCGACGGCTGCGCTGCAGCTCCGGCCATGAATCAATGCAACAAGCAGCAGCTACATCGGTGCGCAGTGCCCCAACACAGCACCGGCGGTCCATCGCCGTACCGCATCGTCGGCATCACCAAAAACGAGCGGTCGCTCTCTCACATGCGTCGCAAAAGTGCGCTGAGTGTCATCTCCACCGGGTTGCAGCACCACAGCGGTGGCGTGCAGGGCATCATCCGCCTTCAATTGCGGTGAGGATCCAACTGGTGGTGCGCACCGTCGCTCCTCTTTGATTCGCAGCAGCGTCGCGGAGGTGGTTGTGTTGGCACAGGATCTCTGGCGCGGGGACAAACAGAGGCGGGGAAGGAAAATCTTGCATGGAGGAAGACGATCGCAAAGAGATAAGCTCGCTGGAGGGGAAATCGGTGGATTGGTCCCCAGGGGCACGTGTCGACCGCAGCGCATGGCTTAAGCCCATGATTAATCGGTCGGTTGATTTTTATACTGTTCCCTTTTTTAATGGTCCAATTCATACTTAGAAGTTTCTATATCTGTATCTATGCTTACCAACAGTATATTAGAAATCACTATTAAGATATTAGTTAGACAACACACTAGAAATCTCTACCATTATCTTTGGCGATGCTTAAATAAACACAAACATCTAAAGATACACATAAATATTTCTAAACTATAAATTATGCAATTGTCAAAACTTAATTGAAAACAATTTTTTAACACAGTCTAAATTTTGTAAAAGAAAACCTTACTGATATAGATAACTATTGCATAACAAAGTGCATTATAACTATGGAAGTTAAAAAAAAGTTATACTATTAAAGACTACAACATGATAAAAAAATGACTTTAAAAAAGTATTAAAATTCTGTATAAAAGTTCGTCTCATATATATTGTGGTAGAAAATTTGCTTATTGATTTTGTGTGGGTTATAAAATATAACTTGCTCTGATTCACGGAGCGATTGAGAGAGTGTTTTGTGGAAATAGTTTTGTTAATGTCATCATGACGGGAAACGCTCCGCTTCAACTGGCCGATTTCCACGCCATTATCCGCTGCGTCCTCCATGCGACGCGTGTCTTTCGTGGGACCACCAACCACTACAATGGGAGGTTCCTATTCCTCTTCAATATCTCTGCAAGCGACTAGATAAGATCCGAGCGCATATGAGGTCTGGACGCGGGCAAAATTTTCAGCAAATTAACTATGTCATGGAAGTTTTTCCGCAACATAACTTATCTTCCAAAAAAATAAAGATAAAAAAATTCTTGAACATTATCTATGTTGCAAAAGTTTTTCCGCAACATCACTTATGTTTTAAAAAAAATAATGCTCAAACACATTTCTACAACATGAATATGTTACAAATGTCTTCCACAACACAACTACTGTTACAAATATTTCTGCAACAAGATGTGTGTTGCAAATGGGTTATGCAACCTGACATTTGTTGTAAAACTAGAGGACAAGCTATGTCGCTACATTTGCCTTATCAGATGACTCGCAAAGTGAAGGATCTTTTAAGAAGATCCGCCGGCAGTACGGCCCCACCATGATCAGCAACGCAAGTTCTTATATAAAATACCAATCTAGGGCCTTATATCACGGCTAACAAATATTGCAGGAAACTGACTGAACAGTAGAAACATGCATGTCCCAATTTCCTTTTATTCAGTTCCACAGAAAAAAGGTGCCACGCCACTCGACAAGACAAGGAAAAAAATCAGGCTCGGCTACTTTTATTTTCATTGAGATGTCAATGAAATTCACCGAATTTCAGTAATTACAGTCGACAACGAATATTTACCTTTCGATCAAAATATTTTAGTCATTTCAGTTGTATACATAGATTCAAATAAATTTGAAAATATTTTTAAAATAATAATTAAATAACTGATTCAATTACAAGTGAATGTTTCGGTGATTTGTCCGAATTGCAAACCCATTCACCACCACAAACGCCATCCTGACCACGAATGCATAGTCAGACAACAAATGCCAATTCCATGCCTTATATATCTGCTAACAAATATTGTAAGAAACTGGATGAACGCAGGGAACATGTACCTCACTTTTTTTTTCCTTTTATTCATTCACCCAACAACAACAACCTGCCGCTCGACTCGATAACACAACTACACAAAGGAGAAAAAAAGGTTTACTTAGCCACAACGTGAACCAGCCTGCTTCTAGCCTACATGCAAACTAGCTATGAACTCCAAGCGGTCAATCTAACCGAGTTTACAAAATGAATTCCTGCAACAAAAACTCACATGACAGAAACGCACTTAATTAACTTCATCGTGGCCGGAGGACATCGATCGCGGTGCAGCTGGACAGGCTGCTGCTCTCATCCTTTTTAAGGCTACCTCTTGAACAACCTTTGGTTCATCTTAGACGCTGCATGCGCCGGCTGATTCGTCTTCGACGACTGCTGCTTCGTTTTAGACGGCCCAAACACCGCCTGCTGTGTCTTTGGCAATGCCTGATTCGCCATCTTAGAAGTCATCTTCATGGGACTACTGCGTACCATGGCGGGATATTCTTCCTCTTCTTCTTCTTTATTGGCCAAGCGATGTGAGGTGAGCTGGATGCAGTGTTTGCTTTGTTCCAGTTGGGTTGAGGAAACCTCCAGCAACGGTAGCGTATATATATAGGAAAAACGCTCCGGCTGGACGACACGCTTCCTCCGCGGAGAATGGTCAGTCCCTTCTGTTTTGGGCAGTATATATGTGTATCCAATGCATTCTTATATATTGACAGATGGATGCGGTTCGGTCAGTGGTCGTGGTCGTCGCCGCGTTGCTCTTTATATCATCTCCTCCTCCTTATACTACAACGTACATTAGAATTAGCGTTAGGTGAAGCTTAGGTTGCAGACGGCTATTAGAGTATGGTTGATGTCCTTGTCCTGTTTGTTAATATGCATCTCACGCAGTCAGGCCCATTCAACAGCACTGAATTACAATAAATCAGCTTAAGATATCTTGCAATCACACCATAATGATACACGCATGTGATTTTTATGGAAATTCTTTCTTTGACCTACTACGACCAGCAACTAGCTCTAGCCATGCACCACGACCAGTAAGGGCATCATTGCCACCTCGCCTGCACCTTCCCTCACGTGATACATGTCTAGACTACCAGCTTCGTCTAGTCTAGTTTAGCGACCCCACGATGCCTTTATATATTAGGCTTTGGTTAGATATATTCAGTTCAAACACCTTATGCTCCGCTTTTTTTTCGAAAAGGGGGGACTCCCCGGCCTCTGCATCAGATCGATGCATACGGCCTCTTTTATTAAAAAGTAAACAAGGTCTCAACAAGGTCTTAAAGTATTCAAATAAAAGCAGCAGCTAGCTCACCTAGAGCGTCAACTGCAAAACAGAAGCCCCAAAAGCCACAACCGGCTGGCATAAAAACAGATAGGTAAACTAAATGCCTATCCTATTACATGATCGCCACCCAAACCGGTTGAAGATATCCCGCGCTACCGTCTCCCACCGGACAGATCCAGTAACCAAACGCTCCTTGGCCTCCGTCGGAGTGAGTAAGGACCACGTACGGATCAGTGTTGTAGCTCGAAATAACACCTGCAAAAAATGAGTATTTTTTGTTCTGTTAAAAACCAAATCATTTCTGCAATTCCAAATTGCCCATAACAGCGCGCATACTCCTACACGAATGTGTCTGGCTGTTTCGGACTCTATCCCAACAAGCCACGCCCCAAATAACGTGTTGACCGATCTCGGAGGAGTAATATTGAAGGCAATTTGCACGGAGCGCCACAACCCTCGTGCCAACGGACAGTCAAAAAATAAATGCTTGATAGTCTCATCCCGATCACAGAAACTACACCTAGTAGAACCTGTCCAGTTGCGCTTAACTAGATTGTCCTTTGTAAGAATAACTTGTTTATGCAGAAACCACATAAACACTTTAATCTTCAAAGGTACCTTAACTTTCCAAACCTCTTTGGAACTAGGGATCACAGTAGAATTAATGATATCAATGTACATCGATTTAACCATGAACACCCCAGATCTAGTTAGCTTCCAACATAACTGGTCGGGCTGAGGAGTTAGCTGAACTTCCATCAGCCTACGGACCAAGTGAAGCCATGCTTCCCATCGATCCCCCACAAGCACCCTCCTGAACTGTATGTTGAGAGGAATAGACTGCATAACCGTGACAACGAGAGCCTCCCGACGCTGAACAATACGATGTAGGGTCGGATATTGTGAAGCCAAAGGCGCGTCACCAAGCCACTTATCCTCCCAGAATCGCGTATTATCACCATTACCGATAATACATCTCGTTCTGTTAAAGAAAGCGGCTTTGATCCTCGTAAGCCCTTTCCAGAACGGCGAATCTGTAGGTCTCAGAGTAACCTGGGATAAAGTCTTTGAGTGCAGATATTTACTACGTAAAATTTGCGCCCAAGTTGCCTCTGTCTCAGAAGACAACTTAAACAGCCACTTACTGAGCAGGCATCTGTTCTTGACTTCAAGATTTTCAATACCAAGGCCCCTTGGTTCTTTGGTCGACAAATAATATCCCATTTGGCCAATCTGTACTTCCTCTTAAGCTCATCACTCTGCCAAAAGAAGCGAGAACGATAGAAGTCCAGCCTTTTCCTAACCCCGACTGGGACCTCAAAGAACAATAAGAGAAACATAGGTAAACTCGTGAGCACCGAGTTAATAAGAATCAACCGGCCTCCATAAGACATGAGTTTTCCTTTCCAGCAACTCAGTTTCTTCTCAAACCGATCCTCGATGCACTTCCACTCACCATTTGTAAGCTTACGATGGTGAATGGGAATACCAAGATACGTGAAAGGTAAAGCCCCAACTTCACAACCAAACAATTGTGTATACGCTTCTTGTTCGTCTTTGGCTCTACCAAAGCAGAACAACTCGCTTTTATGGAAATTAATATTCAGCCCCGACAATTGTTCAAAAAGGCATAACACTAACTTCATGTTCCTCGCTTTTGCCAAATCGTGTTCCATGAAAATGATTGTATCATCAGCGTATTGCAGGATGGACAAACCACCATCAACCAGATGAGGCACCAATCCCTCCACCTGACCGGCCTCCTTGGCCCTCCCAATCAGGATCACTAACATATCAACCACAATATTGAACAGAATAGGCGACATAGGGTCACCCTGTCTCAAGCCCTTGTGAGTTTGGAAGTAATAACCTATGTCGTCATTAACTTTAATGCCAACACTTCCTTTTTGCGTGAATGCTTCCACCTGACGTCGCCAGGTTTCATCAAAGCCCTTCATCCATAAAGCTTGTTGGAGAAACGGCCATTTGACTTTATCATAAGCCTTCTCGAAATCCACTTTGAAAATAACACCATCGAGTTTTTTCGTATGAATTTCATGAAGGACCACAACCCCTTCGAGGATGTTCCTATCCAGCATGAAAGCCGTTTGAGAAGGTTGCACCACTGCGTGCGCAATCTGTGTGAGCCTGATCGTCCCAACCTTGGTAAAAATTTTGAAACTGACATTCAGAAGGCAGATAGGCCGAAATTGCTCGATTCTCACGGCCTCTGTTTTCTTAGGCATTAGGGTTATCGTTCCAAAATTAAGTTGGAAAAGCTGCAAATGTCCCGAGAACAAATCGTGGAACATCGGCATCAGGTCCCCTTTGATAATATTTCAGCACTTCTTGTAAAACTCAGCCGGGAAACCATCCGGCCCCGGTGCCTTGTTACATTTCATCTTGAAAATAGCCTCGAAAACCTCCTTTTCCGAGAAAGGGGCAGTTAAGACATCGTTCTCCACAACAGTAAGTTGAGGGATATCTTGAACCCTAGACTCATCCAGGGACACACAGTTCTCCTCTGGTGGTCCAAACAAACGTTTGTAGTACTCAGTAATATAGAGCTTCAGGTTGTCCTGACCGATAATTGTACCCTCATCTTGTTCTAGCTGGAAGATTCTCTTCTTCCGGTGTTTTCCATTGGCTATCATGTGGGAGAACTGAGTGTTCGCGTCCCCCTGGACAACTTTTCGCACCTTAGCCCGCAGTGCCCACTTTAATTCTTCTTCACGGAGTAACTCTTTCAGCCTCATCTCAGCCTCATGCTTGATATGAAGCTCGGTGGCTAATAGAATCATAGTTTCTGCTTTTATATCTAAGGTCTGAATAAGGGAAAGGAGCCGTTCCTTCTCCACCTTATACACTCCACCCAGATGCTTAGCCCACCCACGAAGGAAACTTCTGAGATGCCTAATCTTATTCTGCCAGCGCTCAAGCGCATTCCTACCGCCTGCATCCTTAGCCCATTCTCTGGCTACAAGATCCAAGAATCCTTCTCTTTCAAACCACGCAAGCTCAAAAGAGAACAGATTCTTGTTGCCCGAGTAAGTAGCCCCACCAGAGTCGAGCAACAGAGGTGTGTGATCAGAAATCCCGCGAGAGAGAGCCTGAACAGTTACAAAGGGAAACTTTTGTTCCCAAACGACACTAGCCAGAACCCGATCCAACTTCTCGAAAGTTGGATTTGGCAACGCGTTAGCCCAGGTGAACTTCCTACCTGAAAGCTCAATCTCTCTCAAATCTAAGCTTTCAATAATAGTATTAAACATGAATGACCACCTCCCATCAAAATTGTCATTATTCTTTTCATCACATCTTCTAATAATATTAAAATCTCCCCCAACCAGAATTGGTATTTGCTCAGACCCGCAGACTCTAACAAGCTTGGCCAAAAAATCCGGTTTGAATTCTGCCTGCGCGGCCCTGTACACCGCCACCAAAGCCCAGTCGAAACCATCATCTTTGGACCGCACCCTGAACTTAACAGCAAAATCTCCCATGAACACACTGCGAACTTCGAGAGAGTCACATCTAACACCAAGTAAGATTCCACCCGACCTTCCTCTCGGTGGAAGACAATGCCAGTCAAACTCAATACCCCCCGACAACGTATTGAGAAATTGAGGAGAGAAATTTGCTCTGCCCATTTCCGACAAGGCAATAAAGTCCAATCTATGCTCAATGGATGCCTCTGCAAGGAACCTCCTTTTAGCCAAGTCCTTAAGACCTCTGCTATTCCAAAAGATTCCTCTCATATCTCATCATGAATTTTTTTGGCCGTGCGGATCCTAGCACTCCTACGGACCGCGGACATCGGGTATATCTTGCGCTTCCACTTGCGCTTAGGGCTGGTCGGGCCCACCCGGTCCAATCTCCCCGTAACTGGGGATCTAACTACCTCCAAACCGACATTCTCATCCTCCTCCTCCGGCTCCTGGAGGGGCGGTGCGAGATCATCACAAAATTTATCGAGCATTTGAACTCCCAAAGCATCAATCTCAGAATCGTTCATCGGTTTGACACCAGCTAAGTTACGAATCATTTCTAAAGCCCTCTCAGCTTCTAGATCAAGCAAATCATTAACGGAATTAGAAACTTCACCCTCATTACTACCAAGTGAAATTCCTAATTGGTTTGCCTTATCCACAATCTGATCATTCGAAAAATGCAAAATAGTATTGGAAGTATTCACGGACATACCAGTAGTGACCTGAACGTCACGAAGCTTTGCCGCCCTCACGACACAGCGCTGCTGCATGTCGTCCACCTACGGATGGCCCTGAAGCCGACAACTCAGGCGTTGGCCCTCAGACGCCTGGTCCGGGATACCGCCGAACAGAATAACCTCCTCCCTCGAGAATTTATCCGGGGAGAGACCGCCTGTCACTCCCCGAACATCCACCCGGTCCCCATGACCAGGTGAGGGCGCCTAGTCAGCTAATGGGGAGGCAAAGGCCACCTGCCTCCGCCCTCCGTCCACTCCAGACCGCATGTCAGTAGTGCACATCGATGTCGCGAGCGGGGCGCTCCCACCGGGCACCGAAGGTGAAGAAGGCCTTGAGGCCGCCTGCCCCAAGCCCTCTCCAGGAACCGGTCCAGCCGCCTGCAGTGTCATCCCAGCAGAAGGCGAAGAGGGTGTGGAGGCCACCTGCCCCGGCCCCCCTACCGTAGGCCCGTCGTCTCTCCCGACAACCTCAACCGGAACAAGAGGAGGAGGGGTCTCCGAGGCCACCTGCACCGAACCCCTAGACAGGATCGGACCATCCTCCTGCAACTGAGCCACCTCACCGCAAACTGAGAGAGGCGAGACCACGATCTCCAGCCTCGCAGCCACACCAAAACCCTCCACTCTCGGATCCTCAAAGTCCAACTCAGGTAAAGAGTGCTCAAAAACCTCCATAGACTCCACCCACTCGCTCCATAACCTCGGAGGCGCGGAAATGGGCTCAATGGAACCAAATCTCAAAGTAGTCGACGGTACAGAGGCACTAGGCTTCGTCCCACCTCCTGTCGCCTGAGCAGTCGACCCTGGTCCCTTAGCCGTCTCACGCCCAAGATCAGTGGCCGGGTTCTCCTTACCCGCCGTAGCATCATCACCCTCGATCATATCGTCACCAGTGGCAGCAGGTGCCTCAGCAAATAGGCTGTCATCCTCAAACTCAATCTCAAGGCTGTAGACCTGACCTCGAAAAGCCCACTTAACCACGTCCGGCACAAAATCAATGTCTAAAATACTGACCAATAAGCGAGCAACCCCATGAGCTCGAGTGAAAGCCATATCCACTCGCTCGGTCTTTCCCACCATGATACCCAGACTAGCAACGACCCTGGCATCCTGCAGTAGTGCGGAAGGAGCTCCCGAAAAGCACAACCATGCCTGGGTGAGAGGTTTACCCTGGGGTTCAATCAACTTCCACTCCTGGAACTCAAGGATGCCCTCCGTACCTGGTACCTTACACATCCCAAAGCTCAGCAACCTCTGTAAGTCCTCCACAGTCGGGAACTGAACCCTGAATAAGTTAGCCTCCAGACCGACAAGCTCCCAGTGGAAGTCTCCTGGTGCCAGCTCCCGGAGCCGCTGAATAATCTAGGCCTCAGACACTTGACCTCTAGTCACTTTAACCATCCCAGTTGTCATACTGTGCACCTCCTGAGGAACCTCCCTCTCAATCGGCGACTCGAAGAACGTTAGCTCAGAGCAGAACACTCTGTATGTCATAATACTCGGTGTCTGTTCCCGCAAAAGCGGACACGCCCCTGTCTCATGGGCTGGCTTACCACAAGTATCACATAAACTGGCCACACACTCAGCAATAAAATGGCCCTTATCACCACAACGGTAACATAGCATTCGTTCCTTCTTTCTTGCAAACTTTGCCGCCCTGTCCATCTCAGACCTATCAGATGCCTCCACCGACATAGGCTCGACCATAGCATTATCAGGTACGACGACATCCGCCAGTGCCGTCACCACCTCCATAGCCTGGCAAGACAGCTCTGTCTCCTCAGTAGCTCCGCCAACCGCCATCTCATCAACGACAACATGATGCTGCCTAGGGCGATAACGTCCCCCTCGGCCACCTCGGCCACCACGATTACCACGGAAACCACCTCGGTTGCGATTGGCTGGTCCAGATGCCCCTTCGACGAAACCAACTGTTGGCCCCAAGAAAGGTCTCTCGGCTGACCCGTCGCTCTGCCATGCATACCCCCGGCCACCACCTGTGGACGAGGATCCCCGATGATGCCCATCACCATAAGCATTGATCCGATCGTCACCCCATTGACCACGAGGCAGTGATGAATCATTCCCCCTAGCTGATGCTTGCGACAATAGCGCCTGCTTCAGCACCGGCGCCGCCGAGTTCTGCGCCTGCCGAGCCACAAAATGCGGAGGTCTAGCTCCGGTTTGCACCACCACCGGTCGAAGCTGACCACCGGAAGCCGGAGCCGGCGGCCTCAGAGCCTGGGTGCCGCGACCCGCGGCGGTCACAGTAGCCGGCACCGGTGGCCTGAGGCCACCCCGCCCCACAGCCGGCGAGAGGGGCCTAGCTGCGGCAGTTGCCCGCGACCAGCCACTCCAGTGCCGAGCGCCCCTCCAGTTTGTGGCCTAGGGCCGCCGACCTCTTGCACCGGCTAGCCGGAACCGGATGCCTGGACCTGGGTAGCGCCACCCCTTCCGGTCCCGAGCGGAGCCCCAGTCCCGACGCGCCCCGACCCGAGCGGCAGCACGCCACCGCCGCGGCCACCTGCCACTGGCGGCGCCTGCCCGCCCCGGCTCGCACCGGCCGTAGCGGCAGTCTTGGCAGGGGGCAACCCCCGACCTGCCATGTCGCGCAGCGGCGCAACACGCCGAGAACGCCCCACGCCTCGCTCGGAGAAAGACGATCGGCCGACAGGTCGAACCCTAGTGATCCTCGATCGGAAAACCACCGATATGGCGTCTGACGTGCATGGGGGTGTAGCCAAATTGTTGTGGGCCTCATACCCGGTTACAACAGGCCCATACACGATTGGGTCCGGCTCACACAGAACCGGCCAACCCCCAGGCCCACCGATCCCGCGGCCCAGGACAGCGTTCAAACGCTCCTGACGCATCACGGAGATCTCGATCGGCTTCCTCGCCGGCAACGGCGCCCCAGCCGCCGCCTGCCGCCGATTCTTCTTCCTCTTCACAATTTTCCACGATCCCTCTGTAATGAAATCGGACAAGGTGGGTTTTGGAAGATTTACCTTAGGAATTGGCCCCTTCCATGGCCGGATCGCAGCTGCCGCCGTCTGTCGATGAACCATCCGTCGAACGATCTCGAGCTTGTCCTCTGCCCCCAATCCTTGCCGCGCCGGATCATCAATCGGCACAACGCCATCAACAATCGTGGCCACTTCCTCTTCCGAATAACCGGGATCGAACGCCTCGCAGATCACCGACGACGGCGTCGGCGAGTACACTTCCGGCGAGCTTCCGACGCCATCCCCGTCGCCTTCGTCCTCCTCATCAGAATCTGCGAGGGCCCAGAACCTACCACCGACGTGCCCCACGCCAGAAATGGTCGCCGGCGGCAGGCCCGCGGTGGACGCCACAGGCGTCGCCCGTGTCGCCCCAGTCGCCCTCATGTCACCACGTACCATAGGAACTTAGCACATCGTCATTTGTGATGGTTGGGATGTTGTTGGTTGCGGGACCGCTAATTACAAGAATACGTCTTCATCATCTTGAAACTGCGAAGCATGGACCTCAATGTACTTTATTGGAACTTGAACCATACTAGGCATGATAGAACATGATGAACATCATAGACATGATAATTGGGCCAATAGAAAGCACTAAATAATCTAGACATGCAATGTGATAGATACAAAAACATACGGTGTCCATCTTGATTTGCAGTACTAATAGACCAAATGAAATCTCTAACAAAAAATATAGGAAAATCATAGACATACAAGATGGGTGTAGCACAAGTAGCCTTAGCCGCAGCAGCGGCGGCCCTAGCATTGTGGTCGGAGGGAGCCATAGAGCTGTCCATGAAGTAGTTGATGGAGCAGCAACATTTGAGTAGTCGTGCGAGTACTAGCTGTACCGTAGTCTCTCTTGTACATGATTGCAAGAGATCTGTAGGCCTGCTCCCCCTCCCCCTTCACGGTATAGAGAAAACTTAGATGTGGCACAGTGCACATAGACTTCAATGAAATATTAAAAAAAATCCTTATTCAGATGCAGCATCAAAGTTAAGAGCTATCATCAAAACAAAAAGGAGCTCCACATGACACTTCCTCATTCCATGAACTATTATTTCATCCAGCATTCAACATGCTTGTGTGAGGATGCCATCCATGCATAGAGCAGAAGACTTCACTTGCTACAGTTCTAACGGTCACACCTCTTTGTTTTCCTGCTTCCTTTGCAAAATTGACAAGGACATAAGCCAAAACCCCAACATGTTGATCACACTACAGTGATAATCGATTTTCTATCAGCAAAACAAGCACCATTTCTTATTCTCCAAATGTTCAAGAATACATAAGCAATACCAACCATTACATGATATTTGACTTGCCTTGGAAGTCAAGATATCCTGGAACTAAACAGTTATTGGACTGAATCAGATATGTCTCTAAATGTAGAAGGAACAATTTATAATGTTCCACACTAATTTTGCAAGAGAACAATTAAGGTGATCAACTATTTCATCTAAACCAAAAAAATTGACATTTGATGTATTATCGCCAATTCCTCGTGAGGATCAACAATTAGGGAAAAGGGTGATCAACTTTTATTCCTTCCTCTGGCAGCTTTTCGGAAATCCCTCGTGTAATTTTCTGCAATATAAGATGAATATAAAGTAAAAATGATGCAATGGTGAATTGGTGATCAAATAAGCATCAAATTAGAGTATTCATCTTATGAAATCATGATGCAAAATGAATGTATCGATGGTTAGTCTTTTTTTGGAAAAGGAGGTTAAAACCCCGGCCTCTGCATCAACCGATGCATGCAGCCATCTTTATTAAGTATTCCACGAGGGTCTGACAAGAAAATACATCAAGCCACCCGAAGCCACCACTCACACCTACAAACTTGATAATATGGAGTGCTCTCACTCCCCATATCTATGGTCGATGCCATCGCCGATCCATCCATCTAACGTATCAGAACAAACAACCGGTGCAGCAAACCTAAAGCGTACACCACATGCACACATTTTAGAAGCCACCATCTTCATCGAACCGTTGTCCCATCTTCAGGAGGGAGATCCGCATCATTCTTGCCAGTCCGGCTATCCGTCGACGCCACCACGGCGCCCAACAACTCCACCGCCCTGTGCTCGTCCATCCCGACGCGGTCAATTTGGAAGATCTGTCGTGCGTAGCACCTGCCGACTAGGCATGGGACAGCGTAGCACCTGTCGCCCAGGCATGACTTGATATCTCTTACCAGACGCATCTGACGCAGTTAGAACACCACTCCTCCTGCCAACCTCCACACCATTGCCGCTGCTGAAGCTGACACCCGGAGCCCTTCACCCATAGCAACTCTCCGCATAACACACAAGCCTCCCAAGACAACACCTCCATGGAGGTTACGACGCGTAGGGCGCTGCGGCCGTCCAATCCAAGACGGATTTTTGATTTTCAACAGGGAAGGGGTCGGAGGTGGATAGGAAGGACGTCGGCTTCGCCTTCAAGAAGTGTAATGACGTCGCAGCCGTCGCCGATGCTGGGCCGAGCTAGCCGAGCGAAGTTTCCTCTGGTCCTCATCCTATACCACCAATCTCCATCCGCTCCGTACCTGGCAGAAGCCAAGACACGAAAACTTCAGAGAGGGAAGCACCATAAGGCTCAACGCTTCCGGCGTAGATCCATCCAGGCGCCGGATCAATGAAGATCAAACCTGGTCAGTGACGAAAGCCACCATCCTGCACTGGTCGACGGCGTTTGGGCGCCGGATCCAGAAGGATCTGACCTGAAACCAACGAGGCACGTGACCACCAGATCCAGCGGCCTCACCACGCCGTGAGCACGAAACCCAGCAGCCACCGCGCTGCTCATGCCGCGGCCAGGATCCATATGCAGCACCGCCGCACCCCACACAAGTCCGGCGCCTCCTCTCGAACGGCCGTCGCGCGCCAGCCTATTCGCGTGAAGGGGAAGGGAGCCCAGCCGCCGCCCCTGCAGGCCAGGCTTTGCCCGAAGGCGCTGCTGGGGGCGGGGAGGGTGAAGAAGTGCGGAAGAGTACGGGCGCTGGCGGCTAGGCTTTCCCCCTGGTCACCCATGGAGGCGACACGAGGGAGAGGAGGAGGGGGAGTCCGTGTAAACAAAGACCGCGTCGGGGAGGAGGAGCGAAAAAATTGGGGGAGAATTTCACGTCCCCGGCCTTTGCACCAACTCGGGATGCATATGGCCTTTTAAGTACGAGTACTAAGATTTTTAATCTCGGTTACGCACCGAGCCAGTCCTCAATAAATGCATGAGTACCAGGAAAGCCTGGTCCTCAAGAATAAATAGGAATCTAAATTCGCCTTCGTGAGGATTTGAACCCAGGTGTTGGGCTTGTACATCCACTCCCCAAACAGTTTAGTCATGGATGATTGTTTTCATAGTAGCGACACCACGTGTAATGTTAATGCATGCATGCAGTAGTGCAAGTGGTGATCCATCTTGTCCCTGTAAACTAGCAAGAACTGCATCAGAGAGCACAAGGCATGCTATGACCAGGCCATTATAGTTGTCAAACATATGTAACTTCATCCGAGCCATATTAATTTGTGATGATAGCTGTGCTAAAAAAACTGTATACTAAATCAGCGACAATTAACTGTGATAAACAACGACAATTAATATGGATCTGAGGGAGTAGTCAAATTCTCATTGAGATCAAGAGGCAGGTAAATTTCAAGGAAGAATAGGAGTGCGACTTTAGCACGCACAAGCTATCTTCCTCGACCCTTCCTTAATTTATTTTGTCGTCCAGCTACTACTGCATCGCAATGGCCATTAGTATGAGATTAAGTTAACTATGTGAAACATGCAACAACTTGCGTTGATTATATAGTCAGCCGTTGTGGGTATTGTATTCATCGTGGTCTTGCCACTGCTCAACCTTTAGCTAGGGCACTGAAACTGTTAGCATGTACTATACATCTGTTGTATTCTACTGTTTATGTACTCATGGTAGCTCCTACTCTTTAGGATCGGATCCCTCGCCCGGGCCTGTGTGCCACCTAGATCGGGCCACTCATGTAACTGCCTGTATATATTGTACTGTTGTTGATCAAGGAAATAGACAGAGAGCATATTCACACTCCAACTTGGTATCAGCGACCAGGCCATCGCTTCCCGCTCCGCCGCCTGCCATGGCCACCGAGCACGGCTCTTCCTCCTCCGTCGCGACCAGCTCCGCCACCTCGCCCAGTTCCCTCTCCTCTTCCTCCTCTGCGGCTCCTACCGCCGGCACCACTCCCGCCACCGCTCCTGCCACCTCGCCGTCCTTCGTCTTCGGCACCAACGGCACCTCCGCCTCCCTCAACGGCACCTCCCCTCTTCCGGCTCTCAGCTCGCACCCCTCTTCTCCTCCTAGCACCCGCCGCTGCCTCCGCCGCCGGCGACTCCTCCTCGCAACCCTATCCTTCAGGATCAGATCTCCAACCACATCCGGTTTCTCCTCGATCCCGCTCAACACAACTTTCACAAGTGGAAATCCTTCCTTCTCATGGTTCTCGTCCGCTATGGCGTGACCTATCTCATCGAGCACCCACCACCACCCAACGCTGACCACCAATACCGTGAGCTTGATACCCATGTTGCCCAGGGGATGTATGCCACCCTTGCCGACTCCATCATCGATCATGTCATCGGTGGCACCACCACCTACGAACTCTGGACTCGGATCAACGCCTTCTTCCTCGACAGTCGCGCTGCGCAATACATGCTACTAAACCGCCAGTATCGCAACCTCAAGCAGGGGGACATCTCGGTCTCCGAATATGCGTGCCGTATGTGGCTGCTCACCGCCGGCCTCGCCGACATCGACCACGCCGTCACCGAGGTGGATCTCACCACCCAGTTTCTGCACGGCATCGACAAGCGCCTCGACACCATCCCGTCGTGCTCGGCGACACCGTTCCTCTGCCCCCGTTCGAGACGGTCTTCTCCCGTCTCAAACTTGCGGAGGAGAATCTGGCTCAGCGCACTGCCGACGAGAGCGCCACGATCCTCGCTGTCACCGGCGGCGGTGCTGCTCCTGGGGGCTCCTCCGGCCCCACCAACGAGCGCGTCCCCCGCTCGGGCGATCGTGGCGACCGCCCCGCCGACCGCACAACGGACAACAGCAGGGCCGTGGCTCCGGCTCTCGCCAGGACAACGGCGACCGCGGACGTGGACGTGGCCGCGGTCGTGGCCGTGGCCGTTGTGACCACGGCGGCCGCGCCAACAACTTCACCGCCCCGGCGTACAACCCGTACATGGGATTCTTCGCGCCGTATGGGATGGCCCTGCCCTCTCCTCGCGCCGGCTGGGTTCCTCCCAACTCCGCCGGCGTCCTCGGGCCTCGCCTGGGCGCTCATGCACAGGCCTACCCCATGCAGCTCTCTGGCTACCAGGCGCCACCACCACCACAACCGCCTTCCTGGGAACATCTAGCTATGCTCCAGGCCGCCTACAGCTCCCAAGGCTTCCCCAACACCGGCTCTTCCTTGATTGAATGGTACCTCGACAGCGGCGCTACATCCCATGTCACCGGCAACCCTGGTAACCTCACCATGCCTGGTTCTTCTTTAAAGCGCAATTTATCTAGCATTGTGGTTGGCAATGTCACTCATCTCCCTATCCACATCACTGGTTCCACTACCCTACCCCCCCCCCCACAATTTTCTCATGATATTATATTTTCTCCTACTGCCATCACCTCTCTAATCTCTGTTCGTCAATTTACCAATGATAACTCCTGTTCCATCGAGTTTTACCCGTTTGGCTTTCTTGTGAAGGATCTTCGAACCAGGAAAGTCATCATGATCTCTGCTAGCTCTGGCGACCTCTGCCCGTTTTTTGGCGCGAACAAGCCCTGGCGCGTTGCTCTCTCCGCCACCGTCGCACCTGCTGATGTGTGGCACCGCCGACTCGGCCATCCTAGCTCTCGGGCCCTCTCCACTTTAGCAAATAACTCTCTAGTTTCATGTAATAATGCGGCCCATACTCCCTGTCATGCATGTCAGCTTGGGCGCCGGCCACGCCTACCTTTTCCTTCTTCTACTAGCACTACATTTGTTCCATTCGATTTACTTCATTATGATTTATGGACATCCCCTGTTGTCAGTTTTTCCGGTTATCAATATTATTTGATTGTGCTGGATGATTACACGCATTTCTCGTGGTCCTTTCCCTTACGCAACAAATCCGACACCTCCACCACCCTCCTACGCTTTTTCTCTTTCGTGCGTACACAATACAATGTCATCATCAAAGCCCTACAATGTGATAACGGTGGCGAGTTCATCAACTCCACGCTTCGCTCCTTCTTCTCCACCAATGGCATTGCATACCGCTTCTCATGCCCTCACACCTCTCCCCAAAACGGTAAGGCTGAGCGTCTCATTCGCACCACATATGACATCGTCCGCACCCTCATCTTCCAAGCCAACTTAACTCCTCCCTTTTGGGTCGAAGCACTTCACACCACCACCTATATCCTTAATCGTCGTCCCTCCCGTGCCATCCATGGCCACACGCCTTACTTTCGCCTTCACGGTGTTCATCCTACTTACGACCATCTTCGTGTATTTGGGTGTCTTTGTTACCCCAATGTCTCCGCCACCGCCGAGCACAAACTCTCCCCACGCTCCCTACCCTGTGTGTTTCTTGGCTACCCTTTAGAACACAAAGGATACCGCTGCTACGACCCCATATCGCGTCGCATCATAGTCTCTCGTCACATTATTTTTGACGAGACCATCTTCCCATACGTACCACCCACACACCAGCCCACAAACCAATCCTCCACAGCGCATCCAACCCAGCCCATCCACCCCCCAACCCTCCCATTTGCTGGTACCCTCCCACCCACCTCGTACCGACCCCATGCAACCCCACCTGACGCGACACCCCCATGCATCCAATCGGATTGCCCCATCCAACCGACACCCCCCACCAGGTCC
>NC_041393.1:767739542-767745257 GCF_002162155.2 Triticum dicoccoides | reverse complement strand
CGTGCTCCCCGCCCAATCAGCGCGCCCCTACCTTATCCCCATCCGACGCCTCTTCCTCGGATCGCGCGCCCACCACGTCCGGTCCCCCTGCCCACGCCTCGCCCCCGGATCCTGCGTCACGTGCACCTGCCTCCTCCTCGGATCACGTGTCCTCCTCGGATTGCGCACCTGGCCCTCCCACTCATGACCCCATCGCATCCACCTCCCGTTCCGCGCCAACCACCCCATCGCCTCCTCGCCTACCGGCTTGCGCCCGGCCCGTCCAACCTCCTCACAATTCTCACAAAATGCACACTCGTGCCAAGTCCGGATTTTGCCAACCAAAACACCTTTTCTTAACCGCCATGACTACACCTATCATCTCACCCATCCCTGCTACCTACCGTTCTGCCCCAAAAGACCCAAATTGGCACCACGCAATGCTTGATGAATTTGCTGCTTTAAGAAAGAACTCGACTTGGTCTTTGGTTCGCAAACCTGCAGGTGTCAACGTGGTCACGGGCAAATGGATTTTCCGCCACAAGTTCAACACTGATGGTTCCTTGGCCCGGTACAAAGCGTGTTGGGTTGTTCGCGGTTTCACTCAAAAGGAAGGCGTCGACTATGATGAAACTTTCAGTCCTGTGGTCAAGCCGGCGACGATCTGTGTCGTCTTAAGCATTGCCACGTCGAGCTCATGGCCCATTCATCAACTTGATGTCAAGAATGCATTTCTTCATGGTGACCTCAAGGAGATGGTTTATTGTGCCCAACTGGCCGTCTTTGTTGATGCCTCTCGCCCGGACCATGTGTGTCTCCTCCGTAAGTCACTATATGGCCTCAAGCAAGCTCCTTGCACATGGTTTCATCGCTTTCAGTCGTTTCTCTTGTCCCTTGGGTTCATTGCATCCAAGAGTGACTCCTCTCTTTTCATCTTGCACCGTGGGTCCTCTATTGCATATTTGCTAGTGTATGTTGATGATATCATACTCACTGCTAGCTCCCCACATCTTCTCCATCATGTCATTCACTCTCTCAAAACCGAGTTTTCTATGACCGATTTGGGCGCTCTACATCATTTTCTCGGCATCAATGTCACACCCAATGCATCCGGTTTGTTTTTCTGCCAACAATAGTATGCACTTGAGATCTTAGACCGCGCTCATATGCTGAATTGCAAACCTGTTTCTACACCCATCAACACTACCTCGAAGCTTTCTGCTAGCGCTGGTTCCCCCTTGCCGAACCCCACCCTCTATCGCAGCCTAGCTAATGCCCTGCAATACCTCACGCTGACTTGCCCCGACATATCTTACGCTGTCCAACAGATATGCCTCTTCATGCATTCCCCTCGCGACTCCCACATGCAGCTCATCAAGCGTGTGCTTAGGTACTTGCGTGGCACCTCACACTTCGGCTTACAGCTCTACAAGTCTCCCTCCCATGATCTTGTGGCCTATACCAATGCCGATTGGGCCGGGTGTCCTGATACACGCAAGTCCACCTCTGGCTTTTGTGTCTTCCTTGGCCCCAACTTGCTTTCCTGGTCCTCTAAACGGCAGCCCACCGTGTCTCGTTCCAGTGCCGAAGCCGAATATCGAGGTGTGGCCAACTGTGTGGCTGAGTCGTGTTGGATCCGCCAACTCTTACACGAGCTGCGGCGCCCTCCCACTCAAGCCACCATCGTCTACTGTGATAACATTAGTGCCTCGTATCTCGCTTCCAATCCCGTGCACCATCAACGCACCAAGCACGTCGAGATAGACCTTCACTTCGTCCGGGACCATGTGGCACTAGGCGAAGCTCGTGTTCTCCACGTTCCATCGAGCTCGCAGTTTTCGGACGTGTTTACGAAGGGGCTGCCGTCACATGTCTTCCATGAGTTTCGCTCCAGCCTGAACGTCCTACCCCACAGCGTTCCGGCTGAGGGGGGGTGTTAGCATGTACTATACATCTGTTGTATTCTACTGTTTATGTACTCATGGTAGCTCCTACTCTTTAGGATCGGATCCCTCGCCCGGGCTTGCGTGCCACCTAGATCGGGCCACTCATGTAACTGCCTGTATATATTGTAGTGTTGTTGATCAAGGAAATAGACAGAGAGCATATTCACACTCCAACTCAAACTCAGCTGGCCAAGGGATTCTTCTTGTCACCCAACTGCCACCACAAACGCCACCTGATCACAAATGCTGGCTCTGACACCAAATGTCAGTTCATGCCTTATATCTTCAATCGACAGCCTAGACTCTACTGGATGGAAGAAAGGGTAGATGTATGTCTCTCTTTCCGCCTATTCAATCGCCCAACAACAACCTTTTGCACGTATAGCTCGACAACATGAGGTGAAAAAAATACTTGACCGCAGCGTGAACCAGCACGCTTCTGGCATAAATACAAACTAGCAATGGACACTAAGGACTCGACCGAACCGAGTTTAAAAATTACTCCCTCCGTTCCAAAATAGATGACTCAACATTGTACTAACTTTGGTACAAAGTTGGGTCATCTATTTTGGAACGGAGGGAGTAGATTATTGCAACATAACTAACCTACTTAACAGAAACACACTTGGCTGCATCATGGCCGAAAACTCCGATTCACCACGGGGCAGCTCTCACCCTTTTTGAGGCTTCCTCTTAGTTCTATGGCTTTGGCTGTGGCTTGTTCTTCTGAGCGAGCGGCACCCCGTTCCCCTTCTTCTTAGGCTGCTCCTGGGTCTTCTTAGCGGGCACATATTTGAACTGTGTACTGCCTGATGTTGCATGGGCCTGTTGCACAGATTTTGACTGTGTACTGCCTGGCGTTGCATTTGCGGCTGCCGCAGATTTCAACTGCGGACGGCCTGACGGTGTACTGCCTAACGACACAGGCATTTTCCTGCTCATGGCACGATCTGCTTCTCTTCTTCTTACTATCCTTCTTCTCCGGCGAAGTGGCAGTGGTGAGGAGGATGTGGTGCTCACTTAGCTACGGTTGGGTTGAGGAAGCATGTGCCAACGGCTGCATATATATAGGAGGGACAAAGAAGGTCTTGGGAAAGCGCTCCGGCCGGACAACGCGCTTTTCCGGAGGAGCATGGTTTGGTGGCGTTGCCGGTGGTACTGTTAGTATATTCGTTGCACTTGCTATTGAGGGATGGGTATACGGTTGGGTCAGTGGTCGTCGGCTCATGGCCGCTGCCGCGTTGCTCTTCATATCATCTCCCCCTCCTTATACTACAACGTACATCAAAATTAGCGTTAGGTGAAGTTTAGGTAGCAGACGGCTAATATAGTATGCATGACGTCCTTGTCCTGTTTGTTAATATGCATCTCTGGCAGTCAGGCCCATTCATACAAAGCTTGTCCCAGCACTGAATTACAATAAATCAGCTTAAGATATCATGGAATCACACCATAATCATACACACACATGTGACTTATGCAAGCTCTTTCTTTGACCTGCTACCACCAACAACTGCCACACTGAACCATTTTATATCAATCCAAAACAAATACGGGCCACTTTCAAGGTTTTGGTTACCAAATTCCGAAAAAATACGGAGGAGGGGCGGTAAACGCGGTTACCAAGGTTGCCGAAAGATACCGAGTGGTTACTTTTCAAAAAATTCAAACGAATTTCAAATTGAAATTTGTTTGAGCTACGTATACATATGTTTTGTAGTCCGTTCAGTCATTTATTAGCTTCTGCCGTGGTGGACGTCTTCACGGATGTCATTCAAGGCTTGAAGTGCTGAGTTCGATCCATGCATTTGCTGTTTTATTTTTAATACATTTATAGTACTCCCTCCGTTCCTAAATATAAATCTTCGTACAGATTTCATTATGGACCACATTTGGATGTATGTAGACTTATATATGTTATGCCCAAATTTCAGTGCAAAAATATGCAAAAGCGGAGTCGAACTCGAGATCTTACTGCAGCGCGCTTATTGCGGCCGCAATTGCGAAAAGACCACACCTACTGCTAAAAGGAATACGAAACGGAGTCCAAACGGAATAAAAATTTCGCGATGATCTTTCTTGGATCAGAAGCAAACCATGAGACTTGGAGATGAAGTCGGAGACGCAACGAGGCAGCCACGAGGGTGGACCGCGCACGCCCTACCTCGTGGGTCCCTTCGGAGCTCTCCTGTCCTAATTCATTCGCCCATATATACTCTTATACCCCAAAACCAACAGAGGGAGCCACAAAAACACTTTTCCATCGCACAACCTTCTGTACCCGTGAGATCTCGTCTAGGGGCCTTTTCCGGCGTCCTGCCGGAGGGGGATTCGATCACGGAGGGCTTCTACATCAACACCATTGCCCTTCCGATGAAGCGTGAGTAGTTTACCACAGACCTACGGGTCCATAGCTAGTAGCTAGATGGCTTCTTCTCTCTCTTTGATTCTCAATACTATGTTCTCCTCGATGTTCTTGGAGATCTATTCGATGTAATATTCTTTTGTGGTGTGTTTGCCGAGATCCGATGAATTACGGATTTATGATCAGATTATCTATGAATATTATTTGAGTCTTCTCTGAATTCTTATATGCATGATTCGATATCTTTGCAAGTCTATTCGAATTATCGGTTTACTTTGGCCTACTAGATTGGTTTTTCTTGCAAGAGGAGAAGTCCTTAGCTCTGGGTTCAATCTTGCGGTGTCCTTTGCCAGCGACAGTAGGGACAACAAGACACGTATTGTATTGTTGCCATCAAGGATAAAAAGATGGGGTTTTCATCATATTACTTGAGTTAATTCCTCTACATCATGTCATTTTACTTAATGCGTTACTCTGTTCTTTGTGAACTTAATATTCTAGATGCAGGCAGGAGTCGGTCGATGTGTGAAGTAATAGTAGTAGATGCAGAATCATTTCAGTCTACTTGACACGGACGTGATGCCTATGTTCATGATCATTGCCTCAGATATCGTCATAATTATGTGCTCTTCTATCAATTGCTCTGCAGTAATTTATTCACCCACCGTATTATTTGCTATCTTGAGAGAAGCCACTAGTGAAACCTATGGCACCCGGGTCTCTTCCATCATATTAATTCTCTTTTCCATCATATAAGTTCTATTTTCCATCATACTAATTTTTGATCTATTATTTTGCAATCTTTTACTTTCCGATCTATAAACCAAAAGCACCCAAAAATATTTACTTACCGTTTATCTATCTCTATCACATCTCACTTTTCCAAGTAACCGTGAAGGGATTGACAACCCCTTTATCGTGTTGGGTGCAAGTTGTTGATTGTTTGTGCAGGTGACGGAGCAATGCCGCGTGGAGGTGGAAGGCCTACGGGTCGTCAACTTCTTTTCTCGCGGTGACTTGTGCGTTATCTCCTACTGGATTGATACCTTGGTTCTCAAACTGAGGGAAATACTTACTCTACTTTGTTGCATCACCCTTTCTTCTTCGAGGGAAAACCCAACGCAAGCTCAAGAGGTAGCAGGTACATCGGCATACGGTTGATACTCCGGGGTAGATGGCGAGGCAAGGAACACAGTGGAGATGGAGGCCACAGACGCCTAAATCCAATGGCACACCAGCTGGTTTTCTATTGGCACAGTGCACGGTGTCGGATCTGCCAGCTGCTGTTGACGATGAGCTCGGGGCGAGATGTGTTGGAAACCTGGTGGACGGGGAATCGGTTTTGGGCGGCGACGTAGGAACAGGGGACAAAAGAAATCTCGGAGGTAGGATGTGGGAAGAGAGGAAATGGGATTGGAGAGAGAT
>NC_041393.1:767733361-767738955 GCF_002162155.2 Triticum dicoccoides | reverse complement strand
GACGGAACAAGCGCACACCGACGCAAGTCTTCCGAGGACTTGTCTCCCATGCCGAGGTTCTCAGCACCAACTCCACACCACACCAACCTTCCCCTTCTCAATCTTCACATCAATTTCATCGACCGCGGACATGCCGAAGCTTCATCAACATGCTAAACTTCTCACCAACCATTGGCCTCGATGGCAAGATCTAAGATCCGATCGCATCATTGAGCTCTTGTGTGATAGAAGAAGAACAATGTCAACTTGGCTACTCCATAAATCTTTACCATGGCACGACCGCCTCATCAACGTCGCCCATGTAAAAATCTACAACCATGGCACGATCGCCTCATCAATGTCGCCCATGTAAAAATCTACAACCATGGCACGACCGTCTCATCAACGTCGCCCATTAGGAAGTATTTACGAATCTTTACAACCATGGCACGACCGCCTCATCAACGTTGTCCATGTTGAAATTTACATCCACCATGGCACGACCGCCTCATCAACGTCTCCATGTGTAAACCTACAGCCAACCATGGCATGACCGTCTCATCAACTTTGCCCATGCGGAGTAGATGAAAATCCTCACAAAAATACATTGTCGATTGCTTCATCTATGTCGTCGGTGTGCAACCCTTTTACCAGAAAGAGTTTGATTCTCAAAATAAAAGAGAAAATATATGATTTATCAATTGACTATCTCAAATCGATGACCTAATCTCCATGAGACATTGGTCAAATCCATCATACCCATCTTACGTCTAGTGCTGACAAGACCAGACAAAATCATGCTGGGTCACTATATTCCATTAGCATGTCACAATCCAAAACGGGATCAGACACTTTGTTGCTGCGCACCGACGAGGCAAAACCAACATACACATGTCCATATTTGATGAATTCATGGGTACATGACTGGGCACAACAAGGCGAAAGTCACCATCTTCATCAATAAGTTCCGTTCTAAACACCAACATGGTGTTTGCGTACCGTGACTGGTTTCAGGCAAAACAAAGCCACCCGCACCTACGTATCACCACCATCTTTATCTTTTCTCCAAACATCACACATGCATCATGGATGAGCAAAATTCACAACGACAACCGCGCGCAGATTAATCGGAGGTTTTCTATAGGCTCGACCTGCAGATGTAGTTAACCGGACGCTTTGCAAAAGCGCCGGGAATCAACGAACTACACGCAATCTTTCCAAGTCAGATACTCCTTAAGCATAGTCGCAGAAGGCAAAATAGGCAAACTCCTATGGGAGCATGTAAACATCGATGTACTTGTAATATACATGATGATGATAAAATACATAGTTCCCATAATTTATTTCCGCATTTGTCATGTATTTTGTTTTAGAAACAGACAGTACTACGTGAGCACATACGTTTATTTATCTGATGTTGATATGCTATGTATTTTGTGTAGTGGAAATTAACTTCTGACAACAAGACTGCCACTACCTCCCTACTGCAAAACCGCAGCTTGTGGTCTGCACATATCTCCTGTCATGCCCATGAAAACATGTGGCAATAATCCAGGTGCTCGATCGGCACCGGCTTCATCTTCTTCCCAACCGGCGTCTTCTCTGTCCTGATCTCGAGGGTGGTGACGCTCACCCCGTGAACATGACCATGCTAGTAACATCGTCCTTTCCCAACGTAATCTAGGCACATCAGCTTGGCTTCACAGCCTGCCCGGATCACTGAGGTAAATGATGGGTCGCCTTCTTCCTGGCAGAAGAGGTTGGTGGTTGGATGCCTTCACCATCATGTGAAACACACACCAACTTGAGTCGAATGATCTACTGATGCGAGTATTGTATTGGCCAGAGTCTTCTCGGTGCTCTACCTTCAGCAATGGCGCTCGAACACTGCCAGCCCCATGACTCCTCCGGTCATCAAGCTGCTACCACAAGGGCCATAGTGATCACCGATGGATGCTTTGATACCAAATGTCAGATCGTGGCTTTTTTCTTTTCTTTAGAACCATGCATACTAATCATGCAATGGTAGAAGTACATTCATCAACCATGATGTGCCTACCATTTTCATGCACGCTAGCGATCATTAGGTGATCCCTGGAGCTTCTTCCCATTGCAACAATCTCATGAGCTTGCTTGTTGCCTTAGCGCCTGCAATCATGATCTCAGTGCTGTCAAAAGCATTCATAGCTCTCTTTACATCTTCCAGTTAAAAATCTAAATATCCGGTTGTAGCCCAGCTATAGCTCGGTTATAGTGGTTTGAGCAGGTGCCGCTATATGGCATAGCACGCTAAACTTATGAAATAGCCGGCTGGGCGGCCGCTATTTGGCATAGCCCGCTATTTAAAACATTACCTCCAGTACTCCGAAATAGGCCGACCTGCTTATCTTGCAACTCTGTAGTTCCTTGCCAACTGTAGCGCAGTCCACCTCGGCAATCATGCTTCATCTATAGAATTTTGACAGCTCGGTCAGCCCCATGAGAGCTGCCGAGGCCTTGGCTTCCTCAACTATGTTGCAGAGGTTTAGCTGATGACTCACTGATATGAAGACACTCCCCTGGTTATCCCTGGCAATAGCGCCGCCCCAAGTTTCTCCGGACTCTTGTTAGTATGCATCATCACAATTAAGTGTCGCGACACCAACATGAGGAGCTGATCAATGAAGGGTTACAGGGGGGTCCAGTTTGCTTGCATCAAAGCAGTTCAGAGATGTGACTTTCTTAGTGCCCGCAGTATCTGCTGCATGATTAGCCGAGGCCGTGTTAGTTTCAGCAACTGTTGGATAGCTCCCGAGATTGTTTCCTTTCCATCTCCATGGATCACATTGTTTCTCAGATCCCACGCTTTCTACAGAACCAGTAACATTTTATCTCTAATAACTGCTTTGGGAACTGGGGTAAGGAGCATCTGCAACCAATCATTTCCAATCATTTTTATTTATTTTTCCTCAGGGAGTTCCCAATTTGCGCTCATGGCAGATCTCAATGTTTTACCGCATGTGAATGAAATTACTGCGTGAAAGTCATCCCGAGCCGCATATCTCACACACATCATCCTTTGCAATGGTTCTTCGAAAAGCATTATGTTTTGTTGTCAGAGACTTTGTGTCTACTCTCCAGCATAGGATTTTGACCTTTCCTGGGACATTTGCTTTCCAAATCACATCCCATATGCTTCTATCTCCCGGTTCATTTGCAGAGCTTGATGGTTCGTATCCCATTTCTTCTCAGGGAATCAGCTAATTTGTATGCACTTCAACGCAGAACATCCCATTTTTCTCATAGTGCCAAGCCAGGCAGTCATCCACCTCATTACTAGGCACTCTAATCTTAAAATTTTCATCTACATCGAATGGGTGAAAGAACTTTTTTTCCTGAGGTCATTGTTCCACTCATTGGTATCGCAGACTAGAAGTTGGTTGACCCATCTCAGCCTAGTTTTCTTGATAAACACTACTAGGAAAAATCCTAGTAGTGGTGCGGGTTTTGATGTTATCAGCAGTGCGGGTAGCCGCGTTACTACTAAGGCGCTACAGCTAACAGTTAGTAGTAGCGCGGCTTTACCGGCGCTACTACTATTGACATATCAGTAGCGCTTTTCTGGAACGCTCTACTATTAAGTAGCTGTAGCGCTTTTCTATCCCCGCGCTACTGCTGTATCTTTCATCATTTTTCCTGCTTCCTACCCCGTTTCAATAAACTGCAATTTCACGTATACCAGATAACAATACAATAAACTGCAATTTCACATATACCAGATAACAATATCATTAACCACAATACCATATAGTCATACAATATCATAAAGCATTATAGGTACTAGGTAGTACTAGATAACAATTTCATATATAGTCAACATGCATCCTCACACACATATGATAAACAGTACTAGGTAGTCATACAGCCACACACACATATTTAGTTTTAGATGATATCGAAGACGATCATTATCCTCAAGCCTGGGCGGTGGGTATTCCTGATAGTAATTAGGATGGCCTGTCCAACACGAAGATTCTTGCCAACGAAGAATCTCTTCCACCCAATCGAGTTTAAGTGTGCGCGACCGTCCGTGTCGACGCCGTAAGTACAGGTGGTGACTGAGCCCCTTGCGGTAAGGCTTATTCCAGCTGAGCCTTCTTCATCAGGCTTGATACCACAACTCACGGATAGGCTCTTTAGCAATTTTTGAATAAGAAAAACATATCAATTAATAATTAGCCTCGCACACATTCTTGCAAATATATTTCTACTAAGTATAGATTTCTACACTATCAAAAGACGTAGTACTACACATTTCTACTAAGCATAAATTCTATAATAAGTATATATGGATTATCTATACTATTAATAGTTCCTTGGATTCTAGACTAATAAGCATGTGATCGGACTCTACACTAAATCATATCAATAAAGCATATATATATCATCAAATTACTACAGATAGTATAACATACCATATCATGTTGATCGACCATGGTACTTGTCAGGCGGGTCACGAATGGCATCCCGACAAAGTCATCACGTGGCAGAATTATGTCCCATAGGTTGCACACCTCCTCCTCGCTCAGCCTCATTCTTTGAGCTAGGATGACTTCATGAAGTGGGTCCTCATCATCTTCATCATTGTTGATATAAATGACAGCCAACTTGGGTCTTTCTGCTCTGAAGGAGTAGCTGATCAACTCACTACCAGTAACATGCATGCGGGCGAGGAAACGTGCCCGTCCATCTCCTCCAATCTGCGACATATTGCGTCCTTTCTCGATCTCCATAGTGTAGGGCCCTCAGGAGCCTCAAAGGTCACAGTGTCTCCCGTCAGCTTGTTGAATTTCAATCTCACATTGCATGGGACGATCCGTGTAAAAAAATCAAAATAAAACAATGAATTAATGCCAACACTAAAAACAAAATAGTGGTTACATTTCATATAATTTCTTACTGCCGCATGACGAAAACTCGGCTGGAAGTAGATGCCGAACAACTTGCCAATTGCAAGGCTGCTGGTGCACCTTGACTTGCATAGTCGACATGGTGGTGGTGGTGGTCGCGCCATTTTCCTAAAGCAATATGAGCAAAGATGAATGATCCACTTCACAGGAAAGGAAAACTATAACGTAAAGTTCTCAATGCATCGATCTTAATCGGAAAACAGAATATTCAGGCTTAGTAACAAAAATTAACATATAAGATGATATGAGGTTAGCAACAGACATTACATATAACCAGAACTACTATAGAACAAGAACATATAACAAAAACAGTGGTACACTAACTTCAATATAGCATAAAAAATAACTACTTTGAGGAACACAAAAGCCCTAGAAACTATCCTATATCAAAGTGTTATATATGACCAGAGGCTTATAGCAACTAAAAACTATCAACTATGTCTAAATTTTTACTAATCAGTTAGTCATATTAACTAAAAACTAAAAACTATCATATCTCTCTCTTTAAATGTTGCATATCAACTAGCCTAGTAAATCAACTAAATCAAAATGTTCTAAATCAACTAAATCAACTAGCCTACTAAATCAACTAAATGTTCTAATAGCAGGGAGGAGGGGTTGTGGATGGAGGAGGGAGGGGGAAGAAGGAGGGGGGACTGGAGGAGG
>NC_041393.1:767722374-767733171 GCF_002162155.2 Triticum dicoccoides | reverse complement strand
GGCCGACGGGGGCGAGGGCGTGCGCGGGACGATTGGGGGGGGGGGAGATCGAGTGAGTGTGAGTGTGACTGGAGAGTGGAGAGTGAGGGGCAGCCGTTTGGTGAAGATAAAATGGCTTAACAGTAGCGCGCTATAGGGAAACGCGCTACTGCTGAACGACCTAATAGTAGCGCGTTTCGGCCAAAACGCACTACTGCTATGTGTAAACATGTAAAAGTATACATAAAAAATACATTGATTATCAATGATCCTTTTGTGTACAATCTGAATTGTCAATATGAGTCCTCACCGGTTTAGAAACCGAAGAAGACTCATATTGCGGCCACAAATTCTACACATAGAGTTCAATAAAGACCAAGTGAATGTGATAGTTTGAGAAGTAACATATTTAAGGTGGTAAAAACCCTATCCGTGGAGTGAGGTGAGACTAAATTTTTGTAGTAAGCAAAGTAGTAGCGGGTATTGAGAGAAGGTGCTACTGCTATGATCTGTATCAGTAGTGCTCTTTGTATTAACGCGCTGCTACTATAACTAGCTTGGCGGCGGGGTTGTGGCAATTATGGCAGTAGCGCGGCTTATTGGTGCGGCGCTACTACTAAATTTGTTTCAGCAGCGCGTCATGTTGGAGCACGCTACTGCTAAGTACCAGCAGCGCCTTTTTTCAAAGCGCGCTGCTGGTAAGATTCTGTGTATAGGCTTTTCCCTAGTAGTGAAATTTTGCTGTTTTTAGTCCTTTCCGAGGAATCCATGGGTCTCTTGTGATCTGAATCCTTTTCCCATTGCCAACTCGCAAGATCAAACCTTTCTTCAGCAGCTCCAATCCGAATTCGATGCCTTTCCACGCAGGGGAAGCATCCGAGGGGAAAACTGTGTCTAGAGGATCTCCATTAGGATAATATTTTGATTTGAGGACTCTGGCACATAGGCTGTTTGGATTTTGTACCAATCTCCATCCTTGCCTTGCTAGGAGTGCTTGGTTGAAACAGTGCATATCTTGGAATCCAATGCCACCGTTTCTTTTTGATTAATCGTGGCTTTTTATGATATTGCAAGAAACTTGATTAACACCACGACTATGGTACATCATCTCTAACCATTTCCTTTTATTCAGTCCTCGAACAACAATCTGCGATACACAACTCGACAACTCAAGGAAGAAAGAAAGAAAGATTTTACTTTTCCCCACAACGATGAACATGCACGCTTCACGCCTACATACAAACTAGCTATAGACTCCAAAGGGATCAATCTAACCGGGTTTACAAACTGACATACTGCAACAAAAACTCACATGAAAGAAACACGCTTAATTAACTTCATCACGGCCAGGCGACATTGATCATAGTGTAGCTGAACAGGTTGCTGCTCTCATCCTTTTTAAGGCTACCTCTTAAACAACCTTTGGTTCATCTTAGATGCTGCAGGCGCCGGCTGATTCGTCTTAGACGAGTGTTGCTTCATCTTAGACGGTCCAAACACCGCCTGCTGTGTCTTTGGTAATGCCCGATTCGCCATCTTAGAAGTCATCTTCGTGGGACTACTGCGTACCATGGCGGGATATTCTTCTTCTTCTTCTTCTTTGGCAAAGCGATGTGAGGTGAGCTGGATGCAGTGTTTGCTTTGTTCCAGTTGGATTGAGCAAACCTGCAGCAACGGCAACATATATATAGGAAAAACGCTCAGGCTGGATGACACGCTTCCTCGGCGGAGAATGGTTTGGTGGCGTTGCCGGTCAGTTCCTTCTGTTTTGGGGAGTATATATGTGTATCCAATGCATTCTTATTGATGGATGGATGTGGTTGGTTCAGTGGTCCTGGTCGTTGCCGCATTGCTCTTCATATCATCTCCTCCTCGTTATACTACAACGTGCATTAGAATTAGCGTTAGGTGAAGTTTAGGTAGCAGACGGCTAATAGAGTATGGATGATGTCCTTGTCATGTTTGTTAATATGCATCTCAGGCAGTCAGGCCCATTCATACAAAGATTGCCCCATCACTGAGTTACAATAAATCAGCTTAAGATACCTTGCAATCACACCATAATCATGTACATATGTGATTTTTATGCAAATTCTTTCTTTGACCTAGTATGACCATAGACTACGGGCCTGAAACATTTTTTATCATTCCAAAGCAAAACCAGCTATTGTGGAGATAATTACAAGGGGGGAGAGATGTATGAAGACGGAGTATGCAGAACCAAGAACCAAGAACGAGAATTATGTGATGCCCCAATCGTGCAACTTTTCTTTGAGCATCGGCTTGTGGTATATGCTCGCCCATAGCAGAAGGTCATCTTCACAACTAGGAATAAGAACCGAGGAGTCCTCTCTTTCCCTTTTTTTAAAGAAATCTTCCGGTAGGTGCGCTTTCTAATATTCCACAAAAAGCAGATGAGCACCAAAGAGCAGACATATTTGTTAGAAAATCAAGGCCGAGGACAAGCAATCAGAAGCATAGCATCAATATTTGTTAAAAAGGTCTGCCAAACTCGCCTACTCGTCAAGCATGATTATGACTTTACGAGCGCTCTTCCATCGGTACTATATTGAGATGACAAATCACATCAAGATAACCGCACAACACCTCCAGCCATGCACCATGACCAGTCAGGGCATCATTGCCACATTCCCCGCACCTTCCCTCATGCGAGCCATGTCTAGACTACGAGCTTCGTCTAGTCTAGTTTAGCGACCCCACGATGCCTTTATATATTAGGCTTTGGTTAGACATATTCAATTCAAACACCTTACTTTCCGCTAATTAGAAGAATATGTCTTAATCATCTTGAAGCTGCCAAGCATGAACCTTTATTTGAACTTGAACCATACTAGGCATGATAGAACACGATGAACATAATAGACAATGATAATGGGAACAATATAAGTATTAAACAATCTAGACATGCAATCGGATAGATACGACAACATAGGATGTCCATCTCGATCTGTAGTACTAATACACCAATAGAAATCCTTAACTAACAGAAGAGATAAGAGACAAGAATACATACGAGACGTGCGAGTACTAGCGGTACTGTAGTCCCAAAAACCTTTAACGCCTCTCTCTCGTACATGGTGGAAAGAGATCTGGAGGCCTGCACCCCTCCCCTTTCACAGTGCATGTCAAGAAGCGGGATAGAAAAACTTAGATGCGGCACGGTGCACATAGACTTCAATAAAATTAAGAGCCACTATCATAAATGAGAAGGAGCTGCACATGATGCTTCTTCATCCCATGAACTAATTTTCATCCAACATTCAACATGCTTGTGTGAGGATGCCATCCATGCGTAGAGTGGAAAACTTCACTTGCTACCAGTTCGGACAGTTTTACACCCTAGTTCGACACTTCTTTATTCTCCTGATTCCTCTGCAAAGCTGACAAGGACATAAGTCAAAACGCCAACATGTTGATCAGAGTATAGGAATAATCAATTTTCTATCATCAACACAAGCACTATTTCTAATTCTCCAAATGGCAAAACATAAGTAATACCAACCATTACATGCTATTTGACTTGCCTTGGAAATCAAGAAATGGAACTAAATAGTTATTGCACTTAATCAGACATGTCTCTGAATGTTGAACATACACTTCATAATGTTCCACACTAATTTTACAAGAGAACAATTAAGGGAAGGATGATCAACTGTTTCATCTAAGCCACAAAATTAACATTTGATGTATTATTGCCAATTTCTCATGAGGATCAACAATTAAGGGAAAAGATGATCAACTTTTATTCCTCCCTCTGGTAGTTTTTTCAAAAGTGCCTTAAGTAATTCTCTGCAATATAAGATGAACTTAAAGTAATGGTGGTCCAATAAACATAAAACTGGAGTACTCATCATATGAAATGATGCAAAACGAATTTATGAATGGTTAATCATGGATGACTGTTTCCATAGTAGTGGCACCACTTATAATGCTTAATGCATGGATGTAGTAGTACAAATGGTGATTCATCTTGTCGCTTTTAAACTAGCACAAATTGCATCGGAGAACACAAGGCATGCTATGACCATGCCATTATAGTCGTCAAACATATATTACTCTCTCTAATCCATATTAAATTATGATGATATATGTGCTAAAACGAGTGCAGTTTTATGTAGGTCAAGCTACATGGTACACCTTATCTTAGACGTCCATTTCTGCATCATGATCCTTGCAAGCATATTTGTATTTTTTGTTTCTCTCAAAGAAACAACATATAAACTTCAAACTTTGCAGGACAACAAAACATTGTAACTACAATCTGGGGGAAAATATTTGGATTTTTTCATGCATTTTAAATGTTTAAAATAATTATTTTAATCAAAATAATCTCTTTTTTTATATTTAAGTCGGACCAAAAAATCTGAAAGTTTTTTCACGCATTCAAGTTCTGATGCATGTTTGATTTGCAAAGTTTGAATTCCCTAAGTTGCTTCATTTTAGAAAAATAGAAAAGAGAATTTTTCTTGTAGTAAGCTAGTTGTAGAGCACATATCTCAAAGCAATGTTGGAGGAGTGAGGATAAGGGGTTCCATGTAGCTCGAGCTCCACAAGAACTTTCTGTGCTAAAACAAGCTTGTACTAAATCAACGGCAATTAGTTCTGCTAAAACATCGACAAACATTATGGATTAAAGGGAGTGGTCAAGATCAAGACACAGTTAAATTTCAAGTAAGAATAGGAGTGTGGCGTTAAGGCATTTCACCTGATCCTTATCCGGCCGTTAGGGAGGATAAATTAAGTTATCTTTCCTTACGGCGCACCTAACCCAACCCCTATACCCAATAGTAGAGGAAAATCCCCCCCCCCACCAAAAACCCCTCCTAATCTCCCTAAATATCGTCCATCCCGGCACGGCCAACTAAAAGTTGCAGACTCTCTTTCTCCCACCCTCTTGGCGCATTGCCTCCTGCCGCCACCGCCACCGATGACTGTCACTCCGACCGGAATGGATAGCCCAGACCCTTCCCTCGCCCCTCCGACCACCGCCGTTGGAACCACCCACACGCCGCCTCCCGTGCCGAAGAAATTTTTTGGGAATGAAGAAAACACACCGGGTTCAAGCTCCTCCTCCAAATGCGGCAATGGCCTTCGGGGTAGCGACCGCCTCACCGGCAGTGGCCCACAGCCCTCCCGCCGCTCCCGCCATGACATCCAAGAACTTTTCAACCATAGGAATACCAAGTTCGGCCATAAGCCCTTCACATTGCATCATTGCTACGTAGTGTTATGCAAGAACGAGAAGTGGATCCAAAGAATTGCGGAGACCAGTCGAAAGAGATCGAGTTTGAGCATATCCGTTGAGGAGGACGACAAGGTTGATCAAGATGCCAACAACAGACTGGGAGGTTACAAGATTGCAAAAGAAAGAAATAAGAGAACTGCATTCGGTGGCACTTACGAAGAAGTACTTGTGGCCATGATACAGACCAAGAAGGTGTTAGCGGCTGAACACAAAGAAGAGAAGATGGCGAGGTGGAATGAGTTCAAGGTGGTGGAGGATGAGAAATGGAAGGCCAAGTTGGCGGCCGAAGAGAGGATGTCGAAGGCAGAGGAGCGTAGGCTTTCACTTGAAGAGGAGAGGATTCGTGATGCTAGAAGGCCGAAGTACGTGATATCATGTTCATTAATCCAAACACAATGGCTGAAACTGCAAGAAAGCATTGGGAGCTCTCTCGTGGAGAGATCTTGGAAGCCTCTTTTCAGAATGTTGGTGGTGGCCGAGGCTATGGTGGTGGTGATGGCCGAGGTCGTGGCGGTGGTGATGGTGGTAGCCGAGGTGGTGGTTGTGGTGATGGTGGTCGCCGAGGTGATGGTGGTGGCCGATGTGGTGGTGGTGGTGGTGATTGTGGTGATGGTGGTGGCTGAGGGGGTGGTGGTGGTGGTGATTATGGCCGAGAGGATGGTGGTGGTGATCTCATCTCCGAGGACCTCATTTGAGTGGTAGTGGCCGAGGAGGTGGTAGTGTATGCCATTAGTTGGCTCGATCCCCAACATATACATTCTATGTTTGCGTTGATTTTGGATGAAACGTTGTGTTTGAAGTGATGTCTTTTGGGTGAACTTTGCATGTTTTATAATTTGAAAAACGCGATGACGTAACTATATTTTATGACGGTTATGCTATGCATGTTTTAATTTAAAATTTTCAAGATATATATTGTGTAGTGTTTGAAGTTCATGTGGCTAGGAAACAAAATCTACACAATTTATTTCTTGGATCGGTTAGAAATGCCCCTAGCATGCACAAGCTATCTTCCTCGACCCAATTTTTCTTAGTTAATTTGGCCGTCCAGCTACTAATGCATCACAATGGCCATCCGTACTAGATTAAGTTAGCTATGTGAAACATGCACCAACTTGCGTTGATTATATTATATAGTCAACCGTTGTGGGTATTGGATTCATCGGTGTCTTGCCACTCAAACTCAGCCGGCCAACGGACTCTTTTGTCACCCAACTGCCACCACAAACGCCACCTTGATCACAAAATGCAGTCTCTGACACCAAATGTCAGTTCGTGCCTTAAATCGCTGCTAATTCAGTGACTCTGCTGGATCGACAAAGGGAAGATGCATGTCTTTTTCTTTCTTCTTATTCAGTAGCCCAACAACAATCTTTTGCACCTATGGCTCGACAACACGAGAGAAACAAAAATACTTGGCCGCAGCGTGAACCAGCACGCTTCTGGCATACTAAGGACTCGATCGAACTGAGTTAAAAAAATAGATTATTGCACCATAACTAACCTACTTGACAGAAATGCACTTGACTTCATCATGGCCGAAGACTCCGGTTCACCACGGGGCAGCTCTCACCCTTTTTGAGGCTTCCTCTTACTTCCATGGCTTTCGCTGTAGCTTGTTCTTCTGAGGGAGCGGTGCCCCATTCCGCTTCTTCTTAGGCTGCTCCTGGATCTTCTTAGTCTCCACAGGTTTCGAATGTGTACTTCCTGACAATGCATTGGCCTTGCTAGAGAGATCATTTGCAGACACAGATTTTGACTTTGCACTGCCTGACGATGGATTGACCTTGCTACAGAGATCATTTGCAGCTGACACAGGTTTCCACTGTCTACGGGCTGACGATACATTGGCCTTGCTCAAGAGATCATTTGCAGCTGACACAAATTTCGACTGTCTACTGCCTGACGATGATGACACATATTTGCTCATGGCGCGATCTGCTTCTCTTCTTGTTATTATCCAGCAAAATGGCAGAGGTGAGGATTATGTGGTGCTCACTTGGCTACGGTTGGGTTGAGAAAGCATATCGCAACGGCAGCATATATATAGGAGGGAGAAGGTCCTGGGAAAGCCCTCCAGCCAAAGGACGCGCTTTTCCGGAGGAGCATGGTTTGGTGGCGTTGCCGGTGGTACTGTTAGTATATTCGTTGCACTTGCTATTGAGGGATGGGTATACGGTTGGGTCAGTGGTCGTCGGCTCATGGCCGCTGCCGCGTTGCTCTTCATATCATCTCCCCCTCCTTATACTACAACGTACATCAAAATTAGCGTTAGGTGAAGTTTAGGTAGCAGACGGCTAATATAGTATGCATGACGTCCTTGTCCTGTTTGTTAATATGCATCTCTGGCAGTCAGGCCCATTCATACAAAGCTTGCCCCAGCACTGAATTACAATAAATCAGCTTAAGATATCATGGAATCACACCCTAATCATACACACACATGTGACTTCTATGCAAATTCTTTCTTTGACCTGCTGCCACCAACAATTGCCTCACTGAACCATTTTATATCAATCCAAAACAAAAACGGGCACCTTTCAAGGTTTTGGTTACCAAATTCCGAAAAAAAATACCGAGGGGGGCGGTAAACGCGGTTACCAAGGTTGCCGAAAGATACCGAGCTGTTACTGTTCAAAAAATTCAAACAAATTTCAAATTAGAATTTTTTTGAGCTACGTATACATATGTTTTGTAGTCCGTTCAGTCATTTATTAGCTTCTGCCGCGGTGGACGTCTTCACGGAGGTCATTCAAGGCTTGAAGTGCTGAGTTCGATCCATGCATTTGTTGTTTTATTTCTAATACATGTATAGTACTCCCTCCGTTCCTAAATATAAGTCTTCGTAGAGATTTCACTATGGACCACATTTAGATGTATGTAGACTTATATATGTTATGCCTAAATTTCAGTGCAAAAAGATGCAAAAGCGGAGTCGAACTCGAGACCATTCTGCAGCGCGCTTATTGCGGCCGCAGCTGCAAAAATACCACACGTACTTCCTTGGTATATAGCAGTTTCCACTTAGTTAAGTTTACATGCAGCGTCCAAATTGAAAATGTTCGGGAAAATTCATTTTTTTTTGCTCGAAACGACCATTTACCGAGGGGCACCGAAATACTCGGTAACAGCTTGAAATCTCGAAATTTGGAGCGGTAACCAAAACCTTGGCCACTTTACAACATGGATTGAGAGTACATAACCAAGAACTGAGAATTGCATCTTACAGAAAACAATTGCACCCTCTGTTCCAATATGAGTGTCCTGGTTTTTGTTCAAATTTGAACTAAAACCACGACACTTATTTTGGAACGGAGGGAATACAAGTCTCTAAGGAACAGAAGGAGAGATCAGTCAGAAAAGTAGAGAAATGAGTTAACGTGATGCCCCAATTGTGCAGCTGCTCTAGAGCGTCGACTTGTGGCATATGCTGGCCCATAACAGAATGTCATCTGCACAACTAGGAATAAGAACCGATGAGTCTTCTCTCTCAATTTTTGGTTAAATCTGCGGGTTGTGGTGCTTTCAAATACTGAAAATAAAGCAGGTGCTCACCCAAGAGCAGACCTATTTGTTAGTAAACAGAGGCCGACGACAAGCAATCACAACACGACATCGACATTTGTTAACGAGGTTTGCCAAACTCGCCTACTCACCAAGCATGATGACAAGCGCTCCTCCTAGGTAAAACCTTCAATGCTGAGTATCCAAAATAGTCGGTGAAGGTCCAAGCCAAATTGGCTGAATAAATCCCGAGCTATCGTCCACTCGTTGCACTCAACGACCGTGGATGCTCAGTTCTTCTCCCCTCGAAGGAAGGACCACGTATAGATCATGTTGATGGCCTCTCGAAATAGGATTTCGCCCGCTTTATAGGTAAAGCAACGAACCAAAGTACACGGCCGAACGATACAATATGGTGGGGAGGCCCCCTTACAAAGCAAATAAAAACGATACAACATGAGCCTAGAACAAGTCTAACACCTCGCCGAGGCGCGACCAAAGACCCCTGAGCTCTATGACAACGCCTGATACGTCTCCAACGTATCAATATTTTTTGATTGTTCCATGCTATTATATTACCCCTTTTGGATGTTTATGGGCTTTATTTTACATATTTATATCATTTCTAGGACTAACCTACTAACCGAAGGCCCAACCCATATTGCTGTTTTATTGCCTGTTTCAGTATTTCGAAGAAAAGGAATATCAAACAGAGTCCAAACGGAATGAAACCTTCGGCAAAGTTATTTTTTGGAAGAATATCAGCCTGGAGGCTTGGAGATCAAGTCAGAAGACCCTCGAGGAGCCCAGGAGATATCCCCCCCCCCTACAGGGCGCGGCCCCCTGTCTCGTGGACCCCTCGAGCACCCCCTGACCGACTTATTTCGCCTATATAAGCCTACGTACCCTAAAACCATCGAATATCAAGATAGATCGGGAGTTCCGCCGCCGCAAGCCTCTGTAGCCACCAAAAACCTCTCGGGAGCCCGTTCCAGCACTCTGCCGGAGGGGGAATCCATCACCGGTGGCCATCTTCATCATCCCGGCACTCTCCATGACGAGGAGGGAGTAGTTCACCCTCGGGGCTGAGGGTATGTACTAGTAGCTATGTGTTTGATCTCTCTCTCTCTCGTGTTCCCTCTATGGTACGATCTTGATGTATCCCGAGCTTTGCTATTGTAGTTGGAGCTTATGATGTTTCTCCCCCTCTACTCTCTTGTGATGAATTGAGTTTCCCCTTTGAAGTTATCTTATTGGATTGAGTCTTTTATGAGAACACTTGATGTATGCCTTGCCGTGTTTATCTGTGGTGACAATGGGATATCATGTGCCTCTTGATGTATGTTTTGGTGACCAACTTGCGGGTTCCGCCCATGAACCTATGCATAGGGGTTGGAACACGTTCTTGACTCTCCAGTAGAAACTTTGGGGCACTCTTTGAAGTACTTTGTGTTGGTTGGATGAATCTGAGATTGTGTGATGCATATCGTATAATCATGCCCACGGATACGTGAAGTGACAATTGAGTATCTATGTGACATTAGGGTTTTGGTTGATTTGTGTCTTAAGGTGTTATTCTAGTACGAACTCTTTTATAGATCGATCCAAAAGAATAACTTTGAGGTGGTTTCGTACCCTACCATAATCTCTACGTTTGTTCTCCGCTATTAGTGGCTTTGGAGTGACTCTTTGTTGTATGTTGAGGGCTTTTTATATAATCTATCTATGTTATTATTGTTGAGAGAACTTGCACTAGTGAAAGTATGAACCCTAGGCCTTGTTTTCTATCATTGCAATACCGTTTACGCTCACTTTTATCATTAGTTACCTTGCTGTTTTTATATTTTCAGCTTACAAAAACCTATATCTATCATCTATATTGCACTTGTATCACCATCTCTTCGCCGAATTAGTGCACCTATACAATTTACCATTGTATTGGGTGTGTTGGGGACACAAGAGACTCTTTGTTATTTGGTTGCAGGGTTGTTTGAGAGAGACCATCTTCATCCTACGCCTCCCACGGATTGATAAACCTTAGGTCATCC
>NC_041393.1:767717581-767721504 GCF_002162155.2 Triticum dicoccoides | reverse complement strand
CGATCTCTATATGTCTATAGAGGTGAAACGTTGGCATCAAAACTAAAATGGAGTCCACAATCTCCCTCTCCACGAACCCCTGCTTCACAAGTGATTCCACGATCTTCCTCACCCCGATAGCCTCCTGGACACTCCCTCTCCGGCATCTCTCTGGGCGCTTGAGGCGCTCCCTTCCCCCTCCCCGGCCTTTTCGCCGGCCCCTTCGAGAGCATGCTCCCCATGCTGCCTCTGCCCTTTTGGTCCCGGCCCCTCCTATGGGCTAGAGGGTCACTATTAGAATAAAACGCTAATGCAAGATCATAGACGACACACCGAGGCACAATATTTGTTAACGAGGTTCACCATATGGCTACATCCCCGGGGCATGACTACGGGCGCTCCTCCCCAAGATACCACAACACCAGCCGCCCGGGGGCCGGCACAAGCCGTCGGCTCCCCCGCGTACCTTTTGCTATCAAGTCGTCATGGGTTACAACGTGTGGTGCCCCTCCATATATAAGAGGCCTAGGATACAAGTGTCCGACTCCTACACAACTCGTACCTAACTACACCAATTACAACTTCCAGTCCACGTAACCCCTTGCATACATAATATATTCGACACAAATATAACAGTCACCGCGTGTTGGTTTTCCACTAGTGCCCCACACATGCCATCTCGACAATCTATCTGGCAGCCTTTCCTTTTGGTTTGCGGGTCATCACCTGTTGCGCCGCCGCTCCTCCGCTTGGCCGCCGAGGACCACACACCGTCGCTTGACCCTACACATCACGCTATCGCTTGCCCTCAAGTCCGCCCATGATTCATAGAGCTCCTCAACAGGTGCTTGCATTGCGTCGCTTCTTGGAGTGACCGCCTAGTTCGTGGCTTACGTGCTGCACGCCGAGGGTACACAACATACATCTTTGGTGACCAACTTGCGGGTTCCGCCCATGAACCTATGCATAGGGGTTGGAACACGTTCTTGACTCTCCAGTAGAAACTTTGGGGCACTCTTTGAAGTACTTTGTGTTGGTTGGATGAATCTGAGATTGTGTGATGCATATCGTATAATCATGCCCACGGATACGTGAAGTGACAATTGAGTATCTATGTGACATTAAGGTTTTGGTTGATTTGTGTCTTAAGGTGTTACTCTAGTACGAACTCTTTTATAGATCGATCCAAAAGAATAACTTTGAGGTGGTTTCGTACCCTACCATAATCTCTACGTTTGTTCTCCGCTATTAGTGGCTTTGGAGTGACTCTTTGTTGTATGTTGAGGGCTTTTTATATAATCTATCTATGTTATTATTGTTGAGAGAACTTGCACTAGTGAAAGTATGAACCCTAGGCCTTGTTTTCTATCATTGCAATACCGTTTACGCTCACTTTTATCATTAGTTACCTTGCTGTTTTTATATTTTCAGCTTACAAAAACCTATATCTATCATCTATATTGCACTTGTATCACCATCTCTTCGCCGAATTAGTGCACCTATACAATTTACCATTGTATTGGGTGTGTTGGGGACACAAGAGACTCTTTGTTATTTGGTTGCAGGGTTGTTTGAGAGAGACCATCTTCATCCTACGCCTCCCACGGATTGATAAACCTTAGGTCATCCACTTGAGGAAAATTTGCTACTGTCCTACAAATATGTGCACTTGCAGGCCCAACAACGTCTACAAGAAGAAGGTTGCGTAGTAGACATCAAGCTTTTTTCTGGCGCCGTTGCCGGGGAGGTGAGTGCTTGAAGGTATATCTTTAGATCTTGCAATCGAGTCTTTTTGTTTCTTGTTTTATCACTAGTTTAGTTTATAAAAGAAAACTACAAAAAAAATGGAATTGAGGTTGTCTCATACGCTTCATCTTTTTAATATCTTTAATGAGAATGATGGAAAGGAAAATTGTGCTCAAGTGCTTGAAGAAGAATGCATTAAAATGTTTGGTACTAGATCTTTGTATGATGAGCATGATTGCAATGTTGTTAGTATGAATTCCTTGAATATCCATGATGCTAATGATATGCAAAGCCACAAGCTTGGGGATGCTATGTTTGATGAAGATGATATTTTTTGTCCCCCAAGTTTTGATATGCAAAGTTGTTATGATGATAGCATGCCTCCTACCTATGATGATTATTTTGATGAAAGTGGGTTCGGAAGAGTGTCAACTTTAGGAAGTTTTGATCCCACTATTTTGGAGGATGTTGAATCTTATTGTGATGAATATGAAAGTGGATTTGGAAGAGTGTCAACTTTATTTAGTGATGATTCCACTATTTCGGAAGAGGTTCCAATTGATTATGAGAACAAAGTTGCTATCTATGATGATTATTATGATGACTTGTATGCTATTAAGAATAATGAAAACCATGAAACTTGTCATCATGATTTTAGTTTTCAATTGGATTATGCTTCACATGATAGTTATTTTGTTGAGTTTGCTCCCACTACTATTCATGAGAAGAATTTTGCTTATGTGGAGAGTAGTAAATTTTCTATGCAAGTAGATCATGAAAATAATGCTTTAGGTGCTGGTTATATTGTTGAATTCATTCATGATGCTGCTGAAAATTATTATGAGGGAGGAATATATGCTTGTAGGAATTGCAATAATGTCAAGTTTTCCCTCTATGTGTTGAAAATCTTGAAGCTATGCTTGTTTTACCTTCCTATGCTAGTTGATTATTGTTCCCATAAGTTATTTGCTCGCAAAACCCCTATGCATAGGAAGTGGGTTAGGCTTAAATGTGCTAGTCATATGCTTCATGATGCTCCCGTTATGTTTCAATTCTTATCTTTTATGTGAGCATCATTGCCATCATCATGCCTAGCTAGAAAGGCATTAAAGAAAAGCGCTTGTTGGCATCCTACATGATGCTCCGTGCGATTGGGTCAGTGGTCTTCGGCTCGTGCCCGCTGCAGCGTTGCTCTTGGTTTCTTCTCCTCCTCCTTATACTACAGCGTAGATTAGAATTAGCGTTAGGTGAAGTTTGGGTAGCAGACGGCTAATAGAGTATGGATGGTGTCCTTGTCCTGTTTGTTAATATGCATCTCTGGCAGTCAGGCCAATTCATACAAAGCTTGAACCAGCACTGAATTACAATAAATCAGCTTAAGATATCATGGAATCACACCATAATCATACACACACGTGACTTTTATGCAACTTCTTTCTTTGACCTGCTGCCACCAACAACTGCCTCACTGAACCATTTTATATCAATCCAAAACAAAAACGGGCCACTTTCAAGGTTTTGGTTACCAAATTCCGAAAAAATACCCAGGGGCGCGGTAAACGCGGTTACCAAGGTTGCCGAAAGATACCGAGCGATTACATCTTTTTTATCCATTTTGATGACAAGTATTTTCGGACGGAGGACTGTATTAGTCAAATACAATGAGGCAGCTAACTTTCAAGAACGAATAGGAGTCCGGCGTTAACACGCACAAGCTACCTTCATCAGCCCTTCCTCTTAATTAATTTGGTCCAACTACCAGTGCATCCCAGTGGCCACTAGTATTAGAGTGACTTAAGTATGTGAAACGTGCATCCACTAGCGTTGATTATATAGTCCGTCGTTGCTGGTATTGGATTCATGCGAGTCTTACCACTGCTAGGGTACTCAAACTTGGCCGCCGAAAGACTCTTCTAGTCGCCGAACCGCCATCTGGAACGCCACTGTTATCGCAAATGCTGTAAAGAAAAAATTAACATATTGCAACCTAAACTAACGTACTTGACACAAACACACTTAACATCGTCATATTCGCCAAAAAAGGGTGAGAACAGCTTTCCGTAGAGTAGCTGGATGGAAAGCTGCTCTCACCCTTTTGGAGGTTTCCTCTCACTTCTTATTCTTAGTCGGTGACTACTTATTCTTCTGAGTCAGCACCAGGTTCTTCCTGGACCGCACCATTGTTGACATTCTTGAGA
>NC_041393.1:767646479-767686582 GCF_002162155.2 Triticum dicoccoides | reverse complement strand
CGATCTCTATATGTCTATAGAGGTGAAACGTTGGCATCAAAACTAAAATGGAGTCCACAATCTCCCTCTCCACGAACCCCTGCTTCACAAGTGATTCCACGATCTTCCTCACCCCGATAGCCTCCTGGACACTCCCTCTCCGGCATCTCTCTGGGCGCTTGAGGCGCTCCCTTCCCCCTCCCCGGCCTTTTCGCCGGCCCCTTCGAGAGCATGCTCCCCATGCTGCCTCTGCCCTTTTGGTCCCGGCCCCTCCTATGGGCTAGAGGGTCACTATTAGAATAAAACGCTAATGCAAGATCATAGACGACACACCGAGGCACAATATTTGTTAACGAGGTTCACCATATGGCTACATCCCCGGGGCATGACTACGGGCGCTCCTCCCCAAGATACCACAACACCAGCCGCCCGGGGGCCGGCACAAGCCGTCGGCTCCCCCGCGTACCTTTTGCTATCAAGTCGTCATGGGTTACAACGTGTGGTGCCCCTCCATATATAAGAGGCCTAGGATACAAGTGTCCGACTCCTACACAACTCGTACCTAACTACACCAATTACAACTTCCAGTCCACGTAACCCCTTGCATACATAATATATTCGACACAAATATAACAGTCACCGCGTGTTGGTTTTCCACTAGTGCCCCACACATGCCATCTCGACAATCTATCTGGCAGCCTTTCCTTTTGGTTTGCGGGTCATCACCTGTTGCGCCGCCGCTCCTCCGCTTGGCCGCCGAGGACCACACACCGTCGCTTGACCCTACACATCACGCTATCGCTTGCCCTCAAGTCCGCCCATGATTCATAGAGCTCCTCAACAGGTGCTTGCATTGCGTCGCTTCTTGGAGTGACCGCCTAGTTCGTGGCTTACGTGCTGCACGCCGAGGGTACACAACATACATCTTTCAGAGCTATTTTCTTATCGACGTATATTTTTCATTAGAGTTCAATTTTTTTTCTATTGAGATATTCAGAAAGCCGATCTTGACATTTTTCATATAGTAGTACTTTGTGCTTAAGGGCTTTTTTTGGTTCAGAGGATTCAAAAAACAGGGGAAGATGAAGAAAAACACAATATTTTACTAGATTGAGCGCAAAAATCATATGGAATGGTACTAGGAAAGCTAGCAAATTCATAGAATAAAAACTAATACAATTCTGATGGACATTGGTCACATCATACAAATATGTACAAGCCAATCTATCACACTACAAGCACATATACTTGCAGTTTATTGGTGAAAGAAAACAAAGAGCTGCAGCTTATATAGTGGGAAGCAGATAAGTGTCATAAATACAGTCAGGTACGCTTCATCTTGTGCACAACAATCCGCTGCATGGCATCGATGCCATTGAAGAATGCAAACCGCCAGATCTTGCAGAAGAACAATGCTACAAACCATACCCAGAAACCGAAGACAGTTCTAGCAATCACGGAGTAGTACAACCACACTGTTCCATGTTCATGGTTGCCATCCACTGGTGCTGTACTACTTGAATTGTTTGTGCATGGAATGTTCAATGGAGGGCCACAAAGACCAAGATTATTGCCGTAGATCGATGGGTCCTCGAGTGTTTGGAGCTGACTGCCTGTAGGTATCTCTCCAGACAGAAGGTTGTTGGAGAGATTGAGAGCGGTGAGGGACGTCAGGTTTGAGATACTAGGAGGAATATGACCTGGTAATTTGTTCCAAGAGAGGTCAAGGGACTCTAATAAATTTAGGTTGCCAATGTCTTTGGGGATACTACCAGATAGGCTATTTCTTGAAATATTCAAAAATTGCATGCCTTTGAGACTTGTTAACTCTGAAGGGATCTCACCAGATAGAGAATTACCAGAGAGATCAATACCAGTCACAAATGCATGTCTCCCCTCAAAAGTGTACTCCCGTCCCTTCTAAATTATGTCGATGCTGCCATTGTAGAAATAAAAATATCTATAGGTGGTAAGTACTATGACGTTTGTTACAACTGGATGCATCACAAAAGTCTGTCTCATCAAGGAGAAGTTGTCCAAACTATCTGGTATGGAACCTACAATATTATTTTCAGCAAGATCAAGCAGTTGGAGACGAGGGAGGAGTGATAGCTGCTGCCAAGGAATGCTTCCGTAGAACATGTTTGCTCGTAGGCTGAGAATCCACAACGAAGGATTGCTGACCCCTATCCACGGATGAATTACACCGGAAATCTTATTGTTCCTGAGATCCAAAACAACAAGGCTTTTTAAGTTCGTCAGCACCACTGGAAAGTAACCTGTGAAGTTATTGTTTGACAATTATAGTGACCTTAGTGAGGAGTTATACACAGTTGAGCTTTTTTTTAGAAAAGGAGGAATACCCCTGGCCTCTGCATCTCGATGATGCATACGGCCATTTTATTAATTATTAACACAAGACCATACAAAGTCGTACAACAATAAGATCAAAGCCACCATCTAAGCAACATCTGTCGCTACTCCTATCCAGTTGATGAAGGGCGCTGATAGTCTGGGCCTAATACCAAACAGACCTGGCAGCCAAACCTAACATCTAAGACCTGAGGTCCCAACAAGGACGCGTGCCGAGTATGGGAACGCACCAGTACGGCGTGCTCCTCAACCAGGACGCCTGTCGGGAATGAGGCCGCCGCAGCCACCTGCCATCAATCCATCTTCAGAGTTGCACTGCTGCGTTGACCTTGCCCGGCCTAGTTGCCGCCGATGCCACCACGATGACAAACAGCGTCGACCTCCTGCGCGTGTCCATCACCACACATCTGACGCCAAGCCTCCGCTGCTCCATGCCGCCAAGAGCCGCCGCCATGAATCTGTAGAAAGAAACACCGCTCCACCAAAGAAGCCATCCGCTGGTCCCTCGAATCCGAGTGCATCTCCAAGAATGCCGTCCCCAAGGGGGTAACGACACATGAATGCCACCATCATCCGATCAACTGATCTAGGGTTTCCCCCGGAGGTATTGAGTGGGTTTGGGATTTGTACCTCGATGATGCGTTCATGAAGAAAACGATGATAAGGGCATCGTCATCACCGGCTCCGGCCAACGACCGAAGACCAAGTTTTCACTCGGATCCGTCCCAAGAAATCCACTCGACAACCTGTGCACTGTCTCGACCGCCTTCAAAGCCCTAGATCTAGCCGCCTAGATCCGGTGACCAACCGCAACAGCAGTGCGACCGTAGGAGCTCTGGCACACCGGCCATTGCCTGAATGTGCCACCACTGGAACCTGGGAGGAGGACTCCAACCCCACCTCGCCAAACCGCGAGAGCCGCCGAGATCGATCCCGCACGCTCATCGTCGTCTTTGATCGGAACCAATCCGTGGCAAAACCACGAGATCGCCGATGCAGATTCGCCTTGGATATGGACTGCACCACGCCATGCCGCCGCGGGAAGCCCGAGCTTCACCCGCCGCCGCCGTCTAGGGCCGCCGCGCCCAGGATCCTGATCTGACCAGCCCGGACCTCCACGGCGCCCTCGTCACGCCGCCGCCGCCGGCTCGCCACCAGGCAACCGCGCCGCCGCCCAAGGCCTCCGCTTGGAGCACGCCGTCACGCCACCATGGATTAGATTGCCGCTGCACCGTCACGCGCGCGGAGGTCCCGCCCCACCCCCTCCGACGCGATCTAGGGAGGAGAGCCTCCGCCACCGCCGTCGCCCCCCGGGCTTAGCCCAGCGGCAGCGTAGACAATTGAGCTTGGAACTTACGAAGAAAAAGCATTGCCTGACAAATCCAAGGCTTGTAAATCTTTCAAATTCCAGAAGCAACCAGTGAAGGTGAAGAGGGATGGAGCCCCCCGCGTGTGCTGGCTCTGGCGACGCACCCGTCGCCCCGGCGGCGCCGCCTCCTGCGCCGGCCTCGCCCCTCGCCTCGTCCGCTGCCGGCGAGCCGGCGTCCCCCTCGCTCGCCCCTCCGCCGTCGCCTCCGGCCATCCCCCCCGCGCATCTCCTGGGCCGATCTCGCGGAAGAAGCCGACGCCGCCGCGGGACGCCCCGTCGCCTGCCGCGGCCGCCTCCCTCCGCGCTCCCCCGGCCGCTCACCTCTGCTCGCTCCTGCCGGTGGCCCGACTCCCAGGGGTGGGAGTCCGGCCCCCCGCGGGTCCGGGCGGTGGTCCCAGCGGCCTCCGGGCGCGCGGCCATCGTGCTCGACCAAAGGCGCCTCCTTGGGGCCTCGGGCCTCCGCCCGGCGGCGGCGTGCTGGTGGCTAGGGCGTCGCCGGCTACGTTGGGAGACATCTGTAGTACTCCTTTATAATCACCCAGTTACGTTGTGACGTTTGGTAGTACCCAAAGTGTTCCTCCGGTAAACGGGAGTTGCATAATCTCATAGTTACAGGAACATGTATAAGTCATGAAGAAAGCAATAGCAACATACTAAACGATCAAGTGCTAAGCTAACGGAATGGGTCAAGTCAATCACATCATTCTCCTAATGATGTGATCCCGTTAATCAAATGACAACTCTTCTGTCCATGGCTAGGAACATAACCATCTCTGATAAATGAGCTAGTCAAGTAGAGGCATACTAGTGACACTATGTTTGTCTATGTATTCACACATGTATTATGTTTCCGGTTAATACAATTCTAGCGTGAATAATAAACATTTATCATGAAATAAGGAAATAAATAATAACTTTATTATTGCCTCTAGGGCATATTTCCTTCACCGCGTCGCTTGCCTCTGCTCCGGCCGCCCCGTCGCCGGCGCTGGCACCCGCCCTCCTCGGCATCGTCACCCGTCGGACCCCCTTCGGGGCGGCCTCTGCCCCGTCCCTGGCCCGCCGTCGCGCCGGCTCCTGGCCGCATCGCCCCTCCCCGGCTCCGGCGGCGACCGCCGCGGCGGCACCTAGGGAAACCCTCGTGCCCCGGCTGGTTGCCCCGGGCCGGTCGTTCCGGGCTGCCCTACTCCTGGGCCGCCCTGGGACCCCCGCGGTTGGGCCTTCCCCTGGGCTTTTGGCCGGTGGGCCGCTGGGTGGGAGACGGGCTGCCTGCTCCTCCGTGGGCCAGGCGTCCTGCCCCACTGCTCCCGATTCGGCCCAGCCCCGCCTCCCGGTGCGGCCTGGCCCGCCCCGCCGCGCGATTTGGCCCCCGCTAGGGTTCCCCCGAGCACCCCGTGCTCTCCCGTTCGCCCCCCACCCTACCGCCCCTCCTGCCGCCCCCTCCCCTACTGCCGACCGGCGCCCCGCCGTGCCTCCCCCTCCGCCGCCGGCCATGCCCCGGGAGTGGGGGGATGCAGACCACCGCCCCAACCGCCGGGCGGAGGACCGCCGGGATCCCCCGCGCCCCTCCCCCGACGGCCTCTGCCGGGAGGCGGAACTCCGCGACCATCTGACCTCTCGCCCGGCTCGTCGCTCGCCGGAGCTCGACTCCCGGGACCACCGGCGCTCCCCTCCCCGTCCTGCGCGCCGCTGCCCGCACGAGGTCGCCCGTTCCCGCTCGCCGGCCCATCGGGACCCTACCCGCGGGGGATCCCGCGACCGCCCCTCCTCTCCGGGCCGCCGCTCCCCTGCTCGCGGACGGTCCTCGACCCGCTGCTCCCCTGGCCGCGAGGGCCGGGACTACCGCCGGTCTTCCCCCCCGTGCACGGCGCCCCCCGCCTCCGACTCCACCGCTCCGGACAGCCGCCGTTACTAGCCCCCGCGGGCCCAGGCTGCCTTCCCACCCCCAACGGTGGCAATGGAAACCGTGGGCGCCCGGGCGCTAAGAAGAAGAAGAAGAAGGGGCCTCCTCGCCCTCCTCCTGCCGCTACCTCTACCGCCATGGGCGCTCCGCCCTCGGGCTCCGCCGCCGCCGCCGAGGGCCCCCCGTGCTTCAACTGCGGTGTGCCTGGACACTTCCAGGTGGCATGTCCCAACCCCCCGACATGCTACCTCTGCAAGGAGGCTGGGCACCCCGCGGTCCTCTGTCCGAAGCGCCCGGTCACCGAGGAACTCATGATGTATGGCCACGACATCGAGGACATGGGCTTCTTCCACATCGAGGTGCCGGAGCTGCCGCCTCCCTCCCCCTCGCTCCTGGCCCTGGTGAAGGTCGTGGGTGAGGGAGTCGCCAGTCCGGCTCTGATCGAGGCCGAGCTCAACCATCTATGCCGATGCTCGTGGGATTGGCAGGTGACCTCCACCGCGCCTAACTCCTTCTCGGTGATCTTCCCTGGCGCCATGAGCATGGGCTTCTGCACCCGCAGCGACAACATCACCTTGGCCCTCAACGGGATTGTGGTGAACATCACCGAACCGAGATGGGACCCCAAGGCCGTGGCGGTTCTGGACACGGCCATTTGGTTACAGTCAGTCCAAAAGAAGCTCAATAGCTTCCATTGGGAATCCTTCTCTGCTCTGTTAACTACACGATTTGGTCGCGATAGACATCAATTGCTCATTCGGCAGTTTTATACCATCAAACAAACATCTACTGTAGCTGATTTTATCAAATGATTTGAATTGATCATTAATCATTTGAGCTCTTATTCGGATTCTATTCACCCATTTTACTTCCTCGCCCGTTTTGTGGAAGGATTGCGGGCGGACATTCGAGCGGTGGTCATGGTCCAGCGACCACCCGATCTGGACACGGCCTGCGCCTTGGCGCTACTTCAGGAGGAGGTGGCCGACAATGCGCGTGCGGATATGCTTCGTCCCGCACCTACGCGCCCTCCGGACGCGCCACCGAAGCTCACCGTGCTGCTCCCTCTGCCCCTTCCGCCGGCGCGTGCGACACCACCAGCTCCAGCCACAGATCGCCGCGGCACCAACGCCGCACGAGCCGACTCAAGCTCAAGGCTTTGCGTGACTACCGCAGAGCGCGTGGGCTGTGCTTCAAGTGTGGCGAGCGGTGGGGTCCCGACCACACCTGCCCGACGTCAGTCCAGCGCCACGTCGTCGAGGAACTTCTGGAACTCTTCGGCATCGACACTACATCCACACCACAGCAGCCGGAAACCACTCAAGATGAAGTGGTCATGGCCATCTCCAAGCCGGCCCTGACGGGGGGCGTATCGAGCAAGGCGTTCCAATTACGAGCATGTATCCAGGGCGTGAGGTCCTGATGCTAGTGGACTCTGGCAGCACCACGTCCTTCATCAACGAGCGCCTGGCGGCGACCATCCAAGGAGTCGAACCCCTCCCACGTGCATACCAGGTGCGCGTCGCCGATGGGGGAGCACTCGCATGCTCTGCCAGTGTGCCACAGTGCCAATGGTGCACCCAGGGGCACTAGTTCATGACGAATATGAAGGTGCTGGCCCTCGGGACGTACGACGCAATCTTGGGCATGGACTGGCTCGAGGAGCACAGTCCCATGACCGTGGATTGGCGTGCAAAACTCATCGAGATTCCGTCGACCGCGGGGGCAATTCGTCTCCAAGGGCATGAAGCTACTTCCTCGACTTGTTCCGTCATCAACGCACTCCAGCTTCAACACCTCTGCAACACGAATGCCATCACACACATGGCGCTGATCTATGCGACAACCAGTGAGGGCAGCAACAACACCACTTCCCCAGAGATTCAAGCTGTTTTGGAGGAATTCTCGGATGTATTCAAAGAACCAGAAGGGTTACCGCCTCGCCGCGACTGTGATCACAAGATCCCTCTCATACCAGGGGCCCAACCAGTGAATATCCGACCCTACCGGCACAAGCCAGAGCACAAGAAGGAGATCGATGCTCAGGTGGAGGAGCTTCTCTGCAAAGGCATTATCCAGAAAAGCAGCAGTCCCTTCTGTTCACCAGCCATTCTCGTCAAGAAGAAGGACGGGACTTGGAGGCTCTGTATCGACTACAGACACCTCAATGCCATCACTTACATCCCCAAGTACCCTGTGCCTATCATTGAAGAGTTGTTGGACGAGCTGTACGGTGCAGCCTGGTTCTCCAAACTGGATCTGCGCTCGGGCTATCACCAGATCCGCTTGGCAGAAGGGGAAGAGTACAAGACCGCGTTCCAGACACATTCATGCCATTACGAGTTCTTGGTGGTTTCCTTCGGGCTAGCAGGTGGGCCGGCCACGTTCAACGGAGCTCTGACAACCACTCTAAAACCAGTCGATCGCAAGAGTGTGCTCCTCTTCTTCGACGAGATCCTCGTGTTCAGCAAGACTGTGGGAGACCACATCAACCATCTGCGACAAGTGCCGCAGCTTTTGCGCCGGGATCAATGGCACGTGAAGATGTCCAAGTGCGAGTTCGGTCAGCACAGCCTATCATACCTGGGACACGTCATCAGTGACCAGGGAGTGTCCACAGAACCAACCAAGATACAAGCAGTATCCAACTGGACGACACCAACTGACGTCAAGGCAGTCCGCAGTTTCTTGGGGCTAGCGGGATACTATCGAAGATTCGTCAAGAACTTTGGAGTCATAGCCCGGCCGCTGTTCAACCTTCTGAAAAAAGGAGCACCGTTTGTTTGGACACCAGCCACATATACAACATTCCAGCTCCTCAAGCAGCATCTGATCGAAGCACCAGTGCTGGCACTCCCCAACTTCGCCAAGCCATTTGTGATCGAGACCGATGCATGCGACAAAGCGGTCGGAGCGATACTGTAGCAGGATGGCCACCCTATCGCTTATATGAGCAAAGCCTTGAGCCCTCGATACCAAGGACTCTCAACCTACGAGAAGGAATACTTGGCAGTTATTGTGGCCGTAGATCAGTGGCGTCCCTACGTCTAGCATGCCGAATTCACCATCCTGACTGACCAGCGCAGTTTGACCCACCTGACAGAGCAGAGGCTATCAATGCCATGGCAACAAAGAGCCTCTACGAAACTGCTGGGACTCCGTTACATCATCAAGTACAAGAAAGGAGCTGAAAACACGGCAGCGGATGCTTTGTCCAGAGCGAAGGCAACTGAAGTCCTACACACCATCAGTGTGTGCCAACCAGCGTGGCTCGAAGATATTGTCAACAGCTACAACACCAACCCACAGGCGCAAAAACTCTTGGAGCAGTTAGCTGTTCGAGAGGATCCAAAAGGGCGATTTCATTGACAGAACGGACTGCCCCGCTTTCGTGGACGCATCTGGCTGGGAGGAACCACAGCAATGCAGCAGCGCATCATCTCAGCGTTCCATGACAGCCCAATGGGGGGACACTCCGGATTCCCAGTGACCTACCGTCGCATCCGCAGGCTAGTTGCCTGGCCCAAGATGAAGGCGCATGTGCATCAATATGTGCGGTGTTGTCAGGTGTGTCAGCAGGCCAAGCCAGACCGCACTGCGTCACCAGGACTGTTAATGCCACTGCCAATTCCCAAAGAATCGTGGGATCTCATCACCATGGACTTCGTGGACGGATTGCCACAATCGGGTCAACACAACTGCTTACTGGTGGTGGTCGACAAGAGGACTCGGTTTGCTCACTTCCTCCCCCTTGCGCATCCTTATACAGCATCTAAAGTGGCCAACATCTACATGCAACAACTATACAAGCTGCACGGGTTCCCTGGAGCTATCGTATCTGACCGCGACCCAGTTTTCACCAGCCACTTTTGGCAGGAGCTGTTTAAGTATGCAGGTACGGAATTGCGCATGAGCACAGCGAACCATCCGCAGACTGACGGCCAAACCGAGCGGGTCAACCAATGCATTGAGACGTACCTCCGTTGCTTTGTTCAAGCGTGCCCGAAGGGCTGGAGTTTTTGGGTACCTCTGGCGCAGTTCTGGTACAACTCATCCCACCACTCAGCCATCGGAATGACACCATTCAAGGCCATGTTTGGAAGAGAACCAAGGCACTGGGGGATCACTGCATCTACATCATCGTCAGTGCCAGCGCTGCAAACCTGGCTCGAAGAACGAGAGGTTATGCAAGATCTCATCCAACAGCAACTCCACCGCGCATGCCAGATCATGCAGGACCAGGCGAACAAGAAGCGCTCCTTTTGCCAATTCCAGATCGGCGATCAAGTCTTCCTCAAATTGCAGCCTTACGTCCAAACCTCGATGGCTCCTCGAGCAAACCACAAGCTCAGCTACAAGTACTACGGCCGTTCAAGATCATCAGCAAGGTCAATGATGTCGCCTACAAACTGCAACTTCCTCCTCATGCAACAGTACACCCAGTCTTTCATGTGTCGCAACTTCGACAAGGTTTGCTGCCAGGCACCACCGCATCCACAACTCTGCCGTAAGAAGCAGGCGACACGGCGATCCCGATCAACATCCTCCAAACAAGATGGCGCAAGAAGAACGAGACCATGATCGAGCAAGTCCAAGTCCAATGGTCGGCCGGCGCGGCGCTCGACACCACCTGGGAGGACAAGCAGGCGCTGCAAGCTCGCTTCCCCCATGCGGAGGCTTGGGGACAGGCCTCGTCTCAAGGAGGAGGGGATATTAACCTCCCTGACGGCCCGGCTCCACCGGACGGCCCGGCCCCACCTACCAACGAGGCAAGGACTCGGCCCAGCCGCAACCGTCGCAGCAACCCACGCTACTGTGGCCCAGAGTGGGTCAACCGGCCCGGTCCGTCTGCTTCCACTACTTAAGCTACCCTGCCTCTCCGTTCCCCTCATCCGGTGGATCACGAACGGCGGCGGTGGCAAGAACCCTAGCGACTCTCGATCCCCATTCGTGTAATCAAGCCTGTATCCAAACTCAATCGCTACTGAGTGACTATAGATCGATTCCCTCCCTTGCCTGTCCCTAACAGCACGGGAACGTGATTTTCCGGCAGCGGGCGTTCGATTATAGGGGGATCAGAGTACAGGGTCAGGGGCCGCAGCGTCTTCTTTTTTAGGCTAAAGGGGTGACAGTGTCTTTGCTTTTAACATAGCTTATCACTCATGCCAAGTGGTAGGGGTGGCAGTGTCGTGCGTCTATATGGAGTAACACTTACGGACAGCCGTCGATCATGCATCGAATCAGTCTTCATGGAGAGGCACGTCAGTTACACACGCACGTGATCGAGGCACGGTCTCGGCCGCCGCCGCCGGACGCCCGGATGGATTTCGCCTCTTCGCCTCGACACCCCCAGAACCAGTTGAACTATGGCAGAAGAGGGATGGCCAGCGAACATGAGCCCTGCAGTCGCTACAATTTTAGCCGGAGATGCCCCATCATCGATTCGAGAAGTTGATTCTAGATAAGGTATTGTGCCCTAGCGATTTTGCTTTTCCTATGCTAATTAATACAAATTATAAATTATAATCAACACCTATTTCATAGGGCATTAATAATTGATAGATTGGGCATGGTTACCGTAGATTTTAGAGACTGTCATTGAAATCAATGAGATAATTAATAAGAATTTTGTCAAGATAATTGATCGGATCACGACTGTTCTTTGCAATGTCCTATGGAACACTGAGATGCAAGCACTAGTCTAGAAAAGAAAATAGTCCATGATTATGGTTAATCCATTTTTCTCTAAATACAATGGATTTGATAGCATTCCCAATTCCGCATCCTAGTGAGTAAAATAATTTCATTGGCTGTTGAAGGCAAGATTGAATATTGGGATCAACGGGAAGCGGGAAAGACCTACGAAATCGATCCCAAAGGCAACACTTTAAGGGGACCAGGCTCTAATTTCGCCCGGGCTCCTAAAATCCTAGGACCGGCCTTGTGCGTGCCTCACTCTTAGGGGCCCACTTTCGCGTAACAGGCCCATGTACATCTTTCGGGCCGTTTGATGGGCTTCGCTTTTGTCATGGGCTCCGAACCATCCGCAAAACACGGACATCGTGGATTCACTAATTCGTCCAATTATAGTCTGCGGCGGTCATCGCTTGCAATGAGCAGCTTGCACAGCTACTACAACCTGCGTTCTCAAAGAGGAGAGGGCATGGATGGTAGTACTGAAATGTCGCTGTTCGGGCAGCTCCCATGATGCTGGCAGCGAAATATTGCCAAAGAGAAGCAAGATGGTCCATGCGGAAAGTGCAAGCCGACACCCAGGACGACCTCTGTCAGACTCAATCAAGATGATCAAAAGTTTCTTGACGGGTTTAAATCCGTGGTGCGGAGGTCGGCGAGCGCTCTGAGCTGTGCGGACTCGGAGAACAACGGTGTCTCCATGTGGCGGAGCTCCAAGTGGACCTTCAAACCATGAGACCTTCACCCGAATGTTGCTGGACCAAGGTTTTGGATCCCGAGAGAACCTTTTTTCTCGAGGGGCACCGATATTTCCAGTTACAACGGTAAGCACAAAATATCAAAAGAAAAAATCGAACGAAATTTATAACCAAATTTTGAATTCAATTTTTTTAAACTAGGTATAGATAACTGTATAACTCCAATGCATCACAAACTTTGCCTTAGCCTAGTAGCTAATGACCCGCAACAGTCTCCAACAAATGCGGCATCATTTCGACTCCTTGTTTCCATTTTTACACATCTTTTTTAACTTTTGCATCTTCAAAAGGAAATAAAAAACAGATAACAGACTCGATTATGCGACATGCTGCTAAGGAACGCATTGCTTAGCCAGTAGGCCATGACCAGTTCTGTTCTCGCCGTTCATGGTCGCGGCCATCCCCGGACCGCAACCGCCGTTCCCACTCCCTCCATGGCCGGGTCGAGGGCCGCGTCTTCTGCAACACCGATGGTGCCGCCATCCCGTGTCACCGGTCAAGGTGTTGTAGCTCCAGAGGCCAGCGGTTGCAGCAACCACCACCGCCGGGTCCAGCTTCCCCGTCGCCGCCGGTCTCCACCATCCCATTGCGCACTGAAGGCGGCGGTGGGCGTCCTTGTCGCCGCTTGACGTGGGTTGAGAGAGAGAGAGAGAGAGAGAGAGAGAGAGAGAGAGAGCAGGCTATGGGGAACGAGGTGGGTCGAGCGAAAGAGATAAGGTAGGTGACGAAGCTGCGGGTCCACGAGCCAGCGTCTCCAGCAATGAAGCGACCGGCCGAAAATTCGGCCGGCGTGTAGGCGTAAAGGGATTACCTTCTATAAAACGAGGCTTGTAAAACCTGACGTCGGTCCCAACCAATTGCCCCAGAAGACATTGTTGTCATCGTCCATGTGTCATTGCACTGTGGTTTTGAAGAATAAGATAATAGAGGAGAGGCACCTTTTTGACCTGATTAGAACAAAGCTCGGGGTTATATCCTTTAGATCAGATGAAGTCTACGTATAGACCTATAATGTGTACCACATAGGAACAGACGAAATGATTGACGACGGTAGTGTAGTTAGTGGCGTTGCTATGATAGCCCCACAAATTTACAGATTGTGTTGCACGCACAGGCTGTCCACCAGGCCGGCCATACTGTGGTTAGTGGCGTTGCTATGCAAAATGGAATTTTGAAGCGCCCGCACATTGTGCCCTTTTTTGAAAGTCAAATAAATGGATTTTTACAGCTAAAAAACTTCTCACATTTTTTATACATGCACACATAGAAGTGCAATATATCAGTGTGATTTTTTTATCCAAATCTGTATTTGTTTGTGAGAGATACAAAAAGAGAGAGTAAAATACATGCAAAAATCAGCTTATTATTTTGACCTGATTATTTTCCTTTTTGCAGGGTATAATATAACAAGATTTCAAACAAAACTTGAAAGTCACTTAGAGCACATGCATATGTTTTTGTTCAAAAATTTTAAAATTTGTATGAAACTTTTAAGTGCCAGTTTTAAAACTTTCAAGAAAAAACGTGCTCCATCATGCTCACAAATTCCACTTTGGTTGCTATGTACCTCTCAAAAGTGCTCAGTTGCTATATATATGGTGCTCCTATGGGTCTGGACAATTACTTTTCAAATTCTTTATTTTTATATTTCATATTATTTTTACCATTTGAAAAAAGAAATGTAAGAACAAAATAGAACTGCCATAAACTTTAAGAAAGTGTTAGTGCATTTGAAAAATGTTCAACATGTTTTTGGAAAATGTTTCACATGTTTTAAAAAATGATAACGCGTTTTTGAAAAAAAAGTGTCATGTGTTAAAAAAGTTTACAACATGTAGTTTTAAAAGAGTTCAACGTGTGTGAAAAGTTATTGTGTAAATTATCCTTACACTTATACAAACATGGTTGACATTTTTTATTCTTAAATTTAGACAATAATTTCTAATATAGGTTGAAATATTTAAATCCACATAAATAAAGTTCCAGAAGGGGAAGAGTACAAGACCGCGTTCCAGACACATTCATGCCATTACGAGTTCTTGGTGGTTTCCTTCGGGCTAGCAGGTGGGCCGGCCACGTTCAACGGAGCTCTGACAACCACTCTGAAACCAGTCGATCGCAAGAGTGTGCTCCTCTTCTTCGACGAGATCCTCGTGTTCAGCAAGACTGTGGGAGACCACATCAACCATCTGTGACAAGTGCCGCAGCTTTTGCGCCGGGATCAATGGCACTTGAAGATGTCCAAGTGCGAGTTCGGTCAGCACAGCCTATCATACCTGGGACACGTCATCAGTGACCAGGGAGTGTCCACAGAACCAACCAAGATACAAGCAGTATCCAACTGGACGACACCAACTGACGTCAAGGCAGTCCGCAGTTTCTTGGGGCTAGCGGGATACTATCGAAGATTCGTCAAGAACTTTGGAGTCATAGCCCGGCCGCTGTTCAACCTTCTGAAAAAAGGAGCACCGTTTGTTTGGACACCAGCCACATATACAACATTCCAGCTCCTCAAGCAGCATCTGATCGAAGCACCAGTGCTGGCACTCCCCAACTTCGCCAAGCCATTTGTGATCGAGACCGATGCATGCGACAAAGCAGTCGGAGCGATACTGTAGCAGGATGGCCACCCTATCGCTTATATGAGCAAAGCCTTGAGCCCTCGATACCAAGGACTCTCAACCTACGAGAAGGAATACTTGGCAGTTATTGTGGCCGTAGATCAGTGGCGTCCCTACGTCTAGCATGCCGAATTCACCATCCTGACTGACCAGCGCAGTTTGACCCACCTGACAGAGCAGAGGCTATCAACGCCATGGCAACAAAGAGCCTCTACGAAACTGCTGGGACTCCGTTACATCATCAAGTACAAGAAAGGAGCTGAAAACACGGCAGCGGATGCTTTGTCCAGAGCGAAGGCAACTGAAGTCCTACACACCATCAGTGTGTGCCAACCAGCGTGGCTCGAAGATATTGTCAACAGCTACAACACCAACCCACAGGCGCAAAAACTCTTGGAGCAGTTAGCTGTTCGAGAGGATCCAAAAGGGCGATTTCATTGACAGAACGGACTGCCCCGCTTTCGTGGACGCATCTGGCTGGGAGGAACCACAGCAATGCAGCAGCGCATCATCTCAGCGTTCCATGACAGCCCAATGGGGGGACACTCCGGATTCCCAGTGACCTACCGTCGCATCCGCAGGCTAGTTGCCTGGCCCAAGATGAAGGCGCATGTGCATCAATATGTGCGGTGTTGTCAGGTGTGTCAGCAGGCCAAGCCAGACCGCACTGCGTCACCAGGACTGTTAATGCCACTGCCAATTCCCAAAGAATCGTGGGATCTCATCACCATGGACTTCGTGGACGGATTGCCACAATCGGGTCAACACAACTGCTTACTGGTGGTGGTCGACAAGAGGACTCGGTTTGCTCACTTCCTCCCCCTTGCGCATCCTTATACAGCATCTAAAGTGGCCAACATCTACATGCAACAACTATACAAGCTGCACGGGTTCCCTGGAGCTATCGTATCTGACCGCGACCCAGTTTTCACCAGCCACTTTTGGCAGGAGCTGTTTAAGTATGCAGGTACGGAATTGCGCATGAGCACAGCGAACCATCCGCAGACTGACGGCCAAACCGAGCGGGTCAACCAATGCATTGAGACGTACCTCCGTTGTTTTGTTCAAGCGTGCCCGAAGGGCTGGAGTTTTTGGGTACCTCTGGCGCAGTTCTGGTACAACTCATCCCACCACTCAGCCATCGGAATGACACCATTCAAGGCCATGTTTGGAAGAGAACCAAGGCACTGGGGGATCACTGCATTTACATCATCGTCAGTGCCAGCGCTGCAAACCTGGCTCGAAGAACGAGAGGTTATGCAAGATCTCATCCAACAGCAACTCCACCGCGCATGCCAGATCATGCAGGACCAGGCGAACAAGAAGCGCTCCTTTCGCCAATTCCAGATCGGCGATCAAGTCTTCCTCAAATTGCAGCCTTAAGTCCAAACCTCGATGGCTCCTCGAGCAAACCACAAGCTCAGCTACAAGTACTACGGCCATTCAAGATCATCAGCAAGGTCAATGATGTCGCCTACAAACTGCAACTTCCTCCTCATGCAACAGTACACCCAGTCTTTCATGTGTCGCAACTTCGACAAGGTTTGCTGCCAGGCACCACCGCATCCACAACTCTGCCGTAAGAAGCAGGCGACACGGCGATCCCGATCAAGATCCTCCAAACAAGATGGCGCAAGAAGAACGAGACCATGATCGAGCAAGTCCAAGTCCAATGGTCGGCCGGCGCGGCGCTCGACACCACCTGGGAGGACAAGCAGGCGCTGCAAGCTCGCTTCCCCCATGCGGAGGCTTGGGGACAGGCCTCGTCTCAAGGAGGAGGGGATATTAACCTCCCTGACGGCCCGGCTCCACCGGACGGCCCGGCCCCACCTACCAACGAGGCAAGGACTCGGCCCAGCCGCAACCGTCGCAGCAACCCACGCTACTGTGGCCCAGAGTGGGTCAACCGGCCCGGTCCGTCTGCTTCCACTACTTAAGCTACCCTGCCTCTCCGTTCCCCTCATCCGGTGGATCACGAACGGCGGCGGCGGCAAGAACCCTAGCGACTCTCGATCCCCATTCGTGTAATCAAGCCTTTATCCAAACTCAATCGCTACTGAGTGACTATAGATCGATTCCCTCCCTTGCCTGTCCCTAACAGCACGGGAACGTGATTTTCCGGCAGCGGGCGTTCGATTATAGGGGGATCAGAGTACAGGGTCAGGGGCCGCAGCGTCTTCTTTTTTAGGCTAAAGGGGTGACAGTGTCTTTGCTTTTAACATAGCTTATCACTCATGCCAAGTGGTAGGGGTGGCAGTGTCGTGCGTCTATATGGAGTAACAATTACGGACAGCCGTCGATCATGCATCGAATCAGTCTTCATGGAGAGGCACGTCAGTTACACACGCACGTGATCGAGGCACGGTCTCGGCCGCCGCCGCCGGACGCCCGGATGGATTTCGCCTCTTCGCCTCGACACCCCCAGAACCAGTTGAACTATGGCAGAAGAGGGATGGCCAGCGAACATGAGCCCTGCAGTCGCTACAATTTTAGCCGGAGATGCCCCATCATCGATTCGAGAAGTTGATTCTAGATAAGGTATTGTGCCCTAGCGATTTTGCTTTTCCTATGCTAATTAATACAAATTATAAATTATAATCAACACCTATTTCATAGGGCATTAATAATTGATAGATTGGGCATGGTTACCGTAGATTTTAGAGACTGTCATTGAAATCAATGAGATAATTAATAAGAATTTTGTCAAGATAATTGATCGGATCACGACTGTTCTTTGCAATGTCCTATGGAACACTGAGATGCAAGCACTAGTCTAGAAAAGAAAATAGTCCATGATTATGGTTAATCCATTTTTCTCTAAATACAATGGATTTGATAGCATTCCCAATTCCGCATCCTAGTGAGTAAAATAATTTCATTGGCTGTTGAAGGCAAGATTGAATATTGGGATCAACGGGAAGCGGGAAAGACCTACGAAATCGATCCCAAAGGCAACACTTTAAGGGGACCAGGCTCTAATTTCGCCCGGGCTCCTAAAATCCTAGGACCGGCCTTGTGCGTGCCTCCCTCTTAGGGGCCCACTTTCGCGTAACAGGCCCATGTACATCTTTCGGGCCGTTTGATGGGCTTCGCTTTTGTCATGGGCTCCGAACCATCCGCAAAACACGGACATCGTGGATTCACTAATTCGTCCAATTATAGTCTGCGGCGGTCATCGCTTGCAATGAGCAGCTTGCACAGCTACTACAACCTGCGTTCTCAAAGAGGAGAGGGCATGGATGGTAGTACTGAAATGTCGCTGTTCGGGCAGCTCCCATGATGCTGGCAGCGAAATATTGCCAAAGAGAAGCAAGATGGTCCATGCGGAAAGTGCAAGCCGACACCCAGGACGACCTCTGTCAGACTCAATCAAGATGATCAAAAGTTTCTTGACGGGTTTAAATCCGTGGTGCGGAGGTCGGCGAGCGCTCTGAGCTGTGCGGACTCGGAGAACAACGGTGTCTCCATGTGGCGGAGCTCCAAGTGGACCTTCAAACCATGAGACCTTCACCCGAATGTTGCTGGACCAAGGTTTTGGATCCCGAGAGAACCTTTTTTCTCGAGGGGCACCGATATTTCCAGTTACAACGGTAAGCACAAAATATCAAAAGAAAAAATCGAACGAAATTTATAACCAAATTTTGAATTCAATTTTTTTAAACTAGGTATAGATAACTGTATAACTCCAATGCATCACAAACTTTGCCTTAGCCTAGTAGCTAATGACCCGCAACAGTCTCCAACAAATGCGGCATCATTTCGACTCCTTGTTTCCATTTTTACACATCTTTTTTAACTTTTGCATCTTCAAAAGGAAATAAAAAACAGATAACAGACTCGATTATGCGACATGCTGCTAAGGAACGCATTGCTTAGCCAGTAGGCCATGACCAGTTCTGTTCTCGCCGTTCATGGTCGCGGCCATCCCCGGACCGCAACCGCCGTTCCCACTCCCTCCATGGCCGGGTCGAGGGCCGCGTCTTCTGCAACACCGATGGTGCCGCCATCCCGTGTCACCGGTCAAGGTGTTGTAGCTCCAGAGGCCAGCGGTTGCAGCAACCACCACCGCCGGGTCCAGCTTCCCCGTCGCCGCCGGTCTCCACCATCCCATTGCGCACTGAAGGCGGCGGTGGGCGTCCTTGTCGCCGCTTGACGTGGGGAGAGAGAGAGAGAGAGAGAGAGAGAGAGCAGGCTATGGGGAACGAGGTGGGTCGAGCGAAAGAGATAAGGTAGGTGACGAAGCTGCGGGTCCACGAGCCAGCGTCTCCAGCAATGAAGCGACCGGCCGAAAATTCGGCCGGCGTGTAGGCGTAAAGGGATTACCTTCTATAAAACGAGGCTTGTAAAACCTGACGTCGGTCCCAACCAATTGCCCCAGAAGACATTGTTGTCATCGTCCATGTGTCATTGCACTGTGGTTTTGAAGAATAAGATAATAGAGGAGAGGCACCTTTTTGACCTGATTAGAACAAAGCTCGGGGTTATATCCTTTAGATCAGATGAAGTCTACGTATAGACCTATAATGTGTACCACATAGGAACAGACGAAATGATTGACGACGGTAGTGTAGTTAGTGGCGTTGCTATGATAGCCCCACAAATTTACAGATTGTGTTGCACGCACAGGCTGTCCACCAGGCCGGCCATACTGTGGTTAGTGGCGTTGCTATGCAAAATGGAATTTTGAAGCGCCGGCACATTGTGCCCTTTTTTGAAAGTCAAATAAATGGATTTTTACAGCTAAAAAACTTCTCACATTTTTTGTACATGCACACATAGAAGTGCAATATATCAGTGTGATTTTTTTATCCAAATCTGTATTTGTTTGTGAGAGATACAAAAAGAGAGAGTAAAATACATGCAAAAATCAGCTTATTATTTTGGCCTGATTATTTTCCTTTTTGCAGGGTATAATATAACAAGATTTCAAACAAAACTTGAAAGTCACTTAGAGCACATGCATATGTTTTTGTTCAAAAATTTTAAAATTTGTATGAAACTTTTAAGTGCCAGTTTTAAAACTTTCAAGAAAAAACGTGCTCCATCATGCTCACAAATTCCACTTTGGTTGCTATGTACCTCTCAAAAGTGCTCAGTTGCTATATATATGGTGCTCCTATGGGTCTGCACAATTACTTTTCAAATTCTTTATTTTGATATTTCATATTATTTTTACCATTTGAAAAAAGAAATGTAAGAACAAAATAGAACTGCCATAAACTTTAAGAAAGTGTTAGTGCATTTGAAAAATGTTCAACATGTTTTTGGAAAATGTTTCACATGTTTTAAAAAATGATAACGCGTTTTTGAAAAAAAAGTGTCATGTGTTAAAAAAGTTTACAACATGTAGTTTTAAAAGAGTTCAACGTGTGTGAAAAGTTATTGTGTAAATTATCCTTACACTTATACAAACATGGTTGACATTTTTTATTCTTAAATTTAGACAATAATTTCTAATATAGGTTGAAATATTTAAATCCACATAAATAAAGTTCATGTCTACCTCTTCGAACTACACAAGAATGAAAATGGAAAAATATGTAAAATATAAAATAATAGCATATTGGTAATTGTATTTTTCATATGGAAAAATTTATGTGTTATGAAGCTAAACAGGAACTTGGAAAAAAATAAAAAGAAGAAAATTGCATAGCTTTCTAGGTAGGAGTTCAATTCGAAGCATGGTCTAGCCGGTTGGCCAGATCGTGCCATTGTTAAACATGATGTGCTAGGTTCGATACCCCTCCATGTAGTTTTTTTTTCATGTTATTTCTCGCTATCACACAGTGTATTTGATGGCTTTTCTATTCATTAAATTAAATATGAGTTTTTCTTTGTAAAAACATCCTCACGCGTGGGCCACCCAGCACCTCTTACCCATTGTCAGGTGGGCCACGTCACATTTGTACGCCACATGGGCTGGACGTACATCCGGATACGAATGGAGGCACCGTATTTACACCGCCGAACAAGTTCGAGCACCAGTTTCATGCATTTTGCAACTTTAGGCACTAAACTGACCGCAAAGGACAAGTTGAGGCACCTCTAGTGTATTTAACTCTCTTTGACGAGCAACTTGCATGTTCCACTATAATTTATATTAAATGGTTTTCAATGTTTAGTTTTCTGTAGAACATTTTAAGGAATACACTACCAAGAGCTCTTTTATAAACTGGACAAAACCAATTGCATTCCAAATGAGCATATCATCATGATTATGCAAATGTAAAATAGATAGTATGTTGGAATTAACCACGATTGTGTGGTGTCCATGTCCAGCACGTACATGTAGCAGTCACCTATTAGGATTTCTGTTAGCTATAGTTAGGTTAATATCAATAGCTATGTAGCGAAAATGCTGTTTGGAGGCCGAGCTGCCTGGTGCTCTTTATCTTGCGCGTTGGTCTTTGCAGTGATCAGGATCAGGCTCGTATTACTCCACTGTATTTCACCATACAGCTATTTATTAGCCACATTATTCTCACTTTATCAAAAAGTGCTATCCCATGTGAATCACCGTGCGTACCAGCGCATTCACACTTCGGTCATATAAGTTCTGTTAGCCATCAAACGAACACCGGCCGCTCCCAAGCCGCATATTTATACCACTCATCTCACCATGGCTCAGCGCACAAGGAACCATCGTAGCCATGGCCTCTCCTTCATCTTCAGTACGATCAAGAGATAGGCACTCACACCTCCTGCTCATCATGTGCCCTGATTGTGGCGAGGGTCGAGATCAACATCAGCCACCAACCCAGCAAGAATCTGAGGAAGCGATTCTACAAGTGTCTGGTCGACAGCGTAAATTAACTATGTCGAACTATGTTGTTTGTCCCCTCAATTCACTTTTCTGCTGAACCTATTTTTCTCTTGCCTTTACACAATATTGATAGGGACCAAACAAATGTGGCTGCTTCAAATTTTCCAATCCAGCAACAAACATAAAAAAGTGAATTTTTTTTTTTGCTTTTTGTTTCCAAGTCTCCTTCGTCTTCTTCATCCGCCGGAGCGATTCTTCCCCCCATCCCTGAATCCAATGAAATCCAAACATCTTCTACATCACGAGATATAATTGGTTCGGCAATCAACACCAACCGACTGTTGTGCAGCAGCTCCGTGCCTTATCACTGATTCACTGATCCCGCGTGCCGGGTCCAATCAAAGAACGAAGCTCTGGCCACGGTAGATTAACAGACAATCAGATCTGACTGTAGGAGACGGATGAGGAACAAAATCTCGTCCTAAACTCTGCCCTCTAACACCCAAACCCACGCCACAACGGTAAGAGATTCACCACTTGCAGATCTGGTTGAACATTACCTTGATTCGCGAAGAAAAACTCCATCCGTCCATGGAGAACGGGGTTCCGCTTGGCGTGCGAGAGGTAGGGGATGACTGGTCGAGCGACGTGCTCCTGGCACAATCTAGCAGAAACTACAAAGTGATCATCGCCCCCTTGTAGTTCCCCACCGGCCTCCGCCACATTGTTCAAATTCAAAGTCGCCCACATGGCACATCATGTTCCTGCAATCCTCGGACAGAATAATTGCCCACGCACAGATCAGGAACACCAAACAAACGGCACTGCTGTATTTCCAGCAAACAATCAGCGTATAGTAATTTGAAAAGCAGGGCACACTGATCACAACGCTACAATGACAGGACGAGATAAAGGGAGCCAGGTAGCTCGGCCTCCAAAATGCCTCACTCGCTATGTAGCACTTGTGTAATGTTTGCCCAGACTGAAAGAAAGAAAATAACGGGGCGACACGCTCCCGTGGCGATCCAATCCAGCGTCTTCCAGTGTGTAGCGTGCGTGCATTGTTTCGCGTGCGTGCGACTTGATCTAGCACTAAGCTAGCTAGACACAAAACCTTCCACGAGGGTGCCTGCTAGCTTAGGCAAGTTCTCTACGTGAGCGTTGCTTTCTCCGTCGACTACCTGAGCAGCTCATGTTTACGTTTCAAACTGAGCAATGTTATTTCAATACAAATTACTAAACCCAACTTACAAATCACTTTTTTAAGGTGGCTGCTACAAATAAACCGAAATCAGTCGTCTCGCGGGCCGTTGGATCTTTCCCTCGCATCCGTTGGATCGACCAACACACGCTATGTCACAGCAAAGCAACATCACCAGTCGTCGCCGAAGCGGCGCTGCCTGGCTAGCAAGCAGAATCGCACCCCCTTGTCGGCGGAGCTAGGCGTTTGGCAGCGACCGGCAGCGCGGCGATGCTCCATTGCAGCGCCAACTGCGACCCGGTGGTGCTCCAACGCAGCCCCGACGGCCCATCGCAGCTCCGGCGGTGCTCCATTGCAGCCGAGACACCCGCACGGCGCATGCGGTGCTCCAACGTAGCCCCGGCGGCCCGTCGCAGCTCCGGCCATGCTTGAATGCAGCTGCGACACCGGCACGCGATGCTCCAACGCTGCGCCGCAGCTCCGGCCATGATTCAATGCAGCAAGCAGCAGCTACATCGGCGCGCAGTGCCCCAACACAGCACCGGCGCTCCATCGCCGTACCGCATCGTCGGCAGCACCAAAAACGAGCGGTCGCCCTCTCTCCTGCGTCGTAGAAGTGTGCTGAGTGTCACCTCCACCGGGTTGCAGCAGCACGGCGGTGCCCTGCAGGGCTTCATCCACCTTCAATTGCGGTGAGGATCCAACTGGTGGTGCACACCATCGCTCCTCTCTGGTTCGCAGCAGCGTCGCGGAGGTGGTTATGTTGGCATAGGAGCTCTCGGGCGGGGACGAACAGAGGTGGTGAAGGAAAATCTTGTGTGGAGGAAGACGATCGCAAAGAGATAAGCTCGCTGGAGGGGAAAGCGGTGGATTGGTCCCAGGGGCACGTGTCGAGCGCAGCGCGTGGCTTAAGCCCGTGATTAATCAGTCGGTTGATTTTTATACTTTTTCCATTTTAATTGTTCCAATTCATACTTAGAATTTTCTATATCTGTATCTATTCTTACCAATGTTATATTAGAAATCACTATTAAGATATTAGTTAGACAACACACTAGAGATCTCTACCATTATCTTCGGCGATGCTTAACTAAACACAAACATATAAAGATACACATAAATATTTCTAAACTATAATTTATGCAGTTGTAAAAACTTAATTAAAAAACAGTTTTTGAATAGTCTAAATTTAGTAGAAGAAAACCTTATTGATATAAATTATTATTGCATAACAAAGTGCATTATAACTATGGAAGTTAAAAAAAGTTATATTCTTAAAGACTACAACATAATAAAAAATGATTTAAAAAAAGTATTAAAGTTTTTATAAATGTTCGTCTCATATATATTGTGGTAGAAAATTTGCTTCCATTGATCTTGTGTGAGTTAGAAAAAATAACTCTCTCTTATCCATGGAGCGATTGAGAGTGTTTTGTGGAAATAGTTATGTTAATGTCATCATGACGGGAAACGCTCTGCTTCAACCCGCCGATTTCCACACCATTATCCGCTGCCTCCTCCATGCGACGCGTGTCTTGCGTGGGACCACCAACCACTACAATGGGAGATCCTGTTTCTCTTCAGTATCTCCGCAAACGAATGGATAATAGCCCAAGCGCATAAGACTCCATATGAGGTGGACGCAGACAAAATTTTCTGCAACATTAATTATGCGAAGGAAGTTTTTCCGCAACATAACTTATCTTGCAAAAAAATGAAGATAAAAAAAATTCTGTAACATTATCTATGTTAAAGTTTTTTCTCAACATCACTTATGTTTCAAAAAAATGATGCTTAAAAACATTTCCGCAACATGAATATGTTGCAAATGTCTTCCGCAACACAACTGCTGTTACAAATATTTCTGCAACAAGATGTGTGTTGCAAATGGGTTCTGCAACTTGACTTTTGTTGTAAAACTAGAGGACAAGCTGTGTCGCTAGATTTGCCTTATCAGATGGCTCGCGAGGCGGAGGATCTTTTAAAAAAAATCCGCCGGCAACACAGCCCCACCATGATCAGCAACGCAAGTTCATATATAAAGTACCAATCTAGGGCCTTATATCATGGCCAACAAATATTGCAGAAAACTAACTGAACAGTAGAAACATGCATGTAGCAATTTCCTTTTATTCAGTCCCACAAAAAAAAGGTGCCACGCCACTCAACAACACAAGGAAAAAAAATCAGGCTCTGGTACTTTTATTTCCAGTGAGATGTCAATGAAATTCACCGAATTTCAGTAATTACAGTCGACAACGAAATATTTACCTTTTGATCAAAATATTTCAGTCATTTCAGTTGTACACAGAAATTCAAATAAATTTGAAAATATTTTAAAATAATAAGTAAATAACTGATTCAAAGTGAATGTTTTGGTGATTTGTCCGAATTGCAAACCCATTCACCACCACAAACGCCATCCTGACCACGAATGCATAGTCAGACAACAAATGCCAATTCCATGCCTTATATATCTGCTAACAAATATTGTAAGAAACTGGATGAACGCAGGGAACATGTACCTCACTTTTTTTTTCCTTTTATTCATTCACCCAACAACAACAACCTGCCGCTCGACTCGATAACACAACTACACAAAGGAGAAAAAAAAGGTTTACTTAGCCACAACGTGAACCAGCCTGCTTCTAGCCTACATGCAAACTAGCTATGAACTCCAAGCGGTCAATCTAACCGAGTTTACAAAATGAATTCCTGCAACAAAAACTCACATGACAGAAACGCACTTAATTAACTTCATCGTGGCCGGAGGACATCGATCGCGGTGCAGCTGGACAGGCTGCTGCTCTCATCCTTTTTAAGGCTACCTCTTGAACAACCTTTGGTTCATCTTAGACGCTGCATGCGCCGGCTGATTCGTCTTCGACGACTGCTGCTTCGTTTTAGACGGCCCAAACACCGCCTGCTGTGTCTTTGGCAATGCCTGATTCGCCATCTTAGAAGTCATCTTCATGGGACTACTGCGTACCATGGCGGGATATTCTTCCTCTTCTTCTTCTTTATTGGCCAAGCGATGTGAGGTGAGCTGGATGCAGTGTTTGCTTTGTTCCAGTTGGGTTGAGGAAACCTCCAGCAACGGTAGCGTATATATATAGGAAAAACGCTCCGGCTGGACGACACGCTTCCTCCGCGGAGAATGGTCAGTCCCTTCTGTTTTGGGCAGTATATATGTGTATCCAATGCATTCTTATATATTGACAGATGGATGCGGTTCGGTCAGTGGTCGTGGTCGTCGCCGCGTTGCTCTTTATATCATCTCCTCCTCCTTATACTACAACGTACATTAGAATTAGCGTTAGGTGAAGTTTAGGTAGCAGACGGCTATTAGAGTATGGTTGATGTCCTTGTCTTGTTTGTTAATATGCATCTCACGCAGTCAGGCCCATTCAACAGCACTGAATTACAATAAATCAGCTTAAGATATCTTGCAATCACACCATAATGATACACGCATGTGATTTTTATGGAAATTCTTTCTTTGACCTACTACGACCAGCAACTACCTCTAGCCATGCACCACGACCAGTAAGGGCATCATTGCCACCTCGCCTGCACCTTCCCTCACGTGATACATGTCTAGACTACCAGCTTCGTCTAGTCTAGTTTAGCGACCCCACGATGCCTTTATATATTAGGCTTTGGTTAGATATATTCAGTTCAAACACCTTATGCTCCGCTTTTTTTTTTTCGAAAAGGGGGGACTCCCCGGCCTCTGCATCAGATCGATGCATACGTTCCGCTAATTACAAGAATACGTCTTCATCATCTTGAAACTGCGAAGCATGGACCTCAATGTACTTTATTGGAACTTGAACCATACTAGGCATGATAGAACATGATGAACATCATAGACATGATAATTGGGCCAATAGAAAGCACTAAATAATCTAGACATGCAATGTGATAGATACAAAAACATACGGTGTCCATCTTGATTTGCAGTACTAATACACCAAATGAAATCCCTAATAAAAATATAGGAAAATCATAGACATACAAGATGGGTGTAGCACAAGTAGCCTTAGCCGCAGCAGCGGCGGCCCTAGCATTGTGGTCGGAGGGAGCCATAGAGCTGTCCATGAAGTAGTTGATGGAGCAGCAACATTTGAGTAGTCGTGCGAGTACTAGCTGTACCGTAGTCTCTCTTGTACATGATTGCAAGAGATCTGTAGGCCTGCTCCCCCTCCCCCTTCACGGTATAGAGAAAACTTAGATGTGGCACAGTGCACATAGACTTCAATGAAATATAAAAAAAAATCCTTATTCAGATGCAGCATCAAAGTTAAGAGCTATCATCAAAACAAAAAGGAGCTCCACATGACACTTCCTCATTCCATGAACTATTATTTCATCCAGCATTCAACATGCTTGTGTGAGGATGCCATCCATGCATAGAGCAGAAGACTTCACTTGCTACCAGTTCGAACGGTCACACCTCTTTGTTTTCCTGCTTCCTTTGCAAAATTGACAAGGACATAAGCCAAAACCCCAACATGTTGATCACACTACAGTGATAATCGATTTTCTATCAGCAAAACAAGCACCATTTCTTATTCTCCAAATGTTCAAGAAAACATAAGCAATACCAACCATTACATGATATTTGACTTGCCTTGGAAGTCAAGATATCCTGGAACTAAACAGTTATTGGACTGAATCAGATATGTCTCTAAATGTAGAAGGTACAATTTATAATGTTCCACACTAATTTTGCAACAGAACAATTAAGGTGATCAACTATTTCATCTAAACCAAAAAAATTGACATTTGATGTATTATTGCCAATTCCTCGTGAGGATCAACAATTAGGGAAAAGGGTGATCAACTTTTATTCCTTCCTCTGGCAGCTTTTCGGAAATCCCTCGTGTAATTTTCTGCAATATAAGATGAATATAAAGTAAAAATGATGCAATGGTGAATTGGTGATCAAATAAGCATCAAATTAGAGTATTCATCTTATGAAATCATGATGCAAAATGAATGTATCGATGGTTAGTCTTTTTTTTTGGAAAAGGAGGTTAAAACCCCGGCCTCTGCATCAATCGATGCATGCAGCCATCTTTATTAAGTATTCCACGAGGGTCTGACAAGAAAATACATCAAGCCACCCGAAGCCACCACTCACACCTACAAACTTGATAATATGGAGTGCTCTCACTCCCCATATCTATGGTCGACGCCATTGCCGATCCATCCATCTAACTTATCAGAACAAACAACCGGTGCAGCAAACCTAAAGCGTACACCACATGCACACATTTTAGAAGCCACCATCTTCATCGAACCGCTGTCCCATCTTCAGGAGGGAGATCCGCATCATTCTTGCCTGTCCGGCTATCCGTCGACACCACCACGGCGCCCAACAACTCCACCGCCCTGCGCTCGTCCATCCCGATGCGGTCAATTTGGAAGATCTGTCGTGCGTAGCACCTGCCGACTAGGCATGGCACAGCGTAGCACCTGTCGCCCAGGCATGACTTGATATCTCTTACCAGACGCATCTGACGCGGTTAGAACACCACTCCTCCTGCCAACCTCCACACCATTGCCGCTGCTGAAGCTGACACCCGGAGCCCTTCACCCATAGCAAATCTCCGCATAACACACAAGCCTCCCAAGACATCACCTCCATGGAGGTTACGACGCGTAGGGCGCTGCGGCCGTCCAATCCAAGACGGATTTTTCAATTTCAACAGGGAGGGGTCGGAGGTGGATAGGAAGGACGCCGGCGTCGCCTTCAAGAAGGGTAATGACGTCGCAGCCGTCGCCGATGCCGGGCCGAGCTAGCCGAGCGAAGTTTCCTCTGGTCCTCATCCTATACCACCAATCTCCATCCGCTCCGTACCTGGCAGAAGCCAAGACACGAAAACTTCAGAGAGGGAAGCACCATAAGGCTCAATGCTTCCGGCGTAGATCCATCCAGGCGCCGGATCAATGAAGATCAAACCTGGTCAGTGACGAAAGCCACCATCCTGCACTGGTCGACGGCGTTTGGGCGCCGGATCCAGAAGGATCTGACCTGAAACCAACGAGGCACGTGACCACCAGATCCAGCGGCCTCACCACGCCGTGAGCACGAAACCCAGCAGCCACCGCGCTGCTCATGCCGCGGCCAGGATCCATATGCAGCACCGCCGCACCCCACACAAGTCCGGCGCCTCCTCTCGAACGGACGTCCCGCGCCCGCCTATTCGCGTGAAGGGGAAGGGAGCCCTGCCGCCGCCCCTGCCGGCCAGGCTTTGCCCGGAGGCGCTGCTGGCGGCGGGGAGGGTGAAGAAGTGGCGGAAGAGTACGGGCGCTGGCGGCTAGGCTTTCCCCCTGGTCGCCCATGGAGGCGACACGAGGGAGAGGAGGAGGGGGAGTCCGCGTAAACAAAGACCGCGTCGGGGAGGAGGAGCGAAAAAATTGGGGGAGAATTTCACTTCCCCGGCCTTTGCACCAATTCGGGATGCATATGGCCTTTTAAGTACGAGTACTAAGATTTTTAATCCTGGTTACGCACCGAGCCCAGTCCTCAATAAATGCATGAGTACCAGAAAAGCCTGGTCCTCAAGAATAAATAGGAATCTAAATTCGCCTTCGTGAGGATTTGAACCCAGGTGTTGGGCTTGTACATCCACTCCCCAACCAGTTTAGTCATGGATGATTGTTTGCATAGTAGCGACTCCACGTGTAATGTTAATGCATGCATGCAGTAGTACAAGTGGCGATCCATGTTGTCCCTTGTAAACTAGCAAGAACTGCATCGGAGAGCACAAGGCATGCTATGACCAGGCCATTATAGTTGTCAAACATATGTAACTTCGTCCGAGCCATATTAATTTGTGATGATAGCTGTGCTAAAAAAACTGTATACTAAATCAGCGACAATTAACTGTGATAAACAACGACAATTAATATGGATCTGAGGGAGTAGTCAAATTCTCATTGAGATCAAGAGGCAGGTAAATTTCAAGGAAGAATAGGAGTGCGACTTTAGCACGCACAAGCTATCTTCCTCGACCCTTCCTTAATTTATTTTGTCGTCCAGCTACTACTGCATCGCAATGGCCATTAGTATGAGATTAAGCTAACTATGTGAAACATGCAACAACTTGCGTTGATTATATAGTCAGCCGTTGTGGGTATTGTATTCATCGTGGTCTTGCCACTGCTCAACCTTTAGCTAGGGCACTGAAACTGTTAGCATGTACTATACATCTGTTGTATTCTACTGTTTATGTACCCATGGTAGCTCCTACTCTTTAGGATCGGATCCCTCGCCCGGGCCTGTGTGCCACCTAGATCGGGCCACTCATGTAACTGCCTGTATATATTGTACTGTTGTTGATCAAGGAAATAGACAGAGAGCATATTCACACTCCAACTTGGTATCAGCGACCAGGCCATCGCTTCCCGCTCCGCCGCCTGCCATGGCCACCGAGCACGGCTCTTCCTCCTCCGTCGCGACCAGCTCCGCCACCTCGCCCAGTTCCCTCTCCTCTTCCTCCTCTGCGGCTCCTACCGCCGGCACCACTCCCGCCACCGCTCCTACCACCTCGCCGTCCTTCGTCTTCGTCACCAACGGCACCTCCGCCTCCCTCAACGGCACCTCCCCCTCTTCCGGCTCTCAGCTCGCACCCCTCTTCTCCTCCTAGCACCCGCCACCGCCTCCGCCGCCGGCGACTCCTCCTCGCAACCCTATCCTTCAGGATCAGATCTCCAACCACATCCGGTTTCTCCTCGATCCCGCTCAACACAACTTTCACAAGTGGAAATCCTTCCTTCTCATGGTTCTCGTCCGCTATGGCGTGACCTATCTCATTGAGCACCCACCACCACCCAACGCTGACCACCAATACCGTGAGCTTGATACCCATGTTGCCCAGGGGATGTATGCCACCCTTGCCGACTCCATCATCGATCATGTCATCGGTGGCACCACCACCTACGAACTCTGGAATCGGATCAACGCCTTCTTCCTCGCCAGTCGCGCTGCGCAATACATGCTACTAAACAGCCAGTATCGCAACCTCAAGGAGGGGGACATCTCGGTCTCCGAATATGCGTGCCGTATGTGGCTGCTCACCGCCGGCCTTGCCGACATTGACCATGCCGTCACCGAGGTGGATCTCACCACCCAGTTTCTGCACGGCATCGACAAGCGCCTCGACACCATCCCGTCGTGCTCAGCAACACCGTCCCTCTGCCCCCGTTCGAGACGGTCTTCTCCCGTCTCAAACTTGCGGAGGAGAATCTGGCTCAGCGCACTGCCGACGAGAGCGCCACGATCCTCGCTGTCACCGGCGGCGGTGCTGCTCCTGGGGGCTCCTCCGGCCCCACCAACGAGCGCGTCCCCCGCTCGGGCGATCGCGGCGACTGTTGGAAATATGCCCTAGAAGCAATAATAAAAGTATTATTATATTTCCTTGTTCATGATAATTGTCTTTTATTCATGCTATAACTGTATTATCCGAAAATCGTAATACACGTGTGAATACATAGACCATAATATGTCCCTAGTAAGCCTCTAGTTGACTAGCTCGTTGAGATCAACAGATAGTCATGGTTTCCTGGCTATGGACATTGGATGTCGTTGATAACGGGATCACATCATTAGGAGAATGATGTGATGGATAAGACCCAATCCTAAGCATAGCACAAAGATCGTGTAGTTCGTTTGCTAGAGCTTTTCCAATGTCAAGTATCTCTTCCTTAGACCATGAGATCGTGTAACTCCTGGACACCGTAGAAGTGCTTTGGGTGTATCAATCGTCACAACGTAACTGGGTGACTATAAAGGTGCACTATAGGTATCTCCGAAAGTGTTTGTTGGGTTGACACGGATCGAGACTGGGATTTGTCACTCCGTGTAAACGGAGAGGTATCTCTGGGCCCACTCGGTAGGACATCATCATAATGTGCACAATGTGACCAAGGGGTTGATAACGGGATGATGTGTTACGGAACGAGTAAAGAGACTTGCCGGTAACGAGATTGAACAAGGTATCGGTATACCGACGATCGAATCTCGGGCAAGTACAATACCGTTAGACAAAGGGAATTGTATACGGGATCGATTGAGTCCTTGACATCGTGGTTCATCCGATGAGATCATCGTGGAACATGTGGGAGCCAACATGGGTATCCAGATCCCGCTGTTGGTTATTGACCGGAGAACGTGTCGGTCATGTCTACATGTCTCCCGAACCCGTAGGGTCTACACACTTAAGGTTCGATGACGCTAGGGTTATAAAGGAAGTTTGTATGTGGTTACCGAATGTTGTTCGGAGTCCCGGATGAGATCCCGGACGTCACGAGGAGCTCCGGAATGGTCCGGAGGTAAAGATTTATATATGGAAAGTTGTTGTTCGAGTTCCGGAAAAAGTTCGGGTTTTTTCGGTATTGTACCGGGAAGCTTCTAGAAGGTTCCGGAGGATTCCGGAGGGGTCCGGAGGTCCGGAAATTGTTCCACCACGTCCAATACAGTAGCATGGGCTGTAGGGGGGCGCCCTAGCCTTAATGGGCCAGGGGCACCAGCCCCCCCATGGACCATGCGCATGGGAGAGGGGAAACCATAAGGGGGAGGGCCTCCACTTGACTTGGGAGGCACTCCTCCCCCCTTGGCCGCCGCCCCCTCCTCAGATTGGATCTGAGGGGGCCGGCCCCCCTCTCCCTTGCCCCTATATATATGTGGGGTGGGAGGGCAGCCGCACCACAAGTTCTGGCGCAGCCCTCCTCTCTCCCAAGTACTCCTCCTCTCCCGCGGTGCTTGGCGAAGCCCTGCAGGATTGCCACGCTCCTCCACCACCACCACACCGTTGTGCTGCTGCTGGACGGAGTCTTCCTCAACTTCTCCCTCTCTCCTTGCTGGATCAAGGCATGGGAGACGTCACCGGGCTGTACGTGTGTTGAACGCGGAGGTGCCGTCCGTTCGGCACTAGGATCTCCGGTGATTTGGATCACGACGAGTACGACTCCTTCAACCCTGTTCTCTTGAACGCTTCTGCTTAGCGATCTACAAGGGTATGTAGATGCATTCTCCTTCCCCTCGTTGCTGGTTTCTCCATAGATAGATCTTGGTGACACGTAGGAAAATTTTGAATTTCTGCTACGTTCCCCAACAGTGGCATCATGAGCTAGGTCTATTGCGTAGATTCTTTGCACGAGTAGAACACAAAGTAGTTGTGGGCGTTGATTTTGTTCAATATGCTTACCGTTACTAGTCCAATCTTGTTTCGACGTTATTGTGGGATGAAGCGGCCCGGACCGACCTACACGTACTCTTACATGAGACAGGTTCCACCGATTGACATGCACTTGGTGCATAAGGTGGCTAGCTGGTGCCAGTCTCTCCCAGTTTAGTCGGAACGGATTCGATGAAAAGGGTCCTTATGAAGGGTAAATAGAAATTGGCATATCACGTTGTGGTTTTGTGTAGGTAAGAAACGTTCTTGCTAGAAACCCATAGCAGCCACGTAAAACATGCAACAACAATTAGAGGACGTCTAACTTGTTTTTGCAGGGTATGCTATGTGATGTGATATGGCCAAGAAAAATGTGATGAATGATATGTGATGCATGAGATTGATCATGTTCTTGTAATAGGAATCACGACTTGCATGCCAATGAGTATGACAACCGGCAGGAGCCATAGGAGTTGTCTTAATTTATTATATGACCTGCGTGTCATTGAACAACGCCATGTAATTACTTTACTTTATTGCTAACCGGTAGCCACAGTAGTAGAAGTAATAAGTTGGCGAGACAACTTCATGGAGACACGATGATGGAGATCATGATGATGGAGATCATGGTGTCATGCCGGTGATGATGATGATCATGGAGCCCCGAAGATGGAGATCAAAAGGAGCAAAATGGTATTGGTCATATCATGTCACTATTTGATTACATGTGATGTTTATCATGTTTATGCATCTTGTTTACTTAGAACGACGGTAGTAAATAAGATGATCCCTTACAAAAATTTCAAGAAGTGTTCTCCCCTAACTGTGCACCGTTGCTAAAGTTCGTCGCTTCTAAGCACCACGTGATGATCGGGTGTGATGGATTCTTACGTTCACATACAACGGGTGTAAGACAGATTTACACACGCGAAACACTTAGGGTTAACTTGACGAGCCTAGCATGTACAAACATGGCCTCGGAACACGGAGACCGAAAGGTCGAGCATGAGTCGTATAGTAGATACGATCAACATGAAGATGTTCACCGATGATGACTAGTCCGTCTCACGTGATGATCGGACACGGCCTAGTTGACTCGGATCATGTAATCACTTAGATGACCTGAGGGATGTCTATCTGAGTGGGAGTTCATAAGATGAACTTAATTATCCTGAACATAGTCAAAAGATCTTTGCAAATTATGTCATAAGCTCGCTGTTTAGATATGTTCCTAGAGAAAATATAGTTGAAAGTTGACAGTAGTGATTATGCGGACAGTAGAAAGCTTATGTCCTTAATGCACCGCTCAGTGTGCTGAACCCCAAACGTCGTTTGTGGATGTTGCGAACATCGGACATACACGTTTTGATAACTACGTGATAGTTCAGTTAAACGGTTTAGAGTTGAGGCACCAAAGACGTTTTTGAAACGTCGCGGAACATATGAGATGTTTTCGAGGGGTGCCCACGTCAAGAGGTATAAGACCTCCGACAATTTTCTTAGCCTGCAAACTAAGGGAGAAAAGCTCAATCGTTGAGCTTGTGCTCAGATTGTCTGAGTGGAACAATCACTTGAATTGAGTGGGAGTTGATCTTCCAGATGAGATAGTGATGTTTCTTCAAAGTCATTGCCACCAAGCTGCTAGAGCTTCGTGATGAGCTATAACATATCAGGGATAGATATGATGATCCTTGAGGTATTCGCGATGTTTGACACCGCGAAAGTAGAAATCAAGAAGGAGCATCAATTGTTGATGGTTGGTGAAACCACTAGGGCAAGGGCAAGAAGGGATACTTCAAGAAACGGCAAATCAGCTGCTGCTCTAGTGAAGAAACCCAAGGTTGAACCCAAACCCGAGACTAAGTGCTTCTGTAATGAGGGGAACAACCATTGGAGCGGAATTACCCTAGATACTTGGTAGATGAGAAGGCTGGCAAGGTCGATAGAAGTATATTGGATATACATTATGTTAATGTGTACTTTACTAGTACTCCTAGTAGCACCAGGGTATTAGATACCGGTTCGGTTGCTAAGTGTTAGTAACTCGAAATAAAAGCTACGGAATATACGGAGACTAGCTAAAGGTAAGCTGACGATATATGTTGGAAGTGTTTCCAAGGTTGATGTGATCAAGCATCGCACGCTCCCTCTACCATCGAGATTTGGTGTTTGCGTTGAGCATAGACGTGATTGGATTATGTCTATCGCAATACGGTTATTCATTTAAGGAGAATAATGGTTACTCTATTTATTTGAATAATACCTTCAATGGTCTTGCACCTAAAGGAATGGTTTATTGAATCTCGATCGTAGTGATACACATTTTCATGCCAAAAAGATATAAGATAGTAATGATAGTACCACTTACTTGTGGCACTGCCATGTAAGTCATATTGGTGTAAAACGCATGAAGAAGCTCCATGTTGATGGATCTTTGGACTCACTCATTTTGAAAAGTTTGAGACATGCGAACCATGTCTATTGGTGTATTCGCATGAAGAAACTCCATGCAGATGGATCGTTTGGACTCACTTGATTTTGAATCACTTGAGATATGCAAATCATACCACATGGGCAAGATGACTAAAAAGCCTCGTTTTTCAGTAAAATGGAACAAGATAGCAACTTGTTGGAAGTAACACAATTTGATGTGTGCAGTCCAATGAGTGCTGAGGCATGCAGTGAATATCGTTATGTTCTTACTTCACAGATGATTCGAGTAGAGTATATTTACTTGACGAAACACAAGTCTGAATTATTGAATGGTTCAAGTAATTTCAGAGTGAAGTTGAAGATCATCGTGACAAGAGGATGAAATGTCTATGATATGATCATAGAGATGAGTATCTGAGTTACGAGCTTTGGCACGCAATTAAGACATTGTGGAAATTGTTTCACAATTAATACCGCCTGGAACACCATAGTTTGATGGTGTGTCCGAACATCGTAGTTGCACCCTATTGGATATGGTGCGTACCATGATGTCTCTTATCGAATTACCACTATCGTTTATGGTTTAGGCATTAGAGACAACCACATTCACTTTAAATAGGGCACCACGTAATTCCGTTGAGATGACACCGTATGAACTATGGTTTAGAGAAACCTAAGCTGTCATTTCTTAAAGGTTTGGGGCTGCGACGCTTATGTGAAAAAGTTTCAGGTTGATAAGCTCGAACCCAAAGCGGATAAAATGTATCTTCATAGGACACCCAAAACAGTTGGGTATACCTCCTAATTCAGATCCGAAAGCAATAGGGATTGATTCTTGAATCGGGTCCTTTCTCGAGGAAAAGTTTGTCTCGAAAAGTTGAGTGGGAGGATGGTGGAGACTTGATATGGTTATTGAACCGTCACTACAACTAGTGTGTAGCAGGGCACAGGAAGTTGTTCCTGTGGCACCTACACCAATTGAAGTAGAAGCTTATGATAGTGATCATGAAACTTCGGATCAAGTCACTACCGTACCTCGTAGGGTGACAAGGATGCGTACTGCTTTAGAGGTGGTACAGTAATCTTGTCTCGAAGGTCATGTTTCTAGACAACAATGAACCTACGAGCTATGGAGAAGCGATGGTGGGCCCAAATTCTGACAAATGGTTAGAAGCCATGAAATCCGAGATAGGATCCATGTATCAGAACAAAGCATGGACTTTGGTGGACTTGCCCAATGATCGGCAAGCCATTAAGATAAATGGATCTTTAAGAAGAAGACGGACGTGGACGGTAATGTCACCGTCTATGAAGCTCGACTTGTGGCGAAGAGTTTTTCACAAGTTCAAGGAGTTTACTACGATGAGATTTTCTCATCCGTAGCGATGCTTAAGTCCGTCGGAATCATGTTAGCATTAGCTGCATTTATGAAATCTGGCAGACGGATGTCAAAATGAGTTTCCTTACCAGTCTTCATAAGGAAAGGTTGTATGTGATACAATCAGAAAGGTTTTGTCGATCCTAAGGATGCTAAAAGGTATGCTGGCTCCAGCGATCCTTCTAAGGACTAGAGTAAGCATCTCGGAGTTGGAATGTACACTTTGATGAGATGATCAAAGATTTTGGGTTTATACAAAGTTTATGAGAAACTTAATTTCCAAAGAAGTGAGTGGGAGCACTATAGAATTTCTGATGAGTATATGTTATTGGCATATTGTTGATCAGAAATGATGTAGAATTTCTGGAAAGCATATAGGGTTATTTGAAAAGTGTTTTTCAATGGAAAAGCTGGATTAGGCTACTTGAACAATAAGCATCAAGATCTATAAGATAGATCAAAATGCTTAATAGTACTTTCAAATGAGCACGTACCTTGACATGATCTTGAAGGAGTTCAAGATGGATCAGTCAAAGGAGTTCTTGCCTGAGATATAAGGTATGAAGTTAAGACTTAAAAGCTCGAACACGGCAGAATAGAGAGAAAGGACGAAGGTCGTCCCCTATACTTTAGACGTAGGCTCTATAGTATGCTATGCTGTGTACCGCACCGGAAGTGTGCCTTGCCATGAGTCAGTCAAGGGGTACAAGAATGATCCGGGAATGGATCATTGGACAGCGGTCAAAATTGTCCTTGGAGTAAACAAGGACATGTTTCTCGATTATGGAGGTGATAAAGAGTTCGGCGTAAAGGGTTACGTCAATGCAAGCTTTAACACCTATCCGAGTGACTCTGAGTAGCAAACCGGATACGTATAATGGAGCGACCATTTGGAATAGCTCCAAGTGGAGCGTGGAAGCAGCATTTACAATATGACCTAGAGATTTGCGAAGTACATACGGATCTGAATGTTGCAGACCCGTTGACTAAAACCTCTCTCACAAGCAAAACATGATCAAACCCCAGAACTCATTGAGTCTTAATCACATGATGATGTGAACTAGTTTAATGACACTAGTAAACTCTTTGGATGTTGGTCACATGCTGATGTGACCTGTGAATGTTAATCACATGGCGATGTGAACTAGATTATTGACTCTAGTGCAAGTGGGAGACTGTTGAAAATATGCCCTAGAGGCAATAATAAAAGTATTATTATATTTCCTTGTTCATGATAATTGTCTTTTATTCATGCTATAACTGTATTATCCGGAAATCATAATACACGTGTGAATACATAGACCACAATATGTCCCTAGTGAGCCTCTAGTTGACTAGCTCGTTGAGATCAACATATAGTCATGTTTCCTGGCTATGGACATTGGATGTCGTTGATAACGGGATCACATCATTAGGAGAATGATGTGATGGACAAGACCCAATCCTAAGCATAGCACAAAGATCGTGTAGTTCGTTTGCTAGAGCTTTTCCAATGTCAAGTATCTCTTCCTTAGACAATGAGATCGTGTAACTCCCGGATACCGTAGGAGTGCTTTGGGTGTATCAAACGTCACAACGTAACTGGGTGACTATAAAGGTGCACTACAGGTATCTCCGAAAGTGTTTGTTGGGTTGACACGGATCGAGACTGGGATTTGTCACTCCGTGTAAATGGAGAGGTATCTCTGGGCCCACTCGGTAGGACATCATCATAATGTGCACAATGTGACCAAGGGGTTGATCACGGGATGATGTGTTATGGAACGAGTAAAGAGACTTGCCGGTAACGAGATTCAACAAGGTATCGGTATACCGACGATCGAATCTCGGGCAAGTACAATACCGTTAGACAAAGGGAATTGTATACGGGATCGATTGAGTCCTTGACATCGTGGTTCATCCGATGAGATCATTGTGGAACATGTGGGAGCCAACATGGGTATCCAGATCCCGCTGTTGGTTATTGACGGGAGAACGTCTCGGTCATGTCTACATGTCTCCCGAACCCGTAGGGTCTACACACTTAAGCTTCAATGACACTAGGATTATAAAGGAAGTTTGTATGTGGTTACCGAATGTTGTTCGGAGTCCCGGATGAGATGCCAGACGTCACGAGGAGTTCCGGAATGGTCCGGAGGTAAAGATTTATATAAGGAAAGTTGTTGTTCGGGTTCCAAAAAAAGTTCGGGTTTTTTCGGTATTGTACCAGGAAGCTTCCAGAAGGTTCCGGAGGATTCCGGAGGGGTCCGGAGGTCCGGAAATTGTTCCACCACGTCCAATACAGTAGCATGGGCTGTAGGGGGGTGCCCTAGCCTTAATGGGCCAGGGGCACCAGCCCCCCCAAGGCCCATGCGCATGGGAGAGGGAAAACCCTAAGGGGGAGGGCCTCCACTTGACTTGGGAGGCACTCCTCCCCCCCTTGGCCGCTGCCCCCTCCTCAGATTGGATCTGAGGGGGCTGGCCCCCCTCTCCCTTGCCCCTATATATATGTGGGGGGTGGGAGGGCAGCCGCACCACAAGTTCTGGCGCAGCCCTCCTCTCTCCCAAGTACTCCTCCTCTCCCGCGGTGCTTGGCGAAGCCCTGCAGGATTGCCACGCTCCTCCACCACCACCACACCGTTGTGCTGCTGCTGGACGGAGTCTTCCTCAACTTCTCCCTCTCTCCTTGCTGGATCAAGGCTTGGGAGACGTCACCGGGCTGTACATGTGTTGAACGCGGAGGTGCCGACCGTTTGGCACTAGGATCTCCGGTGATTTGGATCACGATGAGTACGACTCCTTCAACCCCGTTCTCTTGAACGCTTCCGCTTAGTGATCTACAAGGGTATGTAGATGCACTCTTCTTCCCCTCGTTGCTGGTTACTCCATAGATAGATCTTGGTGACACGTAGGAAAATTTTGAATTTCTGCTACGTTCCCCAACAGCGACCGCCCCGCCGACCGCACAACGGACAACAGCAGGGCCGCGGCTCCGGCTCTCGCCAGGACAACGGCGATCGCGGACGTGGACGTGGCCGCGGTCGTGGCCGTGGCCGTTGTGACCACGGCGGCCGCGCCAACAACTTTACCGCCCCGGCGTACAACCCGTACATGGGATTCTTCGTGCCGTATGGGATGGCCCTGCCCTCTCCTTGCGCCGGCTGGGTTCCTCCCAACTCCACCGGCGTCCTCGGGCCTCGCCCTGGCGCTCATGCACAGGCCTACCCCATGCAGCTCTCTGGCTACCAGGCGCCACCACCACCACAACCGCCTTCCTGGGAACATCTAGCTATGCTCCAGGCCGCCTACAGCTCCCAAGGCTTCCCCAACACCGGCTCTTCCTCGAATGAATGGTACCTAAACAGCGGCGCTACATCCCACGTCACCGGCAACCCTGGTAACCTCACCATGCCTAGTTCTTCTTTAAAGCGCAATTTATCTAGCATTGTGGTTGGCAATGTCACT
>NC_041393.1:767643054-767646262 GCF_002162155.2 Triticum dicoccoides | reverse complement strand
ATTTTCATCTTCGTGATATTATATTTTCTCCTACTTCCGTCACCTCTCTAATCTATGTTCGTCAATTTACCAAGGATAACTCCTGTTCCATCAAGTTTTACCCGTTTGGCTTTCTTGTGAAGGATCTTCGAACCAGGAAAGTCATCATGATCTCTGCTAGCTCTGGCGACCTCTACCCGTTTTTTGGCACGAACAAGCCCTGGCGTGTTGCTCTCTCCGCCACCGTCGCACCTGCTGATGTGTGGCACCGCCGACTCGGCCATCCTAGCTCTCGGCCCCTCTCCACTTTAGCAAATAACTCTCTAGTTCCATGTAATAATGCGGCCCATACTCCCTGTCATGCATGTCAGCTTGGGCGCCGGCCACGCCTACCTTTTCCTTCTTCTACTAGCACTACATTTGTTCCATTCGATTTACTTCATTATGATTTGTGGACATCCCCCGTTGTCAGTTTTTCCGGTTATCAATATTATTTGATTGTGCTTGATGATTACACGCATTTCTCGTGGTCCTTTCCCTTACGCAACAAATCCGACACCTCCACCACCCTCCTACGCTTTTTCTCTTTCGTGCGTACACAATACAATGTCACCATCAAATCCCTACAATGTGATAACGGTGGCGAGTTCATCAACTCCACGCTTCGCTCCTTCTTCTCCACCAATGGCATTGCATACCGCTTCTCATGCCCTCACACCTCTCCCCAAAACGGTAAGGCTGAGCGTCTCATTCGCACCACAAATGACATCGTCCGCACCCTCACCTTCCAAGCCAACTTAACTCCTCCCTTTTGGGTCGAAGCACTTCACACCACCACCTATATCCTTAATCGTCGTCCCTCCCGTGCCATCCATGGCCACACGCCTTACTTTCGCCTTCACGGTGTTCATCCTACTTACGACCATCTTCGTGTATTTGGGTGTCTTTGTTACCCCAATGTCTCCGCCACCGCCAAGCACAAACTCTCCCCACGCTCCCTACCCTGTGTGTTTCTTGGCTACCCTTTAGAACACAAAGGATACCGCTGCTACGACCCCATATCGCGTCGCGTCATAGTCTCTCGTCACGTTATTTTTGACGAGACCATCTTCCCGTACGTACCACCCACACACCAGCCCACAAACCAATCCTCCACAGCGCATCCCACCCAGCCCATCCACCCCCAACCCTCCCATCGGCTGGTACCCTCCCACCCACCTCGTACCGGCCCCAGGCAACCCCACCTGACGCGACACCCCCATACATAAAATCGGATCGCTCCATCCACCCGACACCCCCACCAGGTCCACCCTCCCCTCCCTCCCACCGGGCCCCCGCATCCGCCTCGTGCTCTCCGCCCAATCAACGCGCCCCTATCTTATCCCCATCCGACGCCTCTTCCTCGGATCGCGCACCCACCACGTCCGGTTCCCCTGCCCACGCCTCGCCCCCGGATCCAGCATCACGCGCACCTGCCTCCTTGTCGGATCACGTGTCCTCCTCGGATTGCGCACCTGGCCCTCCCACTCATGACCCCATCGCATCCACCTCCCGTTCCGCGCCAACCACACCATCGCCTCCTCGCCTACCGGCTCGCGCCCAGCCTGTCCAACCTCCTCACAATTCTCACAAAATGCACACTCGTGCCAAGTCTGGATTTTGCCAACCAAAACGCCTTTTCTTAACCGCCACGACTACACCTATCATCTCACCCATCCCTGCTACCTACCGTTCTGCCCCAAAAACCCAAATTGGCACCACGCAATGCTTGATGAATTTGCTGCTTTAAGAAAGAACTCGACTTGGTCTTTGGTTCGCAAACCTGCAAGTGTCAACGTGGTCACGGGCAAATGGATTTTCCGCCACAAGTTCAACACTGATGGTTCCTTGGCCCGGTACAAAGCGTGTTGGGTTGTTCGCGGTTTCACTCAAAAGGAAGGCGTCGACTATGATGAAACTTTCAGTCTTGTGGTCAAGCCGGCGACGATCTGTGTCGTCTTAAGCATTGCCACGTCGAGCTCATGGCCCATTCATCAACTTGATGTCAAGAATGCATTTCTTCATGGTGACCTCAAGGAGATGGTTTATTGTGCCCAACTGGCCGTCTTTGTTGATGCCTCTCGCCCGGACCATGTGTGTCTCCTCCATAAGTCACTATATGGCCTCAAGCAAGCTCCTCGCACATGGTTTCATCGCTTTCAGTCGTTTCTCTTGTCCCTTGGGTTCATTGCATCCAAGAGTGACCCCTCTCTTTTCATCTTGCACCGTGGGTCCTCTATTGCATATTTGCTAGTGTATGTTGATGATATCATACTCACTGCTAGCTCCCCGCATCTTCTCCATCATGTCATTCACTCTCTCAAAACCGAGTTTGCTATGACCGATTTGGGCGCTCTACATCATTTTCTCGGCATCAATGTCACACCCAATGCATCCGGTTTGTTTTTCTGCCAACAATAGTACGCACTTGAGATCTTAGACCGCTCTCATATGCTGAATTGCAAACCTGTTTCTACACCCATCAACACTACCTCGAAGCTTTCTGCTAGCGCTGGTTCCCCCTTGCCGAACCCCACCCTCTATCGCAGCCTAGCTGGTGCCCTGCAATACCTCACGCTGACTTGCCCCGACATATCTTACGCTGTCCAACAGATATGCCTCTTCATGCATTCCCCTCGCGACTCCCACATGCAGCTCATCAAGCGTGTGCTTAGGTACTTGCGTGGCACCTCACACTTCGGCTTACAGCTCTACAAGTCACCCTCCCATGATCTTGTGGCCTATACCAATGCCGATTGGGCCGGGTGTCCTGATACACGCAAGTCCACCTCTGGCTTTTGTGTCTTCCTTGGCCCCAACTTGCTTTCCTGGTCCTCTAAACGGCAGCCCACCGTGTCTCGTTCCAGTGCTGAAGCCGAATATCGAGGTGTGGCCAACTGTGTGGCTGAGTCGTGTTGGATCCGCCAACTCTTACACGAGCTGCGGCGCCCTCCCACTCAAGCCACCATCGTCTACTGTGATAACATTAGTGCCTCATATCTCGCTTCCAATCCCGTGCACCATCAACGCACCAAGCACGTCGAGATAGACCTTCACTTCGTCCGGGACCATGTGGCACTAGGCGACGCTCGTGTTCTCCACGTTCCATCGAGCTCGCAGTTTGCGGACGTGTTTACGAAGGGGCTGCCGTCACATGTCTTCCATGAGTTTCGCTCCAGCCTGAACGTCC
>NC_041393.1:767627333-767642878 GCF_002162155.2 Triticum dicoccoides | reverse complement strand
GGGGGTGTTAGCATGTACTATACATCTGTTGTATTCTACTTTTTATGTACTCATGGTAGCTCCTACTCTTTAGGATCGGATCCCTCGCCCGGGCCTGCGTGCCACCTAGATCGGGCCACTCATGTAACTGCCTGTATATATTGTAGTGTTGTTGATCAAGGAAATAGACAGAGACCATATTCACACTCCAACTCAAACTCAGCTGGCCAAGGGATTCTTCTTGTCACCCAACTGCCACTACAAACGCCACCTCATCACAAATGCTGGCTCTGACACCAAATGTCAGTTCATGCCTTATATCTTCAATCGACAGCCTAGACTCTACTGGATGGAAGAAAGGGAAGATGTATGTCTCTCTTTCTGCCTATTCAATCGCCCAACAACAACCTTTTGCACGTATAGCTCGACAACATGAGGTGAAAAAAAATACTTGACCGCAGCGTGAACCAGCACGCTTCTGGCATAAATGCAAACTAGGAATGGACACTAAGGACTCAACCGAACCGAGTTTAAAAATTAGATTATTGCAACATAACTAACCTACTTGACAGAAACACACTTGGCTGCATCACGGCCGAAAACTCCGGTTCACCACGGGGCAGCTCTCACCCTTTTTCAGGCTTCCTCTTAGTTCTATGGCTTTGGCTGTCGCTTGTTCTTCTGAGCGAGCGGCACCCCGTTCCCCTTCTTCTTAGGCTGCTCCTGGGTCTTCTTAGCGGGCACAGATTTCAACTGTGTACTGCCTGACGCGACATGGGCCTGTGTCACAGATTTGGACTGTGTACTGCCTGGCTTTGCATTTGCGGCTGTCACAGATTTCAACTGCGGACGGCCTGACGGTGTGCTGCCTAACGACACAGGTGTTTTCCTGCTCATGGCGCGATCTGCTTCTCTTCTTCTTACTATCCTTCTTCTCCGGCGAAGTGGCAGAGGTGAGGAGGATGTGGTGGTCACTTGGCTACGGTTGGGTTGAGGAAGCATGTGCCAACGGCTGCATATATATAGGACGGACGGAGAAGGTCTTGGGAAAGCGCTCCGGCCGGACGACGCGCTTTCCTGGAGGAGCATCGTTTGGTGGCATTGCCGGTGCTACTGGTTGTCAGTCTCTTTTTGTTTTGTTTTGAAGAGTAGATATGTATATTCGACGCACTTGTTATTGAGGGATGGGTATGCGGTTGGGTCAGTGGTCGTCGGCTCGTGCCCGCTCCCGCGTTGCTCTTGGTTTCTTCTCCTCCTCCTTATACTACAGCGTACATTAGAATTAGCGTTAGGTGAAGTTTAGGTAGCAGACGGCTAATAGAGTATGGATGGTGTCCATGTCCTGTCTGTTAATATGCATGTCTGGCAGTCAGGCCCACTCATACAAAGCTTGCCCCAGCACTGAATTACAATAAATCAGCTTAAGATATCATGGAATCAGGAATCACACCATAATCATACACACACATGTGACTTTTATGCAAATTCTTTCTTTGACCCCAGCTACCACCAACAACTGCCACACCGAACCATTTTCAATCCAAAACAAAAACGGGCCGGTTTCAAGGTTTTGGTTACCAAACTCCGAAAAAATGCCAAAGGGGCAGGGGGGGGGAGGGGGTTAAACGCGGTTACCAAGGTTGCCGAAAGATACCGAGTGGTCACTTTTCAAAAAATTCAAACGAATTTCAAATTCAAATTTGTTTGAGCTACGTATACATATGTTTTGTAGTCCGTTCAGTCATTTATTAGCTTCTGCCGCGGTGGACGTCTTCACGGACGTCATTCAAGGCTTGAAGTGCCGAGTTCGATCCATGCATTTGCTGTTTTATTTTTAATACATTTATAGTACTCCCTCCGTTCCTAAAAATAAGTCTTCGTAGAGATTTCATTATGGACCATATTTTGGATGTATGTAGACTTATATATGTTATGCCCAAATTTAAGTGCAAAAATATGCAAAAGCGGAGTCGAACTCGAGACCTTACTGCAGCGCGCTTATTGCGCCCGCAACTGTGAAAAGACCACACCTACTGCGAAAAGGAATATCAAACGGAGTCCAAACGGAATAAAAATTTTGCGATGATCTTTCTTGGATCAGAAGCAAACCATGAGACTTGGAGATGAAGTCGGAGACGCAACGAGGCACCCACGAGGGTGGACAGCACACCCCCTACCTCGTGGGTCCCCTCGGAGCTCTCCTGTCCTAATTCTTTGGCCCATATATACTCTTATACCCCAAAACCATCAGAGGGAGACACGAAAACACTTTTCCACCGCCACAACCTTCTGTACCCATGAGATCCCATCTAGGAGCCTTTTCCGGTGTCCTGCTGGAGGGGGATTCGATCATGGAGGGCTTCTACATCAACACCATTGCCCTTCCGATGAAGCGTGAGTAGTTTACCACAGACCTACGGGTCCATAGCCAGTAGCTAGATGACTTCTTCTCTCTTTGATTCTCAATACCATGTTCTCCTCGATGTTCTTGAAGATCTATTCGATGTAATATTCTTTTGCGGTGCGTTTGCCGAGATACGATGAATTACGGATTTATGATCAAATTATCTACGAATATTATTTGAGTCTTCTCTAAATTCTTATATGCATGATTCGATATCTTTCCAAGTCTTTTCGAATTATCGGTTTACTTTGGCCTACTAGATTGGTTTTTCTTCCAAGAGGAGAAGTCCTTAGCTGTGGGTTCAATCTTGCGGTGTCCTTTCCCAATGACAGTAGGGGCAGGAAGACACGTATTGTATTGTTGCCATCGAGGATAAAAAGATGGGGTTTTCATCATATTACTTGAGTTAATTCCTCTACATCATGTCATCTTACTTAATACGTTACTCTGTTCTTTATGAACTTAATACTCTAGATGCAGGTAGGAGTCGGTCGATGTGTGGAGTAATAGTAGTAGATGCAGAATCATTTCAGTCTACTTGACACAGACGTGATGCCTATGTTCATGATCATTGCCTTAGATATCGTCCTAATTATGTGCTCTTCTATCAATTGCTCTGCAATAATTTGTTCACCCACCGTATTATTTGCTATCTTGAGAGAAGTCACTAGTGAAACCTATGGCACTTGGGTCTCTTTTCCATCATATTAAATCTCTTTTCCATCATATAAGTTCTATTTTCCATCATACTAATTTTTGATCTATTATTTTGCAATCTTTTACTTTCCGATCTATAAACCAAAAACACCCAAAATATTTACTTACCGTTTATCTATCTCTATCAGATCTCACTTTTCCAAGTAACCATGAAGGGATTGACAACCCCTTTATCGTGTTGGGTGCAACTTGTTGATTGTTTGTGCAGGTATTCGGTGACTTGTGCGTTGTCTCCTACTGGATTGATACCTTGGTTCTCAAACTGAGGAAAATACTTACTCTACTTTGCTGCATCACCCTTTCCTCTTCAAGGAAAAAACCAACGCAAGCTCAAGAGGTAGCATGTACATCGGCATACGGTTGATACTCCGGGGGAGCTGGCGAGGCAAGGAACACAGTGAGATGGAGGCCACTGACGCCTAAATCCGATGGCACACCAGATGGTTTGCTATTGGGACAGTGCACGGCGTCGGATCTGCCAGCTGCTGTTGACGGCGAGGTCAGGGCGAGATGTGTTGGAAACCTGGTGGACGGGGAATCGGTTTTGGGCGGCGACGTAGGAAGAGAGGAAATGGGATTCGAGAGAGATAAACCAGGTGCGTGATTAGGTGGGGGGGAGGGGTTACGAGAACGTGCATCAAAACCGGGAGGTTAACAACAAAGCGTGGGGCTAAACTCTGATTTATCGTCCGCGGGATCAAGAAAATATTGACGGCCCACACGTGGTCTGACGACTGGTTCGTATCAGAGTACTGATACAAAGGGTTTTCCCATTAGAATATCCCGGCCCATGGTGCAGCGGTCATCATCGTGCACACCAAGTTAGGTCAGGATAGAGTCGTGGCAGATAACAAAGCTATCAACCGACTCGATGCAACCCTACACCTATGGCCTATATAAAGCCAGGAAGTTCCATGCTGAGGGGGGGGGGAGGAGTTACGCACGTACGACAGAACAAGCGCACACCGCCGCAAGTCTTCCGTGGACTCATCTCCCATGCCAAGGTTCTCAGCACCAACTCCACACCACACCAACCTTCCCCTTCTCAATCTTCACATCAATTTCATTGACCGCGAACACGTCGAACCTTCATCAACATGCTAAACTTCTCACCAACCATTGGCCTCGATGGCAAGTTCTAAGATCCGATCGCATCATTGAGCTTTGTGTGATAGAAGAAGAACAATGTCAACTTGGCTACTCCATAAATGTTTACCATGGCACTACCACCTCACCAACGTCGCCCATGTAAAAACCTACAACCATGGCACGATCGCCTCATCAACGTCGCCCATGTAAAAATCTACAACCATGGCATGACCATCTCATCAACGTGGCCCATTAGGAAGTATGCACGAATCTTTACAACCATGGCACAACCACCTCATCAACATCGTCCATGTTGAAATTTACATCCACCATGCCACGACCGCCTCATCAACGTCGCCCATATGTAAACCTACAACCAACCATGGCACGACCGTCTCATCAACTTTGCCCATGCGGAGTACATGAAAATCCTCACAAAAATACATTGTCGATTGCTTCATCTATGTCGTCGGTGTGCAACCCTTTTACCAGAAAGAGTTTGATTCTCAAAATAAAAGAGAAAATATATGCTTAATAAATTGTCTATCTCAAATCGATGACCTAATCTCCATGAGACATTGGTCAAATCCATCATACCCATCTTACGTCTAGTGCTGACAAGACTAGACAAAATCATGGCCAAGTCCTCACAATGCCGGTTCACTATATTCCATTAACATGTCACAATCCCAAACGGGATCGGACACTTCGTTGCTGCGCACCGACGAGGCAAAACCAACATCACATGTCCATGTTCGATGAATTCATGGGTACATGACTGGGCACAACAAGGCGAAAGTCACCATCTTCATCAACAAATTCCGTTCTAAACACCGACATGGCGATGGCGTACCATGACTGGTTTCAGGCAAAACAAAGCCACCCACACCTACGTATCACCACCATCTTTATCTTTTCTCCAAACATCACACATGCATCATGGATGAGCAAAATTCACAACGACAACCGCACACAGATTAATCGGAGGTTTTCTGTAGGCTCGGCCTGCAGATTTAATTAACCGGACGCTTCACAAAAGCGCTGGGAATCAACGGACTACACGCAATCTTTCTAAGTCAGATACTCCTTAAGCATAGTTGCATAAGGCAAAATAGGCAAACTCCTATGGGAGCATGTAAACATCGATGTACTTGTAATATACATGATGATGATAAAATACCTAGTTCCCACAGTTTATTTCCGCATTTGTCATGTATTTTGTTTTAGAAACAGACAGTACTACGTGAGCACATATATTTATTTATCTGATGTTGATATGCTATGTATTTTGTGCAGTGGAAATTAATTTCTGACAGCAAGACTGCCACTACCTCCCTACTGCAAAACCGCAGCTTGTGGTCTGCACATATCTCCTGTCATGCCCATGAAAACATGTGGCAATAATCCAGGAGCTCGATCGGCACCAGCTTCATCTTCTTCCCAACCGGTGTCTTCTCTGTCTTGATCTCGACGGTGGTGACGCTCACCTCGTGAACATGACCATGCTAGCAACATCGTCCTTTCCCAACGTAATTTAGGCACATCAGCTTGGCTTCACAGCCTGCCCGGATCATTGAGGTAAATGATGGGTCGCCTTCTTCCTGGCAGAAGAGGTTGGTGGTTGGATGCCTTCACCATCATGTGAAACACACACCAACTTGAGTCGAATGATCTACTGATGCGAGTATTGTATTGACCGGAGTCTTCTTGGTGCTCTACCTTCAGCTATGGCGCTCGAACACTGCCGGCCCCATGACTCCTCCAGTCATCAAGCTGCTACCACAAGGGCCACAGTGATCACCGATGGATGCTTTGATACCAAATGTCAGATCGTGGCTTTTTTTCTTTTCTTTAGAACCATGCATACTAATCATGCAATGGTAGAAGTACATTCATCAACCAGGATGTGCCTACCATTTACATGCACGCTAGCGATCATTAGGTGATCCCTGGAGCTTCTTCCCATTGCCTGAGCGCCTGCAATCATGATTTCAGTGCTGTCAAAAGCGTTCATAGCTCTCTTTACATCCTCCAGTCAAAGTTCTAATAGCCGGTTGTAGCCCAGCTATAGCACGGTTATAGCGGTTTGAGCAGGTGCCGCTATATGGCATAGCCTGCTATACTTACGAAATAGCCGGCTGGGCCGCCGCTATTTGGCATAGCCCGCTATTTAAAACATTACCTCCAGTACTCCGAAATAGGCCGACCTGCTTATCTTGCAACTCTGTAGTTCCTTGCCAACTGTAGCGCAGTCCACCTCCGCAATCATGCTTCCTCTATAGAATTTTGACAGTTCGGTCAGCCCCATGAGAGCCGCCGAAGCCTTGTGTCGGTGTCAAAACCGGCGGATCTCGGGTAGGGGGTCCCGAACTATGCGTCTAGGCGGATGGTAACAGGAGACGAGGGACACGATGTTTTACCCAGGTTCGGGCCCTCTTGATGGAGGTAAAACCGTACGTCCTGCTTGATTAATATTGATGATATGGGTAGTACAAGAGTGGATCTACCACAAGATCAAGGAGGCTAAACCCTAGAAGCTAGCCTATGGTATGATTGTTGTAATGGATGTTGTGTCCTACGGACTAAAGCCCTCCGGTTTATATAGACACCGGGGAGGGCTAGGGTTACACAGAGTCGGTTACAATGGTAGGATATCTACATATCCGTATTGCCAAGCTTGCCTTCCACGCCAAGGAAAGTCCCATCCGGACACGGGACGAGGTCTTCATTCTTGTATCTTCATAGTCTTGGAGTCTGGCGGATGATGATAGTCCGGCTGTCCGGACACCCCCTAGTCCAGGACTCCCTCAGTAGCCCCTGAACCTGGCTTCAATGACGATGAGTCCGGCGCGCATAATGTTCGGCATTGCAAGGCGGGTTCCTCCTCCGAATAATCCATAGAAGATTGTGAACACCTGGATAGTGTCCGGCTCTGCAAAATAAATTCCACGTTCCACCGTAGAGAGAATAATATATACACAAGTTCAATCTGCTGACGTATTTTGCGGTATGACGTCACACCACTACCAAGCCTTTACTTGCATCGTTTTATATTATACCGCCTCAGCGCGTTTAGCGAAGCAGTTTCCTTGGCACGTCTTGTCGAAGCAGAGATCGTGTTCCCCTTATTCCGGGATTCTCATCAATACGGACGTGGGCAACCCAACCGCGCCCGTCACCACGCCTCCTCTATCGAAGGCGAGTCCCGAACGGTCACGGAGACGGCTCTCGGTATTCTCCCTCTTTATAACGGGACCAAGGCTCATTTCTTTTCTTCAATTCTCCATCGAATCCTCTCCTTGCTCCAAGTTCCAACACCCAGAGCCCTAGATTCGAGCACTTCGGACCTTCAACAATGTCCGGTTCCGGCCTTCAGGGCCAGTGGATGCCTTCCTCCGTCACGGAGGAAGACGTGCTAAAGCTGCGGGAGGCCAGGTACCTGTCCTACGAGATTTCGCACAGGCTCCTCGCCGAAGGGCAGGCCATCCCCACCCCCGAGCCCGGCGAGTATGTCGTCTTTGTATCCCACCTCCGTCGGGGTTTAGGCTTCCCGATGGATCCTTTTGTGAGAGGGCTCATGTTCTGCTATGGGTTGGAATTCCATGACCTGGCTCCGGAGTCTATCCTCCCTATTTCCGCGTTTATCGTTGTCTGCGAAGCCATCCTCCGCGTCACCCCCCACTTCGGCCTGTGGCTGAAGACCTTCAATGTGGAGCCGAACATAATCGGGGGGCGTCAAGCAGAGTGCGGCGGGGCGGCCGTAAGCAGGAGGGCCGATGCCCCGTGGCCCGAGGGCTCCTTCCAAGAGGAGCTCGGCTTGTGGCAGCAGGAGTGGTTCTATATCACCGCTCCGAAGGGCAGCAAGCAGAAGTCGCCGCCCGTATTCCGCTCGGGACCTCCTCGACGGTTGATGTCGTGGGTCAACCAAGGGCTCAACTGGGGGCCGTCAAAAGATGTGCCCCTATTGCAGGGCCGGATTCGAGACCTCCAGGCGAGGGAGATCGATCTGGTCGTGGTGATGCAGGTTATGCTGATTAGGCGTCTCCTGCCCTGCAAACGCCGTCCTCTCCGACTATGGGAGTTTAATCCAGAGGGACCACGGATTCTCCAACACTTCATGGGTAAGACACCCGTGGAGATGTACAAATTATTCGTCGGACCACAAGTGGCGTGTCCGGAATTGACCAAGGACGCCGGTCTGAGCTGCAATCGCCCGGATACACAAGTAAGTAGCTCTGAGTCCGAACATACCGTTTGTTTGCCTTTCGATGATTCGCCTTTTGACCGATGTCCTTCTAAACAGGAGTGGATAGCGCAAGCAAAACTGATACGGTGTCCGGCCCCCCTCCCAGAGACCGTGCCGGATTCCACGCTGGTCAGGATGTTGGAGGTTGCGCCTTCAGAAGGAGGCGAAGGGGAAAATAGGGGAGCTACCGCCTCATCCAAGGAGGCTCTTGAAGAAGGGGGGATCGAGAATCCCTCCCTCTAGGGGGAGAAGAGGACCGCCTCCGAAGATCCGGAGGCCAAAACTCCTAAGCGGGGGAAGAAGTCTTCACCAGAGGGTCCTGCGTCCAGGGAGGTCCCGGCCGCACAGTCTCCCCTAAAGAATCAGCCCTCCAGCGAGCCGTAAGAAGAAAGAAGGGTGTTCGGTGATAAGAGACATCCCTATTTGTGCTTCTGAGGATAACCGAAGTTTTTACCTTGTAGTTCGGATCTCCGACCTTCTCAGATGAGCTCGTCTTCGGGGGACCTTCGTCCGGAGATGATGGAGAGCGAGATGCCTCCGTCTGCTGCGCCGTCGGATAGGGCGGACGAGCCTGAAGTGTCATCACGGAGGGTATCCCCGAGCCCGGCAGAGCCGAAGAGTTCGGCGCCGACTAGTGTTCGGCTGGGGGAGCTAAAGGATCTGCTTGAGAGGGCGTCCATCTCAGAAGATCAGCATGCATTGATGAATATGGTGATTGGAAGGATTTCGTCCGCCGAAAGCGGATTGCATAATGCCGTCAGGAGTTTGCTGGCGGGATTTGAGGTAGGTAAAAATGACACACCTTTTGACAGTTTTGCATGTGGAAGTGCGCCCTGTATAGATAGTAGCCCCTGAGACTCGGTAGGTTGTCGAAAGCGACAGCGTGCCGAGGATCAAAATCGCAAGTTTCAATCTTCGCTGTTCCTATGCAGGTGCCGGATTGTCCGGGGGCCAGCCGGACTGATGGAGTTGCCGAACTGAAGCGGCAACTCGACATTGCGGATACGGACATCGCGCTAGTCAACAGGCGACTTGACGAGTCGCAAGGTAATTTTTTTTATTTCCCGCAGTCACCTTGTAAGAGAGCCGAAGCCCATTTCTTATAATATTTGTGCTTGACGCAGATGGTGCTTCTGCTGTGGAGAGCCTTCGGGCCGAACTTGGTCAAGCCAAGGAGCAAGCCAGAAGGAGTAATGCGGCGGCCTTAAGGGCGGCCGAGGAGTTAGAAGCCGAAAGGGCTGCACACTGCCGAAGCAGGGGAGAGATGGCCGACATGGCCGTGAAATTGAAAGATGCTACCGACCGCACTGAGGCTCTTGAAAAGGAGCGCCTGTCGGAGCGAGAAGACCTGGGGAAGGCCACCGCCGAAGCCAAGGACGCCCGATCTGCAATGCGGGCTATAAAGGAGGAGCTGCGCCAAGCCGGAGACATTGTGGCTGGCAAGCCCTTTCTGTTGCGCCGAAGGTTTACGGATCCTAAGTATGCTAAACTTGGCCAGCTGTGGGGTCCGGAGGATCCTTATATGGACTTAGCGGCAAGTGCGGCGGACGCCGTTGTGCACTTCCGGAGCCAGAAGGATCACAAGACGGAAGAGCTATTTTGGTCTCAATTCCATAGTCCGGATCGTTCACTTCCGCTGACCGATCGGTTGGCCGAATGGGCTGAGCTGAATAGGTTGTCCGGGCTTACCATGACGGATATCGTGACTCATGTCTGGCCGGATAGGACCAAGCCGAAGAGCTATTTTGGCTTGTTGCAGCAATTTCTTGGGGCGGTGCCGCATATCAAGGCGATGAAGCGGTCAGCCTGCATTGAGGGAGAACGGATGGCACTTGCCCGTGTGAAGACACATTGGGCACAGATGGATGCCGACGCTGTTGCGACCCAGGGTTCGGATGAGAACCGGTTACCTGCCGAGCACTATTTTGGGGAAGTTCTGCGTGGTGCTCGTATAATAGAGTCGCAGTGCTCGAAAAATGTCACGTTCAAATGAACGTTTTATCTTGTAAAACAATGTTTATGATATAGGCGCTTTTTGTACTTGTGCGTTCAAGTATTCAAATATCTCCTGTGCGGTAGTTTATGTATACGTATGTATAACCTGAAAGATGGCAGTCGTCGGCTTCAGCCCCCACGCACAAGGTGTGGGGGTGTTCGCAAAAATAGCGCATTTTAACACTTAATGCGACGTCTCGGTCCTGTTTAAGGAGGTGGTAGTGTAGCAAATGAGGCAACCGGACTATAATGCTTTATCACTTTCACTTAGCCATTGGAGTTCGAGGGTGGGACTACGATATAGCCCCTGGGGGCACCGCGCTCTCCGAATTCGGGGCGCGTATGTGCCTGACCGGGAAACGGTCCTTCGTCGAAGTGGAGGAATTCTAAACATTCCGGTGGTCGATCGAGTGGTTGACCAGTCTCTCGCTGTATCATGACAGTCAGTTTTCGGCTTTCTCTACTGAGGTGCTCGCCCAGCCGAACTGGGGCACATCGCAGTAGTTCTCCTGGTGCCGCGTTAGCCGATGATACGGAATGTAAGGCAGCAAAACACAGGAGCCGGGCAAACCCAACATTTGACCAAAGACATGATTCGGAGCTGATGCATATAAGGCCTAACTCGAGACGCCGAACACTCCCTAAGGTGTTTGGTCTTTATAATAACGGGCGGAACAATGCCCTAAACCCCTTGTGTCCAGGTATGGACGAGGTCCTCTGGCGCGGCCGATGCCAAAACGTCAGTCTCCTCTCTAGTTATCATGAAAAACCAGGGGATTATAGCAACAAGAGACAGTAAAAAAGGTTTACGCAGGGTCTTAATCTGAAAAGAATCCTCGGCAGACGAACCGCGACTAAAGGCTTGGGCCAGGGCGCTCGGTGGCCAGCTGGTGCACGTGAGGGGCTTTAGTCGCGGTTGGCTAGGCCAACCGCGACTAAAGGTGCCCAAAGGCCTTTAGTCGCGGTTGGCCAGGCCAACCGCGACTAAAGCTCCTCCCCTATATATACCAGTTCAGCGCACTCACTTAGCCATTTGGTGCCACTTCTCTTCACAAGGGGGTGTAGGTTTGCTTTTGGTTCCTCTTATGCACACAAGGTGTTTGATGAAATGCCCAACAGCGTGAAACAAACATGATATGAAGTGTTGGAGCCACACTTGAGGTTCCTCCTCGATCGCGGTTAGCAACTTGAACCTTTCATGCATGTGTGTCATTGATAAAATATGCATGTGTGTTGTTCATTGTTTAATTTCTATTGTTTATAGCTAGTTACTTTAACAAATGCATGATGGTTAATTATATATTTTATATTATAATAATGCAGATGAATCGGCAATGGATGTACGGTAACCGACTCTCCCGCGAGTTCACTACGGGTTTGAAAGATTTCCTCGTAGTGGCTAATGCGAACAAGCAGAAGGGTTTTGTTATCTGTCCATGTGTTGACTGTAAGAATCAGAAGGGTTACTCTTCCTCAAGAGAAGTTCACCTGCACCTGCTTCGGCACGGTTTCATGCCAAGCTATAATTGTTGGACCAAGCATGGAGAAAGAGGGGTTATAATGGAAGAAGATGAAGAAGGGGATGATTTCATCGATGAAAGCTATCTTGCTCATTTCGGTGATACTTTCATGGAAGATGCTGAAGGTGAAGGGGAAGGTGAAGGGGCAGGTGAAGGGGAAGGTGAAGGTGAAGGTGAAGAAGAGGCACGTGATGAGACCGTTGATGATCTTGGTCGGACCATTGCTGATGCACGGAGACGCTGCGAAACTGAAAAGGAGAGGGAGAATTTGGATCGCATGTTAGAGGATCACAGAAAGTCGTTGTACCCTGGATGCGATGATGGTCTGAAAAAGCTGGGCTGCACACTGGATTTGCTGAAATGGAAGGCACAGGCAGGTGTAGCTGACTCGGCATTTGAAAACTTGCTGAAAATGTTGAAGAATATGTTTCCAAAGAATAACGAGTTGCCCGCCAGTACGTACGAAGCAAAGAAGGTTGTCTGCCCTCTAGGTTTAGAGGTTCTGAAGATACATGCATGCATCAACGACTGCATCCTCTACCGCGGTGAATACGAGAATTTGAATGAATGCCCGGTATGCACTGCATTGCGTTATAAAATCAGAGGTGATGACCCTGGTGACGATGTTGAGGGCGGGAAACCCAGGAAGAGGGTTCCCGCCAAGGTGATGTGGTATGCTCCTATAATACCACGGTTGAAACGTCTGTTCAGGAACAAAGAGCATGCCAAGTTGTTGCGATGGCACAAAGAGGACCGTAAGTCGGACGGGGAGTTGAGACACACCGCAGATGGAATGCAATGGAGAAAGATCGACAGAGAGTTCAAAGATCTTGCAACTGACGCAAGGAACATAAGATTTGGTCTAAGTACAGATGGCATGAATCCTTTTGGCGAGCAGAGCTCCAGCCATAGCACCTGGCCCGTGACTCTATGCATCTACAACCTTCCTCCTTGGTTGTGCATGAAGCGGAAGTTCATTATGATGCCAGTGCTCATCCAAGGTCCGAAGCAACCCGGCAACGACATCGATGTGTACCTAAGACCATTAGTTGATGAACTTTTACAGCTGTGGGGCAGACCTGGTGTCCGTGTGTGGGATGAGCACAAAAAAGAGGAATTTAACCTACGAGCGTTGCTTTTCGTAACCATCAAAGATTGGCCTGCTCTTAGTAACCTTTCGGGACTGTCAAATAAGGGATACAATGCATGCACGCACTGCTTACATGAGACTGAAAGTGTACATTTGCCAAATTGTAAGAAGAACGTGTACCTTGGGCATCGTCGATTTCTTCCGAAAATTCATCCAGTAAGAAAGAAAGGCAAGCATTACAACGGCAAGGCAGATCACCGGCCGAAGCCTACGGAACGCACTGGTGCTGAGGTATTTGATATGGTCAAGGATTTGAAAGTCATCTTTGGAAAGGGGCCTGGCGGACAATCAGTTCCGAAGGGAGCTGACGGGCACACAGCCATGTGGAAGAAGAAATCTATATTCTGGGAGCTAGAATATTGGAAAGTCCTAGAAGTCCGCTCTGCAATCGACGTGATGCACGTTACGAAGAATATTTGCGTGAACTTCCTAAGCTTCTTGGGCGTGTATGGGAAGACAAATGATACAAAGGAAGCATGGCAGGACCAGCAACGTTTGAAAGACCCTGATGACCGGCATCCGGAATGGTTTCAAGGTCGTGCCAGCTACACTCTGACCAAAGAAGAGAAGGTCATCTTTTTTGAATGCCTGAGCAGTATGAAGGTCCCGTCTGGATTCTCGTCAAATATAAAGGGAATAATAAACATGGCGGAGAAAAAGTTCCAAAACCTGAAGTCTCACGACTGCCACGTGATTATGACGCAATTGCTTCCGATTGCTTTGAGGGGGCTCCTGCCGGAAAATGTTCGAGTAGCCATTGTGAAGCTATGTGCATTCCTCAATGCAATCTCTCAGAAGGTAATCAATCCAGAAGATCTACCATGGTTACAGAACGATGTGATCCAATGTCTTGTCAGTTTCGAGTTGGTGTTCCTGCCATCCTTCTTCAGTATTATGACGCACCTCTTGGTTCACCTAGTCGAAGAGATTTTCATTCTCGGTCCTGTATTTCTACACAATATGTTCCCCTTCGAGAGGTTCATGGGAGTATTAAGGAAATATGTTCGTAACCGTGCTAGGCCAGAAGGAAGCATCGCCAAGGGCTATGGAAATGAGGAGGTAATTGAGTTTTGTGTTGACTTTGTTCCTGACCTTAAGCCGATTGGTCTTCCTCGATCGCGGCACGAGGGGAGACTAAGTGGAAAAGGCACGATCGGAAGGAAATCAACGACATGTATGGACGGCCATTCTCTGACTGAAGCACACCACACTGTACTGACCAATTCCAGCTTGGTGGCTCCGTACTTTGAGAAACACAAGAATATTTTACGCTCGGACAACCCGGGGAAGCCTGAATCCTAGATTAGGAAGGCCCACATGGAGACTTTCGGCAGTTGGTTGAGAAAACATTTAATGAATGACAATGATGTTGTAGATCAGCTGTACATGTTGGCCAAGACACCATCTTCGACTATAACGACTTTCCAAGGGTATGAGATAAATGGGAATACATTTTACACGATCCCCCAAGATAAAAAGAGCACCAACCAAAACAGTGGTGTCCGCTTTGATGCATCAACCGAGAATGGGCAAAAGGTCACATATTATGGTTACATAGAGGAGATATGGGAACTTGACTATGGACCCTCCTTTAAGGTCCCTTTGTTCCGGTGCAAATGGTTCAAGCTAACAGGAGGTGGGGTAAAGGTGGACCAGCAATACGGAATGACAATGGTGGATTTCAACAATCTTGGTTACCTTGACGAACCATTCGTCCTAGCGAAAGATGTCGCTCAGGTTTTCTATGTGAAGGACATGAGTAGCAAACCGAGGAAACGGAAAGATAAGAAAATGATCAGTACATCGTGCGATGATCCAAAGCGCCACATTGTTCTTTCAGGGAAAAGAAACATCGTGGGAGTGGAGGACAAGACAGACATGTCAGAAGATTATAATATGTTTGCTGAAATTCCGCCCTTCAAAGTGAACACCGACCCAAGCATTAAGTTAAATGATGAGGATGCTCCATGGATACGGCACAATCGTAAGCAAGCAGGGACACAAGGGAAGAAATGATGTGTAATAATTTATTGTACCAAACTTTGTTGAATGGATCATGTGAATTATATTACCCGTGATGTGTTTGGTGTCCATTTTCGAATGATTTGAGATACCATTGATGATACATGAAATTTGGAGTGATTTAGTCATACTCCTGCCTAGGCGTATAAAATTTTGAATTGAATTAGTTTTATTTTTCTTAATTTTTTGATATATTATTTGTATTTTTAGAATTTTGAATTGAATTAGTTTTATTTTTCTGAATTTTTTGATATAATATTTGTGTTTTTAACATATTGAATTGAATTAGTTTTATTTTTCTGAATTTTTTGATATATTATTTGTGTTTTTAACATATTGAATTGAATTAGTTTTATTTTTCTGAATTTTTTGATATATTATTTGTATTTTTAACATTTTGAATTGAATTAGTTTTATTTTTCT
>NC_041393.1:767606657-767626369 GCF_002162155.2 Triticum dicoccoides | reverse complement strand
CGAGATCGTGGAGAGAGAGAGGGGCGCCGCGGGCCACCGGAATTTTTTCTTTTTTTTTTCTTTTTTTGTTCTTTTTAATTTTAACTAGTTAATTAGTTTAACAAAAACGGTAAAATAACTTAAAACTTGATAATTAACAAAAAACCGTAAAATTTGATAATTAACAAAAAAACGTATATAAAACTTGACAATTAACAACAAAAAAGGGGGGGCTATAAATACAAGGGCCCGAACCCCTTCTCGCCCGCCGCCCCCTCTCGCACACGTACGGCGCCCGCCGCCCCCTCTCGCCCTCGTACGCCGCCCGCCGGCCTCCCTCGCCCACCGCGCCGCCTCTCGCCCGCCCTCAACGCCGCCGGCCGGCCTCGCTGCCCTCAACGCCGCCGGCCGGTCTCGCCGCCCTCAACGCCGCCCCCCAATCCACCTCCGGCCGGCCTCGCCGCCCTCAACGCTGCTCTACAGAGAGCGATGAGATCGTGGAGAGAGAGAGACTTTTTTTTTGTTCTTTTTAATTTTAACTAGTTAATTAGTTTAACAAAAACGGTAAAATAACTTAAAACTTGATAATTAACAAAAAAACCATAAAATTTGATAATTAAGAAAAAAAACGTATATACGGAGAGGGGACGGCGAGGGGGGCGGCGATGCGCGCGGTGTTTTTTTAGGGATCGAGAGGGGACGGCGAGGGTTATAAATGTGTGTTGTCCTCGCCTCCCTCTCCGTGACGCCGTCGTCTGCCGCCCCGTCTCGCGCTCTACCGCGACACCCTCTCCCACCCCTTCCTCGCCCCCTCCTTTTGCCACCGCCCTTTCGCCACCGCCACCGCCACCGCCCCCCTTCTTCACACAATTAATTTGTTTTTACTACATGTTTTCAGGACTGACATAATGGCAGACGATAGAGCTGACCCGATTATGGACAACTATGATCCGGACGGTGAAGCACATATGTTCGGCATCATAAACGGCGATATTCTATATGTGCCGACCGGACAAGAAGAAGATGATATCTCTTCTTATCTGAACCTTGACGGTGAAGATGAAGGGCGCCGTCAGCAAGATGATGCCGAACAAACGTCGATAAACGACGATCTTAAAATGGAAGTAGCAACCACCTCCGGCGCCGAGGTATATATATATATACATTGAGCCTCTGGTGATACAAACTAACGGATTTGAATAAATATGTGTGGACTAACGCGCGCGACTCTCTTTCTTATTTTAGCCCTCGACCGGATCGTCGAAACAATCGAGTACGTCGTCAAAGCGTGGCGCAACCAAGACGATGAAACAAGGAGAAACATGCACCATCGAGGTTGTCGACAGTGCAACCGGCAGGCCGCTGGAGCCCCGCAAGAACGCCACCAAGTTTGTCAACCAATGCGGAGCCATTGTTAGAGACAACGTCTCGATCACCGTCCAGGAGTGGAATAAACCAAAGAAGGCACGAATTGCTGGTTTCACTTTTGTCGATAAGAGAACAAAAAAAGATTGCTTCAAAAAGCTTATGGAACATTTCGTTCTACCTCCGGAATACAACAAATTCGATGAGGAGGGTAACAAGATTGAGGAAAACAAGGAGAGGAGGAGGCTAGTCAAACAGTTCGCTCTTCATAAGATGGCCGACGCATTCCGGAAATTCAAGCAAAATCTAGCCCATGACTTTGTCAAGCAGAACAAGACTCCGGATTTCAAAGGACAATATGAGAAACTGAAACATGATTGGCCAGAATTTGTGAAGCAAAAGAAATCGGAGCAGTTCATTCAAATATCGAAAAAAATAAGGAAAATGCGGCTAAGAAGGAGTACAATCATATTATGGGGACAGGAGGGTTTCGCCTTTGGGAGCCTAGGTGGGAGAAGATGGAGAACGAGCTGAGGGCGCGAGGAATCCGTCCAGGTACGGAGGGATGGGACCCAAGGGACAAAAGCTGGTGGTACGGGCATGGGGGAACGCTGAACCCGGAGACAGGGGACTGTGTTTACCGGGGCAAAATAATTAAACCCACCCAAGCCCTTATTGACGCAATGAGGGATGCTCAAGAGGGGAAGATCAAGTTCAACAGAGAGAACGACGCGCTGACAAAAGCCCTCGGGAATCCTGAACACGGAGGACGTGTACGAGGCATGGGGCACATTCCGTGGAAAATAGGGTTCCCCCAGAACGATGACCCGTACGGTTACAGAAGCCGGAAGAGAAAGATGGATCGGGAAGCAGATGTTGTGGCGCGGTTGGCATCGGAAATGGATGTGATGAAGAAAACCATGAGTGTACTAGTAGCCGAACGAGATGCAGCTCGGGCGCAACATGAAGATCATCCAGCGGATCTCAGAAGCCAGCAGCGGAGAAGCAGTGTGGCTTCCACGGAGGCCCCACCGGCTGGTGCAGATGCCCCGACGATCGAAATTACTGCACCGGAGCCTCTGGTGGTCGAAATTACTGCACCGGAGCCTCTGGTGGTCGAAATTACTGCACCGGAGCCTCCTCGCTACCCCGTGGACGATATAAAGGAGATGAAAGAATGTCATCTGTATTATCCTATCGGGAACATGTCCATGAAGGTAGCCATCGGCAGTGCTTTACCATGTTTACCTGGAGCACTCCACCACAACACCCCCATTCAAGATGGCTATGCTCGTGTCACGGTGGAGGACATAGTACAAGGGTTTGAGGACCTGGAGATTGACATTGCTACACCTGAAGGGGAGAAAAGACTTGGAGATGTCAAGCGCCATTTCATTCTATGGCAAAAGAAGTTTATCAAGTTTCCAGGCGAGGCGCCAAGGACAACAAGTCCACCCCCCTACGGTGGTGGCGGTTCACCTACACCTCCGTCACGTCAGCCGACGCCCCCCAGTCCACAACGTCCGGCGGGTGATCAGACGCCGCCCCCCAGTCCTCGTCCGGCGGGTGATCAGACGCCGCCCCCCAATCCACCTCCGGCAAAGAAGCAGAAGCAGTCCTGGATTATTAACCCAGACCCTTATGTACCTAAGACCACAAAGGTACCGGAGCCATCATTGAAGCCTCTCCCCACAAGGCCTTGGGAACGTAGTGCCGAGGAAACTGCCGCGGCCGCGGCTGCTGATCATGAGAAATGGAAGGCGGACTGCAAGAAGAAAAGAGAGCCCGAGCCCAAGCCAGTATTTTCTGATGAGCAAAAGAAGTGGGCTAAGTCATTTTTGAGCACACCGTCCCAAGCCGCGAAGAATCTGCCTGACGACTATGCACGTGAACTTCGTAGGCAGGCACTCATGTTGAAGGAGAAGAAAGAGCGGGCGGAGAACCAGGAGAACAAAGCCTTGGAGGAGGCCGAGAAAACGGAATTAGAAAGTAAAAAAAGCGGGAAACGAGTTGCCCAGCTCGGGGAACAAAGTAAACAATCGATTGCCCCGCTTATAGTGAAAGCCGCCGGTCCGGATGACCCCGATATCATAGCAGCTGCGGCAGCACATGGATTGACTGTAACGAGTGCCAGAGAACAAGCGGCCAACTTAGGTATTACTCTTCGTGAACTGTTAGGCCTTGATGAGGCGCCAGTGAAGGAGGTAGTAATTACATATGTGAAGAATAGGCCTCTCGTCGAGCCTGCGCAGGAACATGATCTACCTCCACAAATGAAAGGTCTGCTGAAATGGTACAAGGGTTACATAAAAAATAAAAACGCCAAAGAATATATTTATGCGGAAGTTAGATATGAGCATCACTTCAAACATTACTATGTACAAATTCATCTGAGTGAATTGTTCCAGCTTTTCAATCTGCGCGAGCTCGACAAATCTATCATCAGTTGCTACGTTCTGTAAGTGATTTATTTCTACCCCATCTCGTTCATATTGCCTGCACTATATATATGTCCTAACTATATTGTTGTGTCCGCTATTATACATGCAGAATGAAGATTAAGGAATGCAGAGTAAGGAACATCCATGATGTTGGGTTCATTGACCCACACATCGTTAATGGATATGTGTTGGAGCATCACCCCGCCAACATGGAGGCAGACCTGTGGCAGTTTCTTACAAAGCAGGAACTCAAAAGTGATATTCTATTTCCTTACCATTTTGGGTGAGTGTTTCTGTCTTGAGCACATTCTCTTTTGTTTACTCCATGCATGGTATGTGGCCGGCTAATCGATGAGTTATGCATGACGTACTGTGCATGTATCGTGTCCGCAGGTTCCACTGGATTCTGCTAGTAATTAAAGTTGACACCTCAGAATGTCTCGTCCACGACTCTCTGAATAAGGATCCAAAGCTTTGGGTCGACATGAGAAGAATGCTGCAGAAGTAATTATTTTCATTCATTTGCGCTCTATATCGATCGGCCTATTTCGTTCATTTCCTAATATCAAGTAACTAATAACTCTCTTGTTCATTTAATTTTCTTTGCCTCGTAGGGTTTGGAGACGGTTCGTAGATACAAAGGTCGGTGAATTCAAAAAAGAGCCAGAATTCAAAAGGGCAAAGGCTAAGAATGGTGAGGATATTCAGCCAGCGGGGACCAATCTATGTGCATACTATGTCTGTGAGATGATCCGGAGATACACCTCTGAGCGGGTTCCGAGTGATACCAATGCTCAGAGGAATAACCTCCGGATCATGCTTAGTCCAGAAGCTCGCTTCCGACCACTTCAAGAGGAACTAGCTGGATGGTTCAGGAGGGAAGTCCTCCATCCTAAAGGAGAACACCATTACGAGGACGTAGAACTTTATATGCATTAAATTATGTATGGAAACTTGTTCAAAATTGTATATGGTCATCCGATGATATTGAATATATATTGTATATTCCTCTTGAATTCTTTTTGGTTTTAATTTCAAATTTGTTTGAAATTGTACATTCATATGCATGTATGTAGTACCGTAGAATATGTGAAACTCCTTCAAAATTAAAATAAAGCACAAAAGAAATAAAACAATACAAATTAAACAGAAAATAGGTTTAAGGGGGGGGGGGGCTAAAACCCTAAACCTGCGGCGGCCTTTAGTCGCGGTTGGCCAGAAGAACCGCGACTAAAGGTCCTCCGCCCCGACGGCCACCTGGTGCCCACGTGGACGGGCCTTTAGTCGCGGTTCTTAAGCAACCGCGACTAAAGGGTGGGGCCTTTAGTCGCGCCCGTTCGGTCGCGGTTGCGCAACGCGACTAATGGTAGTTGCGAACCGCGACCAAAGGCCCTTTTTCCACCAGTGTAGCTCATTGTTGCTTATATGCCCAGCCCTTTGTGAAGGGGTGTGCGGCTGGGGAGCCCCTAGCTTATTTATCCCGGACTCGTCTAGCCGTGTCCGGGGTCTTTGAATGACCCTCTTAATGAAATAATGCCACGTGGACCAGGCATTTTGAGTGTAAGAGACGCGTAATGTGGTATGGCGTTAAAGCGAACAAAAGCTTCACGCCCCAATAGTGCTTGATAGCTACTTTTGAATGGAGCGACATGGAAGATTAGCTTTTCGCGTCGGAAGTTGTCCGGTGACCCGAACACAACTTCTAGTAATAAGGAGCCTGTGCACTTGGCGTAAGGGCCTGGCGTCACTCCTTTAGAGGAAGTGCGGCTATGTCGAATTTTAGTAAGGTCTATCCCCAACTTGCGGATTGTGTTCGGATATAGCAGGTTTAAATCGCTGCCGCCGTCCATCAGGACTTGTGTAAATTGTAGTCCGTCGATTGTAGGATCCAATATCAGAGCAGTCCATCCTGCATTTCGAACACTTCTGGAATAATCCAGGTGGTCAAAAGTGATTGGTTTTGTCATCCAATCTCGAGGTTCCGCTGGGGTGGACCATGTGAGACCCATCTTAGCGGGTGCTGCATTGTTTTTCCGTATTATCACATGAAGTGAGTTTACTGCTTTGACTTCTTGTGGGAAAGTCTTTTGTTTTCTGTTGCCCTGCTGGTGGGGTTCGTCATCGTCCTCGCTTGGTGTGTCAAGCCCCTTGTGTTCGGCGTTGAGTCGGCCGGACTGTTTGAAAACCCAACAATCTCGGTGGGTGTGGTTTGCAGGCCTTCTGGAGGTACTGTGGATTTGACATATCCAATCCAAAATTTTGTTTAAGTTGGATAACTCATCACTGTTGTCCTTAAGAGGCAGTGTTTTGTTACTTGGCCGCGAACTTTTGAATCCGGTGTTGACCGCCGTATTCTTTGGGCTTTTTTCTTTATTCCGGCGCTGATCCTTTCTGCGTCGTGATTTGCCGTTTCCATCTCTGATCTCGGATGTACTCGGGTCGTTGGTGCTGCATCTTGCTAGCCAGCTGTGCTCCCCCGCGCAAAAGCGGGTCATGAGGCTTGTTAGCGCGGCCATTGTCCTCGGCTTCTCTTGGCCGAGGTGTCTGGCGAGCCATTCGTCACGGACGTTGTGTTTAAAAGCTGATAAGGCTTCCGCGTCCGGACAGTCGACTATTTGGTTCTTTTTGGTAAGGAACCTGTTTTAGAATTTGCGCGCTGACTCTCCGGGCTATTGAGTTATATGACTTAGATCGTCTGCATCCGGAGGGCGGACATAAGTCCCTTGAAAATTTGCTCTAAACGCGTCCTCGAGCTCTTCCCAACTTCCAACAGTGTTTTCTGGGAGGCTTTTGAGCCAATACCGAGCTGGCCCTTTGAGCTTGAGGGGTAGATATTTTATGGCGTGGAGATCATCTCCTCTAGCCATGTGTATGTGTAGTATGTAATCCTCTATCCAGACTCCAGGGTCTGTTGTTCCGTCGTATGCCTCTATGTTTATGGGTTTGAACCTTGCTGGAAATTCATGATCCAGCACCTCATCGGTGAAACATAGTGGGTGAGCGGCGCCCCTGTATTTGGGTGTGCCGCTGTCTTCGAACACTTGGCGTGTGGGCCCTCTTTTTTGGCCCGTAAAAGGACCTGGCTGGGCCATCTGTTTTCCCAGGATCATGAGTCGGCTTGAGTGCGGCGCCGCTTGTTGCCTTGGGCCTGTCATCTGGTCGTCTATCCAGCCAGGCGGCTTCTTTAATTTTTGACTGTGGTGGCTCTATGGCTTCCTCGTCAAATTCTGGCAACAGCTTGCGCCTCGGGTAGCTCTTTGATTGATGGCCATTGCCATATTTGTCTGCGGTCTTGATTACTTTGCTCCACCTCATTCTGAGTATGTCTTCCGCTATTTTGAGCTTCCGTTTTTCCTTCTTCAAGCTTCTTGCGGTGGCGACGAGTCTTTTGTGAAGGTTCTTATGCTCCGGTGGTGTGTCCGGCGTGAGGTCGTCCGGACTGTTGGTTTCACCGGGAATGGATTGATTATCCGATTTGTCCTATTCGGACGGTTGCTTGGTTGCATGTTCGTCGTCCACTGGTTTGCCCTGCTCTATTGCTGGGTCATTAGGAATGCTGTTTTTGTCAAGGCGGGGCTTAGGGCGGCGCTCATGTCGCCGTTTTGGTTGCTTATCGGCGGGATTATCCTTTGCCGCGCCCCGTTGTTCCTCGTCATCGCTTCCTTTTAGGGTATCCACCATATATACGTCATGCGTTGGGCTGGTCCTCCAGTGCCCTGTAGGCGCTGGTTCTTGATCGTCTCCGGAATCGTCGTCCGTACCGCCGATTTCCTCGGAGTCGTGGTCTAGCATGTCGGTTAAATCGTCGACAGTGGCTACAAAGTGGGTGGTGGGTGGGCTTTGAATTTCTTCGTCGTCCGCATCCCAACCATCCTGGCCATAGTCCGGCCAGGGCTCTCCGGATAACGAGAGATACTTTAGCGAATTTAAGATGTCGCCAAAGGGCGAGTGTTGAAAGATGTCCGCAGCGGTGAACTCCATGGTCTTCGCCCAATCGGATTCGATTGGCAGGGGCGCGGAAGGTTCGGAGTCCGGCATGGAGTCCGGCACCTCGGGGTCACGAGCTTTATAAGGGACGGGGTCAGTGTTCGGCTCCATCGCCGTGGACGTCGCAGCCCCCGAGGCGGTGTCCAGCCACCCGTCCTCGATCTGCCCGATCGGCTTCGGATTATGTGTCGGAGCGGATTCGTGTGCGGCCTCCAAGGTACTGTTCGGCGGCAGAGTTAGATCATGCCCATCGTGACAGTACGGCAAGCTCGGCTGCGGCTCGGATCCATCGAAGATCAAGTCTCCGCGAATATCCGCCGTGAAGTTTAGGCCAATTGAATTGGCCCGCAGTACGAAGCCGCCGAACACGAAGATCTGTCCGGGGAGAAAAGTCTCACCCTGGACAACGTTGTTGTTGATTGAAGAAGCCATCAAGCCTATCGGTGACGACACAGAGGAACTCTCAATGAAAGCACCAATGTCGGTGCCAAAACCGGCGGATCTCGGGTAGGGGGTCCCGAACTATGCGTCTAGGCGGATGGTAACAGGAGACGAGGGACACGATGTTTTACCCAGGTTCGGGCCCTCTTGATGGAGGTAAAGCCCTACGTCCTGCTTGATTAATATTGATGATATGGGTAGTACAAGAGTGGATCTACCACGAGATCAAGGAGGCTAAACCCTAGAAGCTAGCCTATGGTATGATTGTTGTAATGGATGTTGTGTCCTACGGACTAAAGCCCTCCAGTTTATATAGATACTGGGGAGGGCTAGGGTTACACAGAGTCGGTTACAATGGTAGGAGATCTACATATCCGTATTGCCAAGCTTGCCTTCCACGCCAAGGAAAGTCCCATCCGGACACGGGACGAAGTCTTCAATCTTGTATCTTTATAGTGTTGGAGTCCGGCGGACGATGATAGTCCGGCTGTCCGGACACCCCCTAGTCCAGGACTCCCTCACCTTGGCTCTCTCAACTATGTTGCAGAGGTTTAGCTGATGACTCACTGATATGAAGACATTCCCCTGGTTATCCTTGGCAATAGCGCCGCCCCAAGTTTCTCCGGACTCTTCTCGGTATGCATCATCACAATTAAGTGTCACGACACCAACATGAGGAGCAGATCAATGAAGGGTTACAGGGGGGGTCCAGTTTGCATGCATCAACGCAGTTCAGAGATGTGACTTTCTTAGTGCCCGCAGCATCTGTTGCATGATTAGCTGAGGCCATGTTAGTTTCAGCAACTGTTGGATAGCTCTCGAGACTGTTTCCTTTCCATCTCTATGGATCACATTGTTTCTCAGATAAACACTTTCTACAGAACCAGTAACATTTTATCTCTAATAATTGCTTTGGGAACTTGGGCAAGGAGCATCTGCAGCCAATCATTTCCAGTCATTTTTATTTATTTTTCCTCAGGGAGTTCCCAATTTGCCCTCATGGCGGATCTCAATGTTTTACCGCATGTGAATGAAATTACTGCGTGAAACTCATCCTCGCTTTCTGAGCCGCATATATCACACACGTCATCCTTTGCAATGGTACTTCGAAAAGCATTATGTTTTGTTGTCAGAGACTTTGTGGCTACTCCAGCATAGGATTTTGACCTTTCCTGGGACATTTACTTTCCAAATCGCATCCCATATGCTTCTATCTCCCGGTTCATTTGCAGAGCTTGATGGTTTGTATACCATTTCTTCTCAGGGAATCAGGTAATTTGTATGCACTTTAACGGTGAACATCCCATTTTTCTCGTAGTGCCAAGCCAGGCAGTCATCCACCTCATTACTAGGCACTCTAATCTTAAAAATCTAATCTGCATCGAATGGGTGAAAGAACTTTTTGTCATGAGGTCATTGTTCCACTCATCGGTATCGCAGACTAGAAGTTGGTTGACCCATCTCAGCCTAGTTTTCTTGATAAACACTACTAGGGAAAACCCTAGTAGTGGTGCGTGTTTTGATGCTATCAACAGCGCGGGTAGCCGTGCTACTACTAAGGCGCTACAGCTAACAGTTAGTAGTAGCGCGGTCTTTACCCGCGCTACTACTTTTGACAATATCAGCAGTGCTTTTCTGGAACGCGCTACTATTAAGTAGCTGTAGCGCTTTTATATCCCCGCGCTATTGCTGTATCTTTCATCATTTTTTCCTGCTTCCTACCCCGTTTCAATAAACTGCAATTTCACATATACCATATAACAATACAATAAACTGCAATTTCACATATACCAGATAACAATATGATTAACCACAATACCATATAGTCATACAATATCATAAAGCATTATAGGTACTAGGTAGTACTAGATAACAATTTCATATATAGTCAACATGCATCCTCACACACATATGATAAGCAGTACTAGGTAGTCATACAGCCACACACACATATGTAGTTCTAGATGATATCGACGACGATCATTATCCTCAAGCCTGGGCGGTGGGTGTTCCTGATAGTAATTAGGATGGCCTGTCCAACACGAAGATTCTTGCCAACGAGGAATCTCTTACACCAAACCGAGTTTAAGTGTGTGCGACCGTCCGTGTCGACGCCGTATGTACAAGTGGTGAAGGAGCCCCTTGCAGTAAGGCTTATTCCAGCTGAGCCTTCTTCATCAGGCTTGATACCACAACTCACAGATAAGCTCTTTGGCAATTTCTGAATAAGAAAAAAATATCAATTAGTAATTAGCCTCGCACACACTCTTGCAAATATATTTCTACTAAGTATAGGTTTCTACACTATCAAAAGACGCAGTACTACACATTTCTACTAAGCATAAATTCTATAATAAGTATATATGGATTATCTATACTATTAATAATTCCTTGGATTCTACACTAATAAGCATGTGATCGGACTCTACACTAAAGCATATCAATCAAGCATATATATATATATATCATCAGATTACTACATTTAGTATAGCATACCATATCATGTCGATCAACCATGGTACTTGTCTCGTGACCCCGACAAAGTCATCACGTGGCAGAATTATGTCCCATAGGTTGCACACCTCCTCCTCGCTCAGCCTCATTCTTTGACCTACGATGGCTTCATGAAGTGGGTCCTCATCATCTTCATCATCTTCATCATTGTTGATATAAATGACAACCAACTTGGGTCTTTCTGCTCTGAAGGAGAAGCTGGTCAACTCACTACCAGTAACACGCATGCGGGCGAGGAAACGGGCCCATCCATCTCCTCCGATCCGCGACATATTGCGTCCTTTCTCAACCTCCATAGTGTAGGCCCCCTGGAGCCTCAAAGGTCACAGTGTCTCCCGTCAGCTTGTTAAATTTCAATCTCACATTGCATTGGACGATCTGTGTAAAAAAAGCAAAATGAAACAATGAATTAATGCAACATTAAAAACAAAATAGTTGTTACATTTCATATAATTTCTTGCCGCCGCATGACGAAAACTCGGCTGGAAGTAGATGCCAAGCAGCTTGCCAATTGCAAGGCTGCTGGTGCACCTTGACTTGCACAATCGACATGGTGGTGGTGGTGGTGGTCATGTCATTTTCCTAAAGCAATATGAGCCGCAGCCAGTACAATCGTACTGGTTGCCGTCCTTGCAGGGACCGATAGCTATCCTAAACTAAGGACAGGAAATAAGAACGTGAGCATATCTTCTAAATTAATAATACTCAACTCAGCCCTTCCTAGAATGGGGTATTTCTCTCTCATGTCTTGCTAATAGTTTTTATCAACATGGAGATACGAAAGTAGAGAACGCATTGCATTCAATGTGATTTTCGCTGCCTTGCTTTGATTTCGTGCGTTTAAAGGCAGGGTTGAGCAACCAATCATAAGCCAGCCGCCGCTACTACGGGAATCGCTTTTGCTTTCTTTTTCGTTGGCTACTAAGATGTTTCAGTTCGCCAGGTTGTCTCTTGCCTCATTCTATCTCAGAGTATCCATTCATTCGATACTCATCCGCTTCTAGTTCGACTTTCTGTAATCGATTCCGAGTAGGATTCGACAATTGCTGAGTAGGATTCGACAATGGGCCTGAGTCAGTGATTCGAAAATTTAATTTGGTTGTCCTTTATTGGGATGTACTATTAAACCAAAATTGGGATTATTCGCAAAAAATTATGGTAGAGCGTGTTATGAGTGTCTACGTGGTGGACTTGATTTCACCAAAGATGATGAAAACGTAAACTCACAACCATTTATGCGCGCTTATCTTAGTTGTTGGTTTAGTTTATGCATGGACGACGGGAGAAAAGAGTAAGGAGTACCGAAAAAAGAAGATTTTGGACTTTCTTCCCATGAAGAAATAGCATCATTTGAAACTGGGAAAGATCTTTCTTCGTTCAGTCCAATCTGATTTAAAACGTGTTGTCTACTATTATAGAGGCTGAGGTAGAGAATACCTAGGGGCGCGAGACAACTCTCTCTAAGGAACTCGGCAAAATAGCCCCGTAACTTCCGAGAAGGGGTGCCCCCTCACCAGATTTGGATGCTCAAGTGGAATTCGGATCATTCCAAAAAGTGGGAGATCCAACTACAAGGAAACAGATCCTGGGAAGGCAAGGCTAAGACGGCGCCTTGCATATGGGTAGCAAGAGGGTGCTTATGCCCCGGCGGTGGGGCCTTATGTGGAAGGGCCCAGCCCAATAGGGACAACATACCCCCACGCTAACAATCAGTGAAGAAAGGGAGGTCGAGGTTTCCAAACCGACCGACAGTTGTTCGGAATAGAGTAGTTCCACTACCCAAAAATTTCTCGAATAGGAATTCCAGGATTCCATTCTTTTATCGCATTGGGATGTTTTGAATTCTTGAATAAACCAATTCGAGAACAGTTGGATGCCGACAAAATCATCAAAGAGTGGTATTCTTTATTTCGATTCAACAAAGTGCTTTTGGCGCAAGAAGAAGGGGCGACCCATATCTTGACTTGGTTCTGCTTCCCCTCTTTTTTTAAGAATACCGAGTCGGGTAGTTTTGCCGAAGGAGCAACCCCTTTTTCACATTAAATTGGCAAATTGATAGAGAAAGCACTGTAAAGATCAATTAGTGAGCGACTGGGTCGATACAACTAAAAAAACTGCTTACTTATCCCATGATATGGGGAAAAATTTAGAAAATAATATGATTCAACCTCAGACCCTTTTAAATGTAGCAGATAATAGTGGAGCTCGAAAATTGATGCTTTTTTTTGTTTTTTTCATCTTTTCATCTAAGAGTTGAACAATGACGATAGATGGCAAGTGCCTGATCGATTTGATCAGGCCGTGTAGGAACAAGGTTCAGCTTTCCCCATCCCCTTTTCATCAATGGACTCCTGACATCTACGAAGGAGTGTGGTTCATTCGGAAATGCCAACGGACCTCTGTCTATTCTCTAATTCACCCGATCCGATAGTACCCGTTTTTGAAACGTCCAGTGCCAAAATCACTGAATGGGACGGTGTCGTCCATGGATCAAATTATTTCGTGGATTGGATTTCACTTGCCTGTCTACGGTTCCCTTGCATGTTCTTGGGATAGGTGTTTTGTATAAATGAAGAATTGCAATAATGTCCTGAAGTTCTTTGTAACATTGTAAAGTTTCCTTAACTCTTTGCGTAGTTTCATAATGTTCGTTGCTAGTGATCCGAGGCTGTAACATAGTCGAGGTTAAATCTAAAGGATCTACTGAAACCTGTGGGTCCTTGAGCGGATCCCACATTAGCTCCAAGACGCTGTTCTCTAACTAGAAAACTAAATGCTTGAGCTTGAGAAGCTTCTGGCTGAAGAGAAAACCGTTCTAGCTATTCCTGAATAGCTTCCTTCAAAAGGATTTTCGGCAGTTTGCGAAGTCACTTGCCTTCAAAAAAAGAAGGTCATTCGAAATGAGATAAAGAAAAGAGTTTAAAGACGACTCAAAAATTTTGGAAGGATTTTGCCTTCGAAGTTTGTCAGGCAAAATTAGCCCACTTGAGTCATGAGTATAAATGAAATTTGTTTTTTCTGTAAGGAAATTAATGCACGTCATAATCTAATTTCTATTATTATCGACAGAAATTCGAATCATTTCCTCGATGGCCATGCATAACATAGAAATCACACGTGGAAGGCAGCGGCTTCTATGAGGAAGGCGGCGCAAAGGAGGCTCGAGGGCTTGTTAAGGAAGGCGGCTAGGGCCGCTGAAGGGGGAAAACGAAAGGCGTTTTCTGGTCTCCCCTTTGCCTGGGGGGTGCTTGTGTGTGTGGGGGGGGGGGTGTGCCACGACGAAACAAGGGAATGAAAGGTCGCTTTGCGTTGGATGCTCTTTACCCTCCCCACTATGAGAGCTCTGTTGTCTTGGGAGCGCTCTATTGTAACAAGGAAGAATTATCTACTCCATCCGACTAGTTCCGGGCGGCTCCAAAAACTTGCGGTTCTCCCCGTCAACCCTCCAGGACCTAAACAACTCCGAGCTCTTCCAGAGTGGTATCTCACTGATGGCTCGGGCCCCCCGGAAGGGTGCCTTCTTCGCCTTCCACCTAAGCTGCGCAGGAAAGGCCCAAAGCCAATCCCAGGGACCAAATGGGTTTACTAATAGGATGCCCCAATCCAGTACAAAATTGAGCTTTTACCAACTAGATTAACGCATCCGGTCTCCTTCTCCTTCGTACCCCTAGCGGATATGAATAATAGGAAGAAACGGGTCCTTTCTAAAGGAGGGCATTAGACCAGAGTTTCGTGAGCCGGCGATCTTTGGCTCTAGAACTGAATCATTTCCTTGTATCTGAAAAGAACTTCCAGGTTAATAGGGAGGAAGTGCCTTCCTTAAAATATCATAAATAGTTCTTGTCGGTTGAGCACCCTTTTCAAGGAAATAGAGAATAGCTAGAACATTTAAACAAGTTTGATTCTTTATCGGATCATAAAAACGTTCCTCAGTAGCTCAGTGGTAGAGCAGTCGAGACAGAGGTCCATTGGCATTTCAGCCTTTCTTCTCCTTTCAGGGCCTATCCAAAAGAGAATCCAGTACCTCTTGGTCCTGAATATCAAAATAAGACGAACGAACCCTTCCAAAAATTTTGAGTCGTCTTTAAACTCTTTTCTTTGTCTCATTTCGAACGAATTGACTTTTATTCCTTATTCTGATCCAACTCTGTTGTTGAGACAATTGAAAATTGTGTTTACTTGTTCTGGAATCCTTTATCTTTGATTTGTGAAATCCTTGGGTTTAGACATTACTTCGGGAATTCCTATTTTTTTCTTTCAAAAGAGTAGCAACATACCCCTAGTCTTTTCCCTTCGACTCCTTTGGGAAGGGGGTTCAGCTGTCTTTGCACCCCCACCTCCTTTATCACTGAGCGGATTTAGGGGCCTTAGCTGGTGATCCGGGCTGTTTCCCTCTCGACAATGAAGCACGCAAAAATCACGAGTTACAGAGATGAGAACCATGAAAAGCAAGATCCTGAATAAGAAAACAGAAACCAACCTAAAAGGGGTATGGAAGATAAAAAAAATGCCCAGTTTTTTTTTTGGAAAGACAATATTTCTTTCATCCTTTTGCATTGAAATAACAAATTGAAATTAAAATAATATGATTCAACTTCAGACCCTTTTAAATGTAGCAGATAATAGTGGAGCTCGAAAATTGATGTGTATTGGAGAATATCTTGTTCAGCATGTTCTATTCGATACTGGAAGGAGAAGAACCCGAGTCGGTATTCTTAAAAAAAGAGGGGAAGCAGAACCAAGTCAAGATGATATGGGTCACTCCTTCTTCTTGCGCCAAAGATCTTACCATTTCCGAAGGATTTGGGGCTACATTTCTTTTCAATTTCCATTCCCTGTGGGAGTCCAGGCCGTGTCTCAGTCCCAGTGTGGCTGATCATCCGAAAAGACCAGCTAAGCATCATTGGCGATTATTTTGAGAAATTAAAGTAAGCACGCTATTCTAAATCAAAGTAAAGTCAAACTTTCTAGTATATTATCTCAACCTTTCTGACTTGCTCCTACGGGACCAAGGTCAAAAGGATTGAAAAAGTCAGGTTTTCTTGAAGCCTCTTGCTCATATCTCTCATCAAAGGGTGCTATTCTGTAATGTTTCTTTAGCAGATCCCCCGCTAATCACCCCTTTGCCTTAGGATTTGTTAATTCTCTTTCTCGATGGGACGGGGAAGGGGCCGGAAGGGGGCCTTCTTTGCCTTCCACCTAAGCTGTGCAGGAAGGGCGTAGTTGGCTTGGCTCTGAACTTACGTTCCTATGACATTGTTTCTCAGGAAATCCGTGCAGCGGAAGCGGATCGGAGTAGTATAATTGCTATAAAATTCAGTATTTCATTGTGGAATTCTAAGATAAAGTAAGTCCCTTTTTTAAGTACATGCCAATCTAGTTATCCACCTCTCCCGACGATAGAAGTATGGAAATAGGATAAGGTAGCGGCGAGACGAGCCGTTTAAATAGGTGTCAATTGGAAGTGCAGGTACGGAAAACGGGAAAGGCAAATCACAGGAAAGAAGAATATATTCAATAATTTCATCCTTGTTTCGGTACCGGATTCAACTTGTCGAGGCTTCTGCTCGTAACGTCACTCACTGGATCAAATCAAAGGGCTCGGTTTCAGCTCCTCGGCAAAGGCAAAGTCAATTCAATAGGAATCCGAATCCTAAAAGGCAAGACCCAAACCACCGGTCGATCAACTGTTCTTCTTTCACTTCCATCTCTTGATACCTGTCAATTCGAGGATCTAGAGAGGTGTTTTCATAGTCATCTCCGAATATTTGCCATCTCGGAATGTTTTATGCCGGAGGAAGGAGAGTCACGTGCTACAATGGGCGGGACGAAGGGTCGCGATCTCACGAGGGTGAGCTAACTCCAAAAACCCTTCAGAGACTACGAGTGTAATAGGAGCATCCATTGACAAAAGGATCACCCAGAGCGAATTGGATGATCGGGCCGAGGGCTGCCCCCTCTTCCCCTCACTCTCCTTTGCTTAATATTCACCGTTGAGTCTCAAAAGGAAGCAAAATTCATGGACCGACCCATTGTCTCCACCCCGTAGGAACTACGAGATCACCCCAAGGACGTCCTCAGCGTCCAGGGCTCTGCAGAGATGGTGAGCGTGAAGAAAGGACACTACCATCAAAGAAAGACAGCTCTCAAATGGATTTGCTAGGGTGGCAGCTCCGGGCAGCGAGTCGGCGCGCGACGGGACTTTGCCGGGTCCCGGCGACCAGTGGCTGTTTTTGGCGTCCTCGCTTGGGGTGTGGCGACAGTTACCGGCGGCATGGCAGCGAGGCTATGTCGAGGCGTGTGGCTTGTGCGTCGTGGTGGCCAGATGTGTTTGTTTGTGTGGCGGCTGGGCTGCTGCTAGGTGTGCGTGCTGGCCATAGGGCGTCTCGATGGAGATTGGCAAGGGCCGTGGGTGCTGCAGCCAATTTGGCCATGGCGTCATGGTTCTTGGTTGCCGGACAAATAAGTCTTTCGTGCTTCAGATCCGGCCATGTCGGCCCATCGGTTGATTGGCTTGGATAGAGCTCTCTACGGCCATGTGGCAATTGATGGTGATGTGCTGTGCTGTCAGTGTTGGTTCGTATGGTGACCACTTTGGCCTGCGGCGACGGCCTCCCTGCGGATTGTGATGGCCACCGAAAGATCATCACTAAGATTCCTCTCTTCAGATCCGGTGGTTGTCTTTGTCGGTGAGATGCAATCTATGGATAACGACTTGGCACAAAGGGTATGGTTGTGCAGTGGTGGCGATTGGTTTCTAGTCCATCACATGCAGCTGCTAGGATGGCAGAAAAGCGGTGGTGACAACATATGATTGACATCGATGGTGGTGCATCTCGAGTACCCAGTCTCGCCGTGAAAACCTATGTCTGACATGAGTTGGTCATACATGGCAATGGCGATGTTTTTTCAACGTTACCTTGTTGAAGGCATTGCTCAGATATGCTCAGACTAATTCTTCAGGGTGAAAACTCTAAATTTGACCTTTGGTGGTTTGATTCGGTGACGGCGGCGTAGAGCGTCGCTTCCTTCTTGAAGCCGTTGTTGTTGAAGAACCTCGTTGTCCTTATGGTGTCATGAGATGGATGGTGCGGATATGGTCGTTGTTGTAGTTTGTCGATCGAGAATCTGTTCTCTCTTGCTTAGGCATAGCTTTGGTCCTATATGACTTTGCTATTTGCCGGCGGGATTTTGTGTGTGTTGGTGTTGGCTATATGCATCCTAGCTATGCAGAGGCCGGGTGTTTCATTGTGCTTGTATCCGCTTGTTGCTTCACTATGATTCAATTAAATTCATCCTTTATCGAAAATGTCTCTAAGGAACAGAACGAGAGATAAGGCAGAAAAGTAGAGAACTGAGTTAACGTGATGCCCCAGTTGTGCAGCTCCTCTTTGAGCGTCGACTTGTGGCATATGCTGGCCCATAGCAGAAAGTCATCTGCACAAACCGAGGAGTCCTCTCTCTCAATTTTTTGTTAAATCTTCAGGTTGTGGTGCTTTCAAATAGTGAAAAGAAAGCAGATGCTCACCAAAGAGCAGACCTATTTGTTAGTAAACCGAGGCTGACGAGAAGTAATCACAATAACATCGACATTTGTTAATGAGGCTTGCCAAACTCGCCTACTCACCAAGCATGATGACGAGCGCTCCTCCTAGGAAAAACCTTCAATGCCGAGTATCCAAAATACTCGGCGAAGGCCCAAGCCAAATTGGCTGAATAAATGCTACCGTCTTCCACTCGTTGCACTCAAAGACCGTGGTTGCTCCATTCTCCTCCAGGCGAAGGAAGGACCACGTATTGATCATGTTGATGGCCTTCAGATAACCTGCAATGTTTTTGGAACTCTGACTATTAAAAACATAATTTCATGTGGCACAGAGTAAAGCACAAACTCCTGCATGGATCTCGACGTTTAACTTGGGGTGCATCTAAATTAACTAGTTTCCGGCCAATTCGTATTATTCGTAGGTGGTGGTGTGTGCGCAGACACGCCTGTCTTATAGACTTGAATAGTACAAACTAATCCCATAAAAAAGAATTCATCTTCCAACTATCACGCGAAACATTTTGAATTCTATCACGCCAGTAAAAAGAGGACAATACACACACGTGACCTCGTCTCATTTCCGAAACAACCCCCGCGCGCGAGGCGTGTCCTGACGTGGCATGCTGATGCATGCGGCGGAGGAGAAGGGCATCTGGACTTCTCCACTACAGAAGCTCTTGTTTTCATATTTTCTCCGCAAAATTGACTGAGAGTTAAGTTAAAACTGCACCATGTTAATCACGGTACGAGGATCATAAATTTTTCTTATTGTCAAAACAAACAATTCTTCTAATTCTCCAGTTAGTTGAGAAAACATAAACAATTCAAACATTTACAAGATGTTTCTCTTGCTGTGGAATCTAGAAATCCAGGAACCAAACAGTACTTGGAATGAATCAGGTATGTCTCTAAATGTAAAAGCACACTTCATAGTGTTCCACACTAATTTTGCAAGAAAACAATTGAGGGAAAAGTAATTAACTATTTCATCTAAACAACATAATTCATATTTTGTGTGTCATTGCCAATCCCTCATCAGGATAAAAAGTTGAAGGAAAAGGTGATGAACTTTTATTGCCCACTCTGGCAGCCTTTCTCGGAAGTCTCTCCCGTGATTCTCTGCAATACAAGATGAACTTAAAGTAAAAATGATGCAGTGGTGATCAAATAAGCATCAAATTAGACAACTTATCTTACGAAATTGTAATTTGAAATACACATATTATTGGTTAATCATGGATGATTGTTTCCATAGTAACGAGACCATGTATAATGCATGCATGCAATAGTACAAGTGGCGGTCCATCTTCTAACTTTTAGTCCTCCCCCCCTAATTCTTCCCAACCCCTCCGCCGCAAGCGACCTAGCCTTCCCGCCGTCGCCAGCCTCCGGGCACGCGCCTCCCCGGCCGCCACGCTACCTCCTCTCCCCCCTCTCCC
>NC_041393.1:767579250-767606462 GCF_002162155.2 Triticum dicoccoides | reverse complement strand
GTGGGCACCAGTGCGGGGCGGCGCCTTCGAGTGGCGGTGTTGGATGTCCGCGGGGTCCAGCGGCGCGGCGGCGGTCTCGCGGGCCGGCGGGGTGGCCTGCTGGTGGCAGCGCACCGGCGCCCTTCATTCCGCGCATGGTGGGGCGGCTGCGGTGCTCCCATCTCGGGAGGTGGTGCGCGGCCTGTCTCTTGCTGGATCTAGCCGGATCTGGCGTTGGGGGCCGGTCGGCGGCACGTGGCTCCGGTAGTGCGTCCCGGCGAGCTCCAAGTGCGCCCCGGCGGCTCCGGCACTTGGAGCTCGCCGGGAGATGTGGGTAGGGCAGCGGCCGGGCGTGGCCGCTGTTCCGGCCGTGGGCAGCGACGTGGGAAGGTCTCGGTGGTGGCCTCCCTGTGTCGTGGCAGCTTCACGGTGGCCCGACGGATTTGCCCTCGGCAGCGGCCGTCTTCTCCGGCGTCGGCTCGTCTAAGTTCGGGCTGTCTCAGCATTCACCCCATATCCTTGTCGCTCGGGCGCTACTCCCATCAATGGGCTGGTCCTCTCCCACCTGCGGTCCACCGCTCATCTCGTGCGGTGATGCAGGACCGAGCTCGTCCCGCGCATGATGCAGCAGCACCGAGCTCGTCTCGCGCACGGTGCAGCAGGACTGACCTCTTTCCCCTCTCGATGCTGCAGGACCGAGTTGGTCTTGCGCTCGGGGCAGCAGGACGGGTCGGTGGATGCCAGTTTTGGCCAGCCTATTGGGTCTCGAGCCTGGGGGCCGCCCAGGGGTGCGAAATGTGGGACCTTTCCGCTCGTCTCTTTCGTTGGGGTTGTGGCGGGTCTCGGGTGAGGTAGTGTCGAGGTGTTGGATGCTGGGGCGGCGGCTCTGGTGGTGGTAGCGCGGTGCTCTTGGGCAGAGCATGTACCTTGGTGCTGCCCGGTCACCATGGCGGTGTGGGCGGCGTGGTTGCCGGGGTGTGGCGTTCGGTGGCGGTGAGTGTTGGCGGAGGTGAAAAGCTGCTCTATCTTCGGACGGACCGGCGGCGACGAAGATCATTCCCCTCTTGAAGGCGTCGTCGCGGCTCTCGTTGCCCGTCATGCGGCTCCAGGGAAAACTCTAATCCCTAGATCGGGAGGTGGCGGCGCTCCGGTGTCGTACCCATCCTGAAGGCGCTGCCTTTGGAGCGCATGGTTCGTCATATGTAGCTTCACCTCTTCGTGGTGGTAGTGCCAGGGGTGTTGTTGCTCCGCTCAGCGCCTATGTATCATGCCCTAGGTGTGTGCGTGTGTTGCGGTGGCGTGGCGTGTGTTTGTACTGGGTGCTTGTTGATTGGTGCTTTATATATAAAGCGAGTCGAAAGCCTTTTTCGATAATCAGAGAGCAGATGCCAGGCATGCCATGAAACATATATTAGTCAAATTCAATGAGGCAGGTAATTTTCAAGAAAGAATAGGAGTCCGACGTTAACACGCACAAGCTACCTTCCTCCACCCTTCCTCTTAATTAATTTGGTAGTCCAACTACCAGCGCATCCCAATGGCACTAGTATTAGAGTGACTTTTTTTCGATACAGGGCACTTTATTATCTAAAAATGTAGCATCAAGAGGATACAAAGCATTATGAGTAACATCCCGTCCTCTGCATAACTAAGATGCACACAGCCAATCACCTAAGTCTGATAAAAAGAAAGAAAAAAAGCATTAGAGTGACTTAAGTATGTGAAATGTGCATCAACTTGCGTTGATTATATAGTCCACCGTTGTGGGTATTGGATTCATTACCACTGCTCTACCTTTAGCTAGGGTACTCAAACTTGGCCGCCGAGAGACTGTTCTAGTCAGTGAACCGCCATCAGAAACACCAGTGATCACAAATGCAGGCTCTTACACCAAATTTCAAATTGCTGGTAAAAATATCGCAAGAAACTGGATGAACCAACGGAACATGTATGTAACTATTTCCTTTTATTCAGTTGCCCAACAACAACCTGCCCATGGCTGGACAACACAAGGGAAAAACACTTTTACTTGGCCGCAACGTGGACTAGCACGCTTCTGGCAAACATGCGGACTCGAATGAACCGAGTTTACAAATAAACATATTGCAACTTAAACTAGCGTACTTGACACAAACACACTTAACTTTGCCATGGTCGGACGACGTTGGAGATCAGGTGGACGGGCAGCTTCTCTCACCATTTTGGAGGCTTCATCTCTTTGTTTTTTTAGGCTACAATTTACTGGTCTTCTTGTGAGTCATCATCCGGTTATTCTTCTTCTTCTTCTTCTTCTCCTCCTTCCTCTCCTTCTCCTTCTCCTTCCTCTCCTTCTCCTTCATGTCCTTCTTCTCCTTCTCCTTCTTCATCTCATCCTGCTTCATCTCCTCCTTCTCCTACTCCTGCTCGGCTGCTCCTGCTTCCCTGCGGCAACCACTGCATATATAGTTGGCTCCAGCCGGCCGACGTGCTTTCATGGGAGGGGAATGGTTTGGTGGCATCGCCAGTGCTACTGGTAGTCAGTCTCTTTTGTTTCATTTGGGGGAGTAGAAATGTATATTCGATGCCTTTGTTCTTGACGGATGGGTATACAGTTGGCTCAGTGGTCGTGGTCGTCGCCGCGTTGGTCTTCATTTCTTCTCCTACTCCTTACATAATGATACTACTACATATACTCTAGAATAAGCATTGGTGGTTAAGTTTTGGTAGCACACGCCACACGGCTTGTTACTTGTTGTTAGTCATATATATGCATGTATCTCTAGAATAGCTTGCTCCCTTCCATATCTCTCGCCTGTAACTTCCCCCTGTACGTCATGCATCATTGATGTAGTAAGTACACACGCCGTTGCCGTTGCACGAGTGGTTCAGGTACAGCTTTAGTTTGGATTAGCTAAACCGATTGTAATCACGTCGGACCGATCTTGTATCGAGTTGGTTTGTCGAGTTGAGAAACGGGTGACAAGAGAGCTACTTACCCAAGTTCAGACAGACCTCGTGAGGTAGAAAGTTTTTCCATTCTTTTCAATGGCATCCTTCAGTTAGTATTGCTTGTTGCCTATTGGTTTTTGAGTGTTCGCCTAAATTCCAAACTTCATGGTGGACAAAAGTTTTCCACCACCGTTTCTAATCATCAAAACGAAAAGTATTTCTAATTGACAGATGGATGCGGTTGGGTCAGTGGTCGTGGTCGTCACCGCATTGCTCTTCATATCTCCTCCTCCTTATACTACAGCGTACATTAGAATTAGCGCTAGGTGAAGTTTAGGTAGCAGACGGCTAATAGAGTATGGATGATGTCCTTGTCCTGTTTGTTAATATATATGCATTTCAGGCAGTCAGGCCCATTCATACAAAGATATCTTGCAATCACACCATAATCATACACGCATGTGATTTTTTTTGCAAATTCTTTCTTTCACCTACTACGACCAGCAACTGCCAGAGTGAACAATTTTATATCAATCCAAAACAAAAACAGGTCACTGTACATCATGGATCTAAGGAGAGAGAGTACATAACCAAGAACTGAGAATTACATCTTACAGAAAACAATTGCACCCTCGGTTCCAATATAAGTATCATGGTTTTTGTTCAAATTTGAACTAAAACCATGACACTTATTACCTAGCGCCACCGCCGCCGCCCCATTCTCCTTTCCTCGCCGTGCCGCCCCCGGAGGATGTCGCCGGGCAAATCCTGTGAGGCTGACGGTGGCGGCGGGGCGCCTCCCCGCGGCAGCTCCGGGCGGCGCGTCGACTCACGTCGGGACCTTGACGGGTCCCGGCGACCAGTGGCTGTTCTCGGCGTCCTCGCGTGGGGCGCAGCGGCATTTACCGGAGGCATGTCAGCGGGGCTATGTCGAGGCATGTGGCTTGTGCGTCGTGGTGGCCAGATGCGTTTGCTTGTGTGGCGGCTGGGCTGGTGCTAGGCGTGCGTGCTGGCCATAGGGCATCCCGGTGGAGATTGGCAAGGGCCGTGGGTGCTGCAGCCAATTTGGCCGTGGCATCATGGTTCTTGGTTGCCGGACAAATATGCCTTTCGTGCTTCAGATCCGGTCATGTCGGCCCATCGGTTGATTGGCTTGGATAGAGCTCTCCATGGCGATGTGGCAATTTGATGGTGATCTGTTGTGCCGTCAGTGTTGGTTCGTATGGTGACCACTTCGGCGTGCGGTGACGGCCTCCCTGCGGATTGTGATGGCCACCGAAAGATCATCACGAAGATTCCTCTCTTCAGATCCGGTGGTTGTCTTTTTCGGGGAGATGAATTCTATGGATAACTCTTGGTGCAAAGGGTATGTTTGTGCAGTGGCGGCGATTGGTTTCTAGTCCATCGCATGCAGCTGCTAGAATGGCAGAAAAGCGGTGGTGACAACATATGATTGACTTGAAGGAAATATGCCCTAGATGCAATAATAAAGTTGTTATTTTATATTTCCTTATTTCATGATAAACGTTTATTATTCATTCTAGATTTGTTTTAACCGGAAACTTGATACATGTGTCGATACATAGACAAAATATTGTGTCCCTAGCAAGCCTCTACTAGACTAGCTTGTTAATCAAAGATGGTTAAGTTTTCTAACCATAGACATGTGTTGTCATTTGATGAACGTGATCACATCATTAGGAGAATGATGTGATGGACAAGACCCATTCATTAGCATAGCATATTGATCATTCAGTTTTACTGCTATTGCATTCTTCATGTAAAATACATATTCCTTCGACTATGAGATTAAGCAACTCCTGGACACCGGAGGAATGCCTTCTGTGCTATTAAATGTCACAACGTAACTGGGTGATTATAAAGATGCTCTACAAGTATATCCGAAGGTGTTTGTTGGGTTGGCATAGATCGAGATTAGGATTTGTCACTCCGAGTATCGGAGAGGTAGCTCTGGGCCCTCTCAGTAATACACATCATAAGAAGCCTTACAATCAAAGTGACTAATGAGTTAGTTGCAGGATGATGTATTATGGAACGAGTAAAGAGACTTGCCGGTAACGAGATTGAACTCGGTATGAAGATACCGACGATCGAATCGAGGGCAAGTAACATATCGATGACAAAGGGAATAACGTGTGTTGTCACAACGCTTCGACAAAGATCTTTGTAGAATACGTGGGAGACAATATGAGCATCCAGGTTCTGTTATTGGTTATTGACGGGAGAGGTGTCTCGGTCATGTCTACATAGTTCTCGAACCCGTAGCGTCTGCACGCTTAACGTACGATGGCGATACTGTATTATATGAGTTATGTGATTTGGGGACCGAATGTTGTTCGGAGTCCCGGATGAGATCACAAACATTACAAGGAGTCTTGAAATGGTCGAGAGGTAAAGATTGATATATAGGTCGATAGTATTCGTACACCGAAAGTGTTCCGAAAGGTACCAGGTACATATTGGAGTACCAGAGGGGTTACCAAAACCCCCAGGGAGAAGATATGGGCCATATGGGCCATAAGAGGGGAGCACACCAGCCCACAAGGGGTAGCGCGCCCCCCCCTTAGGCAGGAGGCCAAATTGGAGTAGGAACAAGGGGGGTTCGGGCCCCCTTCCTTTCTCTCTTCTCTCTTCCCTTCCTACTCTAAATAGGAATAAGAGAGGGGGGTTGGCCGAATTGGGAGAGCACCCCAAGTAGGATTCCTCCTACTTGGGGCACACCCTTGGCTGCCTCTCCTCCCCTCCAACCTATATATATGTGGGGAGGGCGAAGGAAATATGCCCTAGAGGCAATAATAAAGTTGTTATTTTCTATTTCCTAGTTCATGATAAATGTTTATTATTCATGCTAGAATTGTATTAATCGGAAACATGATACATGTGTGAATACATAGACAAAACACCGTGTCCCTAGTATGCCTCTACTTGACTAGCTCGTTGATCAAAGATGGTTAAATTTTTTAGCCATGGACATGTGTTGTCATTTGATAAACGGGATCACATCATTAGGAGAATGATATGATGGACAAGACCATCCGTTAGCTTAGCATAATGATCGTTCAGTTTTATTGCTACTGCTTTCTTCATGTCAAATACATATTCCTCCGACTATGAGATTATGCAACTCCTGGACCTCGGAGGAATGCCTTGTTTGCTATTAAATGTCACAACGTAACTGGGTGATTATAAAGATACTCTACAGGTATCTCGAAAGGTGTTTGCTAGATCGAGATTATGATTTGTCACTCCGAGTATCGGAGAGGTATCTCTAGGCCCTGTCGGTAATGCACATCATATGAAGCCTGGCAAGCAATGTGACAAATGAGTTAGTTACGGGATGATTCATTACAGAACGAGTAAAAAGACTTGTCGGTAACGAGATTGAACTAGGTATGAAGATACCGATGATCTAATCTCGGGCAAGTAACATACTGATGACAAAGGGAATAACGTATGTTGACATTGCGGTTCGACCGATAAAGATCATCATAGAATATGTGGGAACCAATATGAGCATACATGTTCCACTATTGGTTATTGACCAGAGAGGTGTCTCAGTCATGTCCACATAATTCTCGAACCCATAGGGTCCGCACGCTTAACGTTCGATGATGATATGTATTATATGAGTTACGTGTTTTGGTGACCGAAGGTTGTTCGGTGTCCCGTATGAGATCACGGACATGAAGAGGAGTCTCAAAATGATCGAGAGGTAAAGATTGATATTTTGGAAGGTAGTATTCGGGTACATACCGGAGTACCGGTGGGGTTACCGAAATCCTGTGGGGAAAGATATGTGCCATATGGGCCATAGGAGGGAGGCTAACCAGCCCACATGGGGCTAGCGCACCCCCACAAGGGAGGAGGCTGAATTGTACTAGGGAAGGGGGCGGCGCACCCCTTTCCTTCTCCTACTCCCTATCCTTCCCCCTTTCCTCCTCCGATAAAAGGAAGGGGGCATGGGGTGGGGATACTACTAGGCGCCCAAGTGGGACTCCTCCCACTTGAGGCGTGCCTAGGGCCAGCTTCCTCTCCCTCCATCCTTTATATGTGGGGGGACGCCCCTAGAACACACACCAATTGCTCCAAGCCGTGTGCGGCGCCCCCTCCACAGTTTACGCATCCGGTCATATTCTCGCGGTGCTTAGGCGAAGCCCTACGCGGATCACATCACCATGACCTTCATCACGGCATCATGCTTACGGAACTCATCTACTGCTTCGACCCTCTGCTGGATCAAGATCTCGAGGGACGTCATCGCACTGAACGTGTGCAGAATTTGGAGGTGCCGTAATTTCGGTACTCGATCGGTTGGAACAAGAAGACGTTCGACTAGATCAACCACGTTAAACAAACGCTTCCGCTTTTGGTCTACGAGGGTACGTGGACACACTCTCCCCTTCTCGTTGCTATGCATCTCCTAGATAGATCTTGCATGAGCGTAGGAATTTTTTTGAAATTGCATGCTACGTTTCCCAACAGTGGTATCACAGCCAGGTCTATGCGTAGATGATATGCATGAGTAGAACACAAAGAGTTGTGGGCAGTGATCGTCATACTGCTTACCACTAATGTATTATTTTGATTCGGTGGTATTGTTGGATGAAGCGGCCCGGACCATCCTTACATGACCATGTTCATGAGACCGGTTCCACCGACAGAGATAGAACTAGTATTGCATAAAGGTGGCTGGCGGGTGTCTGTTTCTCCAACTTTAGTTGAATCAAATTTGACTGCGGCCGGTCCTTGTGAAGGTTAAAACTGCAAACTTGATAAACCACCGCTGTGGTTTTGTGCCGTAGGTAAGTACGGTTCTTGGTAGAAACCCATAGCAGCCACGTAAAACTTGCAACAACAAAGTAGAGGACGTCTAACTTGTTTTTGCAGGGCATGTTGTGATGTGATATGGTCAAGACATGATGTGATATACGTTGTTGTATGAGATGATCATGTTTTATAAAAGTTATCGGCAACTTGCAGGAGCCTTATGGTTGTCGCATTATTGTATGAAATACACACTCCATCTAATTGCTTTACTTTATTACTAAGAGGTAGCGATAGTTGTAGAAGCAATAGTTGGCGAGACGACCACGACGCTACGATGGAGATCAAGGTGTCAAGCCGGTGATGATGGAGATTGTCGGTGTCAAAACCGGCGGATCTCGGGTAGGGGGTCCCGAACTGTGCGTCTAGGCGGATGGTAACAGGAGACAAGGGACACGATGTTTTTACCCAGGTTCGGGCCCTCTCGATGGAGGTAAAACCCAACTCCTGCTTGATTGATATTGATGATATGGGTAGTACAAGAGTGGATCTACCATGAGATCAAGGAGGCTAAACCCTAGAAGCTAGCCTATTGTATGATTGTTGTAATGGTTGTTCGTCTTGTGGACAAAAACCCTCCGGTTTATATAGACACCGGAGAGGGCTAGGGTTACACAGAGTTGGTTACAATGGTAGGAGATCTACATATCTGTATTGCCAAGCTTGCCTTCCACGCCAAGGAAAGTCCCATCCAGACACGGGACGAAGTCTTCAATCTTGTATCTTCATAGTCTTGGAGTCCGGCCGATGATGATAGTCCGGCTATCCGGACACCCCCTAGTCCAGGACTCCCTCAGTAGCCCCTGAACCAGGCTTCAATGATGACGAGTCCGGCGCACATATTGTCTTCGGCATTGCAAGGCGGGTTCCTCCTCCGAATAATTCATAGAGGATTGTGAACACCAGGACAGTGTCCGGCTCTGCAAAATAAATTCCACATACCACCGTGGAAAGAATAATATGTACACAAGTTCAATCTGCTGACGTATTTTGTGGCGTGACGTCACACCACTACCAAGCCTTTACTTGAATCATTTTTATTTATACCACCTCAGCGCGTTTAGCGAAGCGGTTTCCTTGGCACGTCTTGTCGAAGCAGAGATCGTGTTCCCCTTATTCCGGGATTCCCATCAATATGGACGTGGGTAACCCAACCGCGCCATTGATTGCGGCGCTTGGGAGATAAGCGAGTTTTACCAGGCCGAGGGGACGCATAGTCTTCGTCCGCCCATATATAAGGGGATAAGGATCCACCTTTTTTACCTACGCCTTCTTCCTCCTTTGCTTATCCATCTCCGCGCACTCGAGCTCCAGCGCCCAAGTCCGCACATCTCGCCTCAACCTTCCCCAGCCATGTCCGGAGCGGGAGGCAAGTGGATGGCCTCCTCCGTTAGGGAGGGGCATATCGAGAAGCTGCGCGGCGTCGGCTACCTGTCCAGCGACATCGCGCACTGGCTGCCCGACGAGGGGCAGCTCATCCCCACCCCCAGGCCCCATGAGAGGGTCGTATTTCTTCCCCACTTCCTCCGTGGACTGGGCTTCCCACTTCACCCCTTCGTCCGGGGGCTCATGTATTACTACGTCCTGGACTTCCACGATCTGGCACCAAACTTCATCCTCAACATCTCGGTGTTTATCGTCATGTGCGAGGCCTTCCTCTGCATCCAGCCCCACTTCGGCTTGTGGCTAAAGACCTTCAATGTCAAGCCGAAGGTGGTGAAGGGCGTCCAAGAGGAGTGCGGAGGCGCCATGGTGGGCAAAATGCCCAACGTCATTTGGCTCGAGGGTGCCTTTGTGGAGTCCATCAAAGGGTGGCAATCGGGGTGGTTCTACATCACTGAGCCGCGTGACCCTAAATGGGCAGCGGCCCCCGAGTTCAGATCTAGTACCCCCATGCAGCTCACCTCCTGGAAAGAGAAGGGCTTGCTATGGGGTAGTTCGGAGGATCTGACCGGACTCCAGTCCTGTCTCCAGACCCTGGTGAACAAGAAGCTTAAGCTTGTCAACGTGATCCAGGTCATGCTCGTCCGTCGGATTCTCCCCTGCCAGCAACGGGCTTTCAATTTGTGGGAGTTTGATCCGACACAACACCGGACTTTGAGCGGGCTTTTCGACACGACGTACGAAGCTTCCTGGAGGGTGCTGTTCAAGGGCGGAGAAGCCCCCGCATCCGCAACCGAAGATCGCGGATTCAGCATGCAGCGCCCGGCCGACGAGGTAAGCTATGTTATCCTTTATGGGACACTCATTTATTTCATAGTTTGACACTATGTGGGATCTAAAACTCCCAATGCCTTTAACAGGACTGGCAGAAGACGTCCGGACAGGTTAACTATCCGGCTCCCCTTCCCGAAGACCCAGCGGACACCCGTTTGACGGGCTGCTTGTTCCGGCCCTTTATGTGGTGCCGGAGAAGAAGGCCAAGAAGAAGGCCACGGGAACCCGAAGGAGTTCCCGGCGCCAGGTGGTATCGGACTCATCATCCGATGACCCCGAGGCAGACTCCTCCCCCGAGGAGGAGGACAAAGAGGCCTCTTCCCCAACGGGGGGAGAGAAGAAGAGGAAGGCCTCCCCAACGGGGGCGGCCGAAGGGTCCAAGAAAGGACGGACCCTTTCTCCGGACTGCTCCGCCAACCCCGACGACGGTGACGAGGAGTGGGCCTCAAGGCCAAGCCCCTGGCAAGATCGTAAGTGTCCGAATTCCTGGATGATTTATAGTTTCTCTTTTTGCCACGTGGTTTCCTTGTAATGCCGCATACAACCTGTAGTCCGGCCAAGGACGATCTTCCTGCTTCGTCGAGCGGGTCCTTGGCTCCGTCGGATATGGACTCCCTTACGACCGCCTCCACCGCTCGTGGCGCTGATGACGCCGAGGTGGGATCCCAGGAGGGGACCTACCAGGAGGGGGAGGCTTCGGAGGTGCCATAGGGAAACCTCCCAGACTTCGCACCGGACTCCGCACCGGAACCCGCAGTGGTTCCGGAGTCCGGCAGGCGGCCCCTTCGTAAGAAGGGCAAGACTATGACACCGGCGGCCGCCGCCCAACCAGAGGCGCCGGAGAACTTGCTGGAGGCGCTCAACGGCGCTTCCATCGAAGAAGAACACCGCACTGTCATGAGTGCGGTGATTCAGAAGGTTCAGCTCGCCAACAGCGGGCTGACCGAAGCCTGCAGCAGCCTTCTAACAGGCTTTGAGGTAAGAATTTTAAGACATGTAATATAATACCGCATAGATAGTAGCCCCTGATGCTCGGTTCAGTGTTCGGAAAGAAAAGCTGGACTGAGGATCTTACAAAGATATACGCAGGAGTTCTAAAAATATGTCAATATGGGATTGCAGGCTGCGCTGCTGACCTCTGCTGCACTGACTGCGGAGGTCGATGCTTTGAAGCAGAACCTCTAGCGGTCCGAGAGCGAGCTCGGCCGTGCCAAGAAGCAGCTCGAGGACAAGGAAGGTGAGTAACACCATATTAAGTTTGTACCTTATAGAAAAGGATTTGGTTGCAAGGGAAATAACAAGGATAACGTGGGTACTCCAGGGGCCACGAATGAGGTGGCGAACCTGAAGGAGGCCGTGTCTGCGGCCGAACGCAATGCGGCCGCGGAACGAGCCGAGCGGGAGAAGCAGGAGGCGCGGGTGGCGGAGGTGCAGCAAGAGCTCCAGGCTCTCATGGAGAAACATGAGAGTTTGGAGCGCAACTCAAAGACTCGAGAGTCCGAGCTTGCATCGGCTCTTGAGAGCGGCAAAGCCGCTAAGGCTGAGGCCTACAAGGCCCTCCAGGAAGTCGAGGCGGTGAAGAAAATAGCGGCGGGTAAGGCATTTTTCGTGCAAAGCAAGCATGTGAATGTGAATTACCTGTTACTTACCCGAATTCGGAGCTCTCCAGGAGCGTTTGCAGATCTGCCTTGCAGCGTGTCCGATGTTGCCGCTTTCTACTGGGCCGAGGAGGGAAGCTCGATGGAGAAGGTCTTCTGGTCTCAGTATGCTGAGGCCGGACATCCGGTGCCCCTTAGCGACCAGCTGAAGCAGCTGGTCGAGCTCCACAAGGTAGCCGAACAGGCCATGAAGGGCCTCATAGTTAGGCTGTGGCCCAAGGAGGCCATGCCTGGGAGCTACTTCGGCCTGGTGCGGCGGCTGGTGGATGCGTGTCCCTGGGTGGAACTCGTCAAGCGCTCTGCCTGCATTGAAGGTGCCCGTCGGGCCCTTGCCCGTGCAAAAGTGCACTGGGGCAGGATGGACGCTGAGAAGCTTCTGACGGACGCACCGCCTGCGGGCAAGGAGTATCGCACGCCCAAAATGTATTATAAGAGTGTCCTGAAGGGTGCCCGCATGATTGCGGATGAGTTCTCCAAGGATGTAATATTTGAGTAGAATCGCATTATGTTATCCTGTGCGCTGAAAACTGTGTTCATATGCGCTAAGCAACGCTTATTAATTTAAAATATTACCTTCTGTGCGGCCGTTTATCAAATCTGAGAGATGGCAAGTCGGCGGCTTCAGCCCCCATGCCTCGAGTGCTGGGGTGTTCGGGACAAACTTGAGCGCTCTTGTTCCCATTGTTGGGTCCATCTAGGGAGGCGCTCAACACAATGAACGAGGCAACCGGACTTATAATGCTTGAACACTCTCACTTAGCCATAGAATTCTATAATTTTAAATTTCGGCGAAGCCCCTAGTGTTCGGAAGACCGAGTTCGGGGCGCTATCCACGCCTGGGCCGGACAAAGCCGGTTCCTCGCTCTAAGCGGCATAAGTCTTTAGGGACTCGAAAAGACCTCTCGAACAGCGACCAGCTCTCGCCCTATCATGACGGTCAGTTTTAGCTTTCTCCACTGAGGCGCTCGCCCAGCTCAACCGGGGCGCAATCGCAGTGGTTCTCCCAATGCTACCTTAGCCGATAAAACGGAACATAAGGTACCAAAACATGGGAGCCGGGCAAACCCAACTATTGACCCAAGACATGATTCAGAGCCGATGCATATAATGCTATAAGTTCGCACTTGTGAAAGTGTTCGGACTTATCACACCATAATGCGGGGAACTTAAGCCCCTGGTGTATTCGGCCGTACCAAAGTGTACGGATGCAACATGTCATAAACGAACATATGTAAGAAAGAAATGCAATTATTAGCAAAAAGCGATGCATTGTTTATTCCAGAAATACTGCTATGAATGCAGAACGATACAAATAGTGCGATAAGGAAGGGACTGGATGATTAAACATGTCCACCTCCAGGGGTAGGCTGCGGAATGGTGTATTAAACAAATTTAATGCTCGTAATGGAGACCACCTGAGTGTTCGTCGTAGCCTTTCTCCTTCCCTGGCTGTTGCATCGTGAGTTCGGCAGGTCTGCTGCCAGACACGGCCTCTGGTGAACGGAGTCCTGTGGGTAAAAAAAGAAAAAAGAAAAAGAGCGACACACTTGGGAGCCCCTGGTGTGGTTGAGCCGTACTCTGGGCCTGTCGAGGTCATGCCCCTCCCCCTATGACCATGGTATCTCCAGAGCGTAATGATGTACGCGAAGGACTAGTCTTGCAATCATGAAAGGACTGGGGTTGGGGCCGCATTGCTACGCGTGCTCGGAACATGCCAGGTGGTCTTGATGTATGTTACTTCGGGCGCGTTTGGCCATGTCCGGTCGCTTAACGGCCGGACTCGAGAATTGCCTTAAGAGGCTGCTCTATACTTCTGCTGCGAGAGCCGCTGTGTGTTCCTCCGTTCAGAGGGAGCGTTCAGTGTTTCCGTTGACCGTGATGACTCCTGGAGGGCCTGGCATCTTGAGCTTGAGGTATGCGTAATGCGTTACCGCATTGAACTTTGCAAACGCGGCCCGTCCAAGCAGAGCATGATAGCCGCTGCGGAACGGGACTATATCGAAGATTAACTCCTCGCTTCGGAAGTTATCCGGGGATCCGAAGACCACTTCCAGTGTAACCGAGCCTGTACAATTGGCCTCTACACCTGGTATGACGCCTTTGAAGGTCGTCTTTGTAGGTTAAATCCTTGAGGGGTCTATGCCCATCTTGCGCACTGTGTCCTGATAAAGCAGGTTCAGGCTGCTGCCGCCGTCCATCAGGACTCTGGTGAGGTGAAATCCATCGATGATTGGGTCTAAAACCAATGCGGCGAATCCGCCATGACGGATACTGGTGGGGTGGTCCCTTCGATCAAAAGTGATCGGGCAAGAGGACCATGGATTGATCTTTGGGGCGACTGGCTCCATCGCATATACATCCCTAAGTGCACGCTTCCGCTCCCTCTTGGGTATGTGGGTGCGTATATCATGTTTACTGTCCGCACTTGTGGGGGGAAACCCTTCTGTCCTCTATTGTTCGGCGGCCGGATCTCTTCCTCGTCATCGCTATGCAGCCCCTTGTCATTGTTTTCGGCAATTAACTTGCCTGCCTGCTTAAATACCCAACAATCCCTGTTGGTGTGATTAGCTGGCTTTTCGGGGGTGCCATGTATCTGGCAAGAGCGGTCGAGTATTCGGTCCAAATTGGACGGACTCGGAGTAGTTCTTTTGAATGGATTTTTCCACTGACCAGGTTTAGAGCCTCTGAATCCAGCGTTGACTGCCGTATCCTCAGTGTTATTGCCGTTAGCGCGGTGTTTGTTTTTGTTTCGACGCGACCTGCCATTGCGGTCCTTGGTATCCGGACTGCCAGAATTTTTTGCTGAGGTTGTTACTGCGGGCTAGCCAGCTGTCCTCCCCCGCACAGAAGCGGATCATGAGTGATGTGAGCGCTGCCATGGATTTCGGCTTTTCCTGTCCTAGGTGTCGGGCCAGCCACTCCTCGCGGATGTTATGTTCGAAGGCTGCGAGGGCCTCTGCATCCGGATAGTCGACGATTTGATTTTTCTTTGTTAAGAACCGTGTCCAGAACTGTCTGGCCGATTCGTCTGGCTGCTGAATTATGTGGCTTAGGTCATCGGTGTCTGGTGGTCGCACATATGTGCCCTGGAAGTTGTCAAGGAATGCGGCTTCTAGGTCCTCCCAACACCCAATTGACTCTGCTGGCAAGCTGTTAAGCCAATGCCGAGCTGGTCCTTTAAGCTTGAGTGGGAGATATTTGATGGCATGGAGATCGTCACCGCGGGCCATATGGATATGAAGGAGATAGTATTCGATCCAAACCGCGGAGTCTGTTGTGCCATCGTAGGATTCAATGTTCACGGGTTTAAACCCTTCGGGGATTTGATGATCCATTACTTCATATGTGAAGCATAGTGGGTGTGCGGCGCCTCTATATTGGGCAATATCACGACGTAGCTCAAGCGAGCTTTCTCTACTGTGTTCGGCCCGGCCGGAGTTGCTGTATCCGGCGCGACGGTAATCGTCGTGCATCGCGGGGCGCCCACATGATCCGTAGATCGATCTTGATTGTCTTGCCTTGTCCTCCAATATGTCTCGCAAGTCCGGCGCATTCCCCCGTGGCTTCGCACTTTTCGAGCGGTGCCGGGGTACGGTTCTGGTGGAGGGCCTAGATGCCTCTCTGTCGCGGCCACGAGGTGGTCGGTCTACCGTATTGTGCGCTGGTGATGAGGGTTTATATGCCTCCTCCTCTAATTGGGGGAGCAACTTGTGTTTTGGGTAGCTTTTGGAGGGGCGTTCGAGTTCATGCACTTCGGCCACGAGGACTTCGATCCATTTGTCGGCCAGCAAGTCTTGATCAGCTCGGAGCTGTTGCTGCTTTTTCTTTAGGCTGTTTGCCGTGGCTATAAGCCTGCGTTTGAAACGCTCTTGTTCGACGGGATCCTCGGGCACGACAAATTCGTCGTCGTTGAGGCTTGCCTCGTCTCCGGAGGGAGGCATGTAATTATAATCCTCTACCTCTTCATCTGCCGCTCTCTCGTGAGGGCTGGCTTCTCCGTCCTTCTGTGCTGAATCTTGCTGGAGGGGGTTATGTTCAGCACTCTCTGGGGTGTTATTATCTCCGGTGCCGAAATCTCCATTCTTGCTGGGGCGGGATTTAGAGCGGCGCCGCTGACGCTGGCTGAGGGAGTCCTGGACTAGGGGGTGTCCGGACAGCCGGACTATCATCGTCCGCCGGACTCCAAGACTACGAAGATACAAGATTGAAGACTCTGTTCCGTGTCCGGATGGAACTTTCCTTGGCGTGGAAGGCAAGCTTGGCGATACGGATATGTAGATCTCCTACCATTGTAACTGACTCTGTGTAACCCTAGCCTCCTCCGGTGTCTATATAAACCGGAGGGCTTTAGTCCGTAGGACAACATACATTACAACAATCATACCATAGGCTAGCTTTAGGGTTTAGCCTCCTTGATCTCGTGGTAGATCCACTCTTGTACTACCCATATCATCAATATTAATCAAGCAGGACGTAGGGTTTTACCTCCATCGAGAGGGCCCGAACCTGGGTAAAAACATCGTGTCCCTCGTCTCCTGTTACCGTCCGCCTAGACGCACAGTTCGGGACCCCCTACCCGAGATCCGCTGGTTTTGACACCGACATTGGTGCTTTCATTGAGAGTTCCTCTGTGCGTCACCAATAGGCCCGATGGCATCTTCAACCAACAACGCTGTCCGGGGTGAGACTTTTCTCCCCGGACAGATCTTCGTATTCGGCGGCTTCGCACTGCGGGCTAATTTGCTTAGCCATCTGGAGCAGATCGAAAGCTACGCCCCTGGCCGCCAGGTCAGATTCGGAAGTCTAAACTTCACGGCCAACATCCGCGGAGACTTGATCTTCGACGAGCTCGAGCCACAGCCAAGCGAGCCGCACTGTTATGATGGGCATGATCTAGCTTCGCCGCCGGACAGTGCCTTGGTGGCCGCACACGAATCCGCTTCGGCCATTAGTCCGGAGCCGATTGCCCAGATCGAGGATCGATGGATGGACACCGCCTCGGGGGCTTCAACTTCGACGGCGATGGAGCCGAACGCTAATCCTGTCCCCTGTGAAACTCGTGATTCCGAGGTGCCGGACTCCTCGCCGGACTCCGAACCTCCCACGCCCTTACCAAATTCGGATTGGGCGCCGGCTATGGAATTCACCGCTGCGGACATCTTCCAACACTCGCCCTTTGGCGACATCCTAAATTCGCTAAAACACCTCTCGTTATCGGGAGAGTCCTGGCCGGACTATGGCCAGAATGGTTGGGATACGGACGACGAAGAAATTCAGAGCCCACCCACCACCCACTTTGTAGCCACTGTCGACGATCTAACCGACATGCTAGACTATGACTCCGAAGACATCGACGGAATAGACGATGATGCCGGAGACAAACAAGAAACAGCGCCTATAGGGCATGGGAGGATCACCTCGTCGTATGACATATACATGGTGGATACCCCAAAAGAGAGCGATAACGAGGACCAACGGGCCGTGGCAGAGGATAACCCCGCCGATAAACAACCAAAACGGCGGCGCAGGCGCCGCCCTAAGTCTCGCCTCGACAACAACAACGCTCCCAAGGACCCCGCAATACAGCAGGGCACACAAGTGGACGACGAACATACAGATAAGCAACCGTCCGAATAGGACGAGTCAGATAATCAGTCCAGGCTCGGCGAAAACGACAGTCGGACGATCTCATGTCGGACACGCCGCCGGAGGGTAAAAACCTTCGGAAAAGACTCGTCAACACTGCAAGAAGCTTGAAGAAGGAAAAGCGGAAGCTCAAAACAGCGGAAGACACACTCAGGATGAGGTGGAGCAAAGTACTCAAAACCGCGGATAAATACGGCAATGGCCACCAGTCAAAGATCTACCCGAAGCGCAAGCTGCTACCAGAATTCGACGAGGAGGCCACAGAGCCCCCACAGTCAAAAAATAAAAAGGCCGCCTGGTTGGATAGACGACCGGATGATAGGCCAAATTCTGAAAGCGGCGCCGCATATAAACCGACTAATGAACCTGGAAAGACAGATGGCCCAGCTAGGTCCATCTACTGGCCAAAGAAGAAGGCCCCAGGAAACAAGGCAACACGTCAAGTGTCCGAAGATAGTGGCACACCCAAGTACAGGGGCGCCGCACACCCACTATGTTTCACCAATGAGGTGCTGGACCATGAATTCCCAGCAGGATTTAAACCCATAAACATAGAGGCCTACGATGGAACAACAGACCCTGGAGTCTGGATAGAAGATTATATATTGCATATACACATGGCCAGAGAAGATGATCTCCACGCCGTAAAATACCTACCCCTCAAGCTCAAAGGGCCAGCCCGTCATTGGCTTAAAAGCCTCCCAGAAAAAATTGTGGGAATTTGGGAAGAGCTCGAGGACGCGTTTAGAGCAAATTTTCAAGGGACTTATGTCCGTCCTCCGGATGCAGATGATCTAAGTCATATAACTCAACAGCCCGGAGAGTCAGGGCGCAAATTCTGGAATAGGTTTCTCATCAAAAAGAACCAAATAGTCGACTGTCCGGACGCCGAAGCCTTAGCAGCTTTTAAACACAATGTCCGAGACGAATGGCTTGCCAGACACCTCGGCCAAGAGAAACCGAGGACAATGTCCGCGCTAACAAGCCTCATGACCCACTTCTGTGCGGGAGAGGATAGCTGGCTAGCAAGATGCAGCACCAGCAACCCAAGTACATCCGAGATAAGAGATGGAAACGGAAAATCACGGCGCAGAAAAGAGCAGCGTCGGACTAAAGAGAAAAGCCCAAAGAGCACGGCAGTCAACGCCGGTTTCAAAAGCTCGCGGCCAAACAACAAAACACCGCCTCTTAAGGATGACGGCGATGAGCTGTCCAACTTAAACAAGATTCTGGGTCGGATATGTCAAATCCACAGTACCCCCGGAAGGCCTGCAAACCACATCCATAGAGATTGTTGGGTTTTTAAAAAGTCCGGCCGACTAAACGCCGAACACAAGGGGCTCGACGCGTCAAGCGAAGACGACAAACCCCACCAGCAGGGCACCGGAAAACAAAAGACTTTCCCACAAGAGGTCAAAGCAGTAAATTCACTTCATGTGATAATACGGAAAAATAGTGCGGCACTTTCTAAAAAGAGCCTCGCGCGGTCCAACCCAGCAGACCATAGAGATTGGATATCAAAACCAATCACTTTCAACCACCTGGACTATTCCAGAAGCGTTCGAAACGCGGGACGGACTGCCCTGATATTGAATCCCGTAATCGACGGACTACAATTTACCAAAGTCCTAATGGACGGAGGCAGCGACTTAAACCTGTTGTATTCAAACACAATCCGCAAGATGGGGATAGACCCTACCAAAATTCGACACAGCCGCGCTTCCTTCAAAGGAGTGACACCAGGCCCTTACGCCAAGTGCGCAGGCTCCCTATTACTAGAAGTTGTGTTCGGATCACCGAACAACTTTCGGCGCGAAAAACTAATTTTTCATATCGTCCCATTTAAAAGTGGATATCAAGCACTCTTGGGACGAATGGCTTTTGTCCGTTTCAATGCCATACCTCATTACGCGTATCTTACACTCAAGATGCCCGGTCCACGTAGCATCATTTCCGTGCGAGGGTCACTTAAAGACCCCGGACTCGGATAGACGAGTCCGGCTTCAGTAGGCTAGGGCCTCCCTAGCCGCACACCCCTTCACAAGGGGCTGCGTGCACAAACAACCGCGGGTTCATTCAAACCCCGCTTTACTTATCTATATTTTTTCTTTCACACATAACTTTCTTCGCACGAATTGTTTTCAAACTAAGCGTTCCTCTCTTTTTACAGATGAACAACGTGCATACCCGTCCAGGATAACGGCACAATGGAGACACAGGCGCAGACGTGCAGTAGGGACCCGTTGCGAGGATTCTTTTCAGATTAAGACCCTGCGTAAACCTTTTTTACTGTCTCTTGTTGTTATTCTCCCTTGGTTTTTTTCCTATAACCAAAGCGGAGCCTAACGTTTTGGCATCGGCCCTGTCAGAAGACCATGCCCGTACCTGGACACTAGGGGCTTAGGGCATTGTTCTGCCCATTATTATAAAGACCGAACACCTTAGGGAGTGTTCGGCGTCTCGAGTTAGGCATTATATGCATCAGCTCCGAATCATGTCTTTGGTCAAATGTTGGGTTTGCCCGGCTCCTGTGTTTTGCTGCCTTACGTTCGGTATCATCGGCTAACGCGGCACCAGGAGAACTACTGCGATTGTGCCCCAGTTCGGCTGGGCGAGCACCTCAGTAGAGAAAGCCGAAAACTGACTGTCATGATATAGCGAGAGACTGGTCAACCACTCGATCGACTACCGGAATGTTTAGAATTCCCCGCTTTGACGAAGGACCGTTTCCCGGTCAGGCACAAACGCGCCCCGAACTCGGAGAAGTGCGGCACCCCCAGGGGCTATATCGTAGCCCCACCCTCGAACTCCACTGGCTAAGTGAAAGTGATAAAGCATTATAGTCCGGATTGCCTCGTTTGCTACGCTACCACCTCCTTAACAGGACCGAGACGTCGGATTAAGTGTGAAAACGCGCTATTTTTGCGAACACCCCCGCACCTTGTGCGTGGGGGCTGAAGCCGAAGACTGCAATCTTTCAGGTTATACAAATGTATACGTAAACGGCCGCATAGGAGAAGTTTTACTACTTGGGACGCACAAGTATAAAAAGCAGTTATAGCATAATCATCGTTTTACAAGCTAAAACATTCATTTGAACGTGACATCTTTCGAGCACTGCGACTCTATTACACGAGCGCCACGCATAACTTCCCCGAAATAGTGCTCGGCGGGGAGCCGGCTTTCATCCGAACCCCGGGCGGCAACAGCGGTGGCATCCATCTCTGTCCAATGCGTCTTCACACGGGCAAGAGCCATCCGCGCGCCTTCGATGCAGGCCGACCGCTTCATCTCCTTGATATGCGGCACCGCTCCAAGGAATTGCTGCAGTAAGCCGAAGTAGCTCGTCGCCTTGGGCCTCTCTGGCCAGACATGAGCCACGATGTCAGTCATGGCAAGTCCGGACAATCTATTTAGCTCGGCCCATTCGGCCAACCGGTCGGTCAACAGAAGTGAGCGATCCGGACTATGGAATTGAGACCAAAATAGCTCTTCCGTCTTGTGATCCTTCTGGCTCAAGAAGTGCTCAACGGCATCAGCCACACTTGCCGCTAAGTCCATATACGGATCCTCCGGACTCCACAGCTGGCCAAATTGAGCATACTTTTGATCCATAAACTGGCGACGCAGCAGAAAAGGCTTGCCAGCAACGATATCTCCGGCCTGGCGCATCTCCTCCTTCATGGCCCGCATTGCAGAGCGGGCATCCTTGGCCTCGGCGGTGGCCTTCCTCAGGTCTTCCCGCTCCGATAAGTGCTCCTTTTCAAGTGCCTCATTGCGGTCGGCAGCATCTTTTACCTTCACGGCCAATTCGGCCATCTCCTCCCTGCTTAGGCAGTGTGCAGCCCTTTCGGCTTTCAACTCCTCGGCCTCCCTCGAGGCAGCCGCGTCACTCCTTCGGGCTTGCTCCTTAGCTTGAGCAAGTTCGGCCCGAAGGCTCTCCACAGCAGCAGCACCGTCTGTATAACAGCATATAATTTATCAGAGGAGGGCTTTTGACCCCCTTAATAAAACGACTGTGGAGAACTCATTTACCTTGCGACTCGTCAAGTCGCCGGTTGACAAGTGCGATGTCCGCATCCGCCACGTCAAGTTGCCACATTAACTCGGCAACTCCCACTAGTAGAAAAAGGGTCAAACGTGAAGCACATTAGTGCCGGTTTGTATTAGAGCCGGCACTAATGTATACATTAGTGCCGGTTCCAACTGCTAGCCGGGCCGCTCTCATTAGTACTGGTTCGTGGCTAACCTATAGCACCGGTTCGTGCCATGAACCGATACTAATGAGAGTGGTGGCAGGATGTTGTCAGTCTAGGCCCCCTCCAGCACCTTTAGTACCGGTTCTTGGCACGAACCGGTACTAAAGGTTGTCCTACATAAACCCTTCGTCCACCCGAGCTCACTCTGTTCTTCCCCTTTCCCCTTTCCTCTCTGTTCTTCCCCTCTTCCTCTCGAGCTCATCACACATTTTGCCCAAAATTTGTCAAGATTTGAAGGCCCCCATCCATTCAAATGATCACAAAGGTTAACAACTTTGTCCTTTCATCTCTCATTGCTAGATTAGCTCTTGCAATGCTTTATATAGTTATTAATTTGTGAGTTTAGTAATTTGGGAGGAAATATATATATGTGCTAGTATTTGATTTATATGCAATTTGAGGTCAAAAATAACACTTAGTTTGCATATGTAGGTGTGGTTTACTTAGTGCCTTCTAAATCTCCGTCGTAACCACCGTCGATCGCCCGCACCGTCCCGTCGCCGGCACCACCTTGTGGTGAGCCTCTTGTTCATGTAATTTTATATAAAAAATTGATGTTTGTGTGATTTGGATATATAGTTAATCATGTAATAATTATCTTACCCGTACGTTGTTTGTTATATATAGTGCCATGGTTTTGATATCCGTCCCCGTCGGCCCTCGTCCTTGTTATGATTCGGATGTGGTATATTCTCTTTTAAAACTATTAGTTGCATTTCGTGTTTATGAGAAATTATGCCCATCAAGTTGACATAGATATTTTTATCTAGGAGGTATGTGAACCGGAAATTTCAACCGACCCTATTGTCGAGAGGTTAAATTTAGTTGAAAGAGAAAACGAGTACTTGAAAGAAAAATTGAAAAGAATTGAGGGGGAGAAGATGGAATTGGAGTTGCATGTTGCCGATGTCGTCGATGATCACAAGATCAAGATGGAGAAAATGCGCTTGAAGAATAGAAAGATTAGAAAATATGCCATCGATAGTGAGGCTTGGTATCATTATACTGTTGGATCAATTGTTACCTTAGTTGCGATCTTGATCGCATTTGTTCTTGCATTTAAATGCTTTAGCTAGAGAGTTATTTATTTGTTGCATTTAAGTGTTGTATGAACTTTATGTATGAACTTGTATTAATTTGGTCTATTTGGTGTTGTGTAATGAAGATGAGCCGGCAATGGATGTACGATGACCGATGCTCTCCCCAGTTCGTTGAGGGCGTGCATACTTTTCTGCTTGCGGCTGAGGCAAACAAGCGGGCGGATGGTTTTATGCCTTGTCCATGTGGTGTCTATAAGAATGGTCACAATTACTCTACGTCAAGAACCATTCACGTCCACCTGTTTAAGTCCGGTTTCATGCCCCACTATAATGTTTGGACCAAGCACGGAGAAAGAGGGGTTATGATGGAAGACAATGAAGAAGAAGAGGACGACGACAGCTATCCTGGCCATGGGTTCCCTGAATACGATGATACAACAATGGGGGAAGAAGCTGAGCCGGCAATGCGGGAAGAAGCTGAAGAAGAGGCATCAGATGAGCCCGTTGATGATCTAGGTCGGGCCATTGCCGATGCAAAGAGAAACTGCGCAAGTGATTTGGAGAAGAAGAAGTTGCAGCACATGTTAGAGGATCACAAAAATTGTTGCAAGAAAAAGCTGGGCACCACACTGGAATTGCTACAATGGAAGGCAGAGAATGGTGTATCTGACAAGGGATTTGGAAAGTTGCTGGTAATGATAAAGGATATGCTTCCAAAGGACAACGAATTGCCCGAGAGTACGTACGAAGCAAAGAAGGTTGTCTGCCCTCTAGGGTTAGAGGTGCAAAAGATACATGCATGCCCTAATGATTGCATCCTGTACCGCGGTGAGTACGAGGATTTGAACGCTTGCCTGGTATGTGGTGCATTGCGCTATAAGATCAGCCACGATGAGCCTGGTGATGTCGAGGGCGAGCGCCCCAGGAAGAAGATTCCTGCCAAGGTGATGTGGTATTCTCCTATAATACCATGGTTGAAACGTTTGTTCCAAAACAAAGAGCATGCCAAGGCGATGAGATGGCACAGAGAAGACCGTAAGAAAGACGGAAAGTTGAGAGTACCCGCTGACGGGTCGCAGTGGAGAAAAATCGAAAGAAAGTACGGGAAGGAGTTTGCAGATGACGCAAGGAGCGTATGGTTTGGTCTAAGTGCAGATGGCATTAATCCTTTTGGGGAGCAGAGCAGCAACCATAGCACCTGGCCTGTGAGTCTATGTTTGTATAACCTTCCTCCTTGGTTGTGCATGAAGTGGAAGTTCATTATGATGCCAGTGCTCATCCAAGGCCCTAAGCAACCCGGCAACGACATTGATGTATACCTAAGGACATTAGTTGAAGAACTCTTACAGCTGTGGAATGGAACAGGTGTACGTGCGTGGGATGAGCACATGGGGGAAGAATTTGACCTCAAGGCGTTGCTGTTCGTGACCATCAATGATTGGCCTGCTCTCAGTAACCTTTCAGGACAGACAAACAAGGGATACCGCGGATGCACGTACTGTTTGGATGATACCGACAGTATATATTTGAAAAGTTGTAAGAAGAATGTGTACCTGGGACATCGTCGATTTCTTCCGAGCAGGCATCCCGTAAGAAAGAAAGGCAAGCATTTCAAAGGTGAGGCGGATCACCGGACGAAGCCTCGCCATCGTACTGGTGCTGATGTACATGATATGGTCAAGGATTTGAAGGTGATATTTGGAAAGGGTCCTGGCGGACAACCTGTTTCGAAGGACGCGGACGGACGCGCACCCATGTGGAAGAAGAAATCTATATTTTGGGACCTGCCATATTGGAAAGACCTAGAGGTCCGCTCCGCAATCGACGTGATGCACGTCACGAAGAATCTTTGCGTGACCCTGCTTGGCTTCTTGGGCGTGTATGGGAAGACAAAAGATACACCTGAGGGACGGGAGGACCAGCAACGTATGCACGGAGAAGACGACATACATCAGGGTCATCCAAGCTACGCTCTTACCAAAGAAGAGAAGGAAATCTTCTTTGAATGCCTGCTCAGTATTAAGGTACCGTCTGGCTTCTCATCGAATATAAAGGGAATAATAAACATGGCAGAGAAAAAGTTCCAGAACCTAAAGTCTCATGACTGCCACGTGATTATGACGCAACTGCTTCCGGTTGCATTGAGGGGGCTTCTACCGGAAAACGTTCTATTAGCCATTGTGAAGCTATGTGCATTTCTCAATGCAATCTCTCAGAAGGTAATCGATCCAGAAATCATACCAAGGTTACAGAATGATTTGGTGCAATGTCTTGTCAGTATCGAGTTGGTGTTCCCACCATCCTTCTTCAACATCATGACGCACGTCCTAGTTCACCTATGCGAAGAGATTAACGTTTTGGGTCCTGTATTTCTACACAATATGTTCCCCTTTGAGAGGTTCATGGGAGTCTTAAAGAAATATGTTCATAACCGTGCTAGGCCAGAAGGAAGCATCTCCAAGGGCCATCAAAATGAGGAGGTCATTGAGTTTTGTATTGACTTTATTCCTGACCTTAAGCCGATTGGTGTTAATAAATCGCGGCATAAGGGCAGACTGGATGGAAAAGGCATGCTAGGAGGGGAACAAATAATATGTATGGACGGACATTCTCTCACTGAAGCACACTACACAGTTCTACAGAATTCCACCTTGGTGGCTCCGTGTATGGATGAACACAAGAATTTGCTACGCTCCAAACACCCGGAGCGGTCTGATGAGTGGATTACACGTGAACAAACCAGGAGTTTCGCCAACTGATTGCAGACACGTACCATGCATGACACCTCTATTGAAGATGACCTGTACTTGCTGTCCCAGTTACCATCTTCGAATATAATGACTTTCAAAGGGTACGAGATAAATGGTAATACATTTTACACGATCGCCCAAGATAAGAAGAGCACCTACCAAAACAGTGGTGTCCACTTTGATGCAGAAACCAAGACGGGAAAGGAAACATATTATGGTTATATACATGACATATGGGAACTTGACTATCGACGTGGTTTAAAGGTCCCTTTGTTTCGGTGCAAATGGGTCAATATGACACGAGGCGGGGTAACGGAAGACCCGCAGTACGGAATGACAACAGTGGATCTCAACAATCTTGCGTATGCAGACGAACCATTCGTCCTAGCCAATGATGTGGCACAGGTGTTCTATGTGAAGGACATATCTACCAAGCCAAGAAAAAGAAAAGGTAAGGAAGCGAATGCATCGTACGATGAGCCAAAGCGGCACATAGTTCTTTCTGGGAAGAGAAACATCGTGGGAGTGGATGACAAGACAGACAAGTCAGAAGATTATGAAAAGTTGGATGAAATTGCTCCATTCACAGTGAATATTGACCCAACCATCCCGTTAAATGATGAAGATTTTCCATGGTTACGGCGCAAAGGGACACATGCGAAAAAAAGTTTCACACCCAAAGATCTGGGAAGTGATCGGCTTCACTATCATCACTTTCTTCTGTGTTTCACACCCAGGAGGGAATGTCTGTAATAGTTAGCGTAGTTATGTGTTTTGGCATTTGAAACGCGAAGAAATTTTATGTGCAAACAAATTCTTTTCATGCATTTACTGATTTTTTCCAGCTAAATGACCCTGAAATTGAAAAGCAATTCAAATGAACTTAGAAAAGGTTGAAAGTTGGCATGGTATCATAATTTCATACAAATAGCATGTGCAAGAAAGTAGAGAGGGTTACGGCAAAAACTGGATGCACTTCGTGTACAAAATGGACAATCACTTTCGAAGTATCAGGGTTTCCGACGAAAACTGAACTGTTACAAAGGCATTTCATTTTTTAAATAACCTAAGCATTACTAAATTGAATATAATGATAAAACACACTAATATTGAACATAAGAAAAAAGAATCACTGATTTTTTTTTTCAAAGTTAAGTTATTTACAAACTAGTGATTCACACAAATTTTAAATAATTCAAAATTTAAACTATTCAAATTTGAAATCTACCGGCACTAACAGAAAGTTTGTAATTTTTTGTACCTAAAGCAAAAATATTCACAAAGAAACTCTAAATACAGCAAAAAAACAACTCAAAAATAAATAAACCAAAAAAATAAAGCAAAAAAAAATTAAGAAAAAAAGCCTGCCAACTGGGCCAAAGCGGCCTGCATACGACTAGCGACACAACCTTCCATCGGGCCAGGATGCAGGCCCGCGAAGGCCCAGTTGGCCCACAAGGCGAGGAGGACTGGTAGGCCCAGTAGGCCTGATTAGGAGAGGAGCTCGAGAGAGCTACCGCACTGGGGCTTATAAACCAGTGCGGTAGCCCCTCGACTAGCGAGGTGGGACTAAACTTCCGCACCGCACCTGCGCCAGCGCACCCCCTTTAGTACTGGGTCGTGGCACAAACCGGTACTAAAGGCGGGGCCTTTAGTACCGGTTTGTGCCACCACCCGGTACTAAAGGGGGTCGCTTCCCGCCGCTTGGCCTGGCCAAAACAGACCTTTAGTACCGGTTGGAGCCACCAACCGGTACTAAAGGTGCCTTCTATATAAGAAAACACTTCAAAATTTCGTCAGTTTCTCATCTCTCCCTCTGCTTCTTCTCCTCTGCACCGTCGCCCGCCGCCCCGGCCCGTCGCCGCCCCGTCCCCGTCGTCGCCGCCCCGT
>NC_041393.1:767561805-767579139 GCF_002162155.2 Triticum dicoccoides | reverse complement strand
GGTGAGCGCGCACACACACACATACATTTTTAGTTATAGATTTTTCTGTTTTTAAGAAATTGTTAGACATTTTTCTGTTTTTTAGAAATAGTTAGAAATGTTAGAATTGTTAGATTTGTTAGAAATGTTTGAAATTGTTAGAAATTTTTCCGTTTTTTAGTTATAGAAATATATAGTTATAAAAAAGTTAGAATTGTTAGAATTTTTTCTATTTTTTAGTTATAGAAATAGTTATAAAAATGTTAGTTATATATATAGAAATGTTATAATTTTTTTCTGTTTTTTAGTTATAGAAATATTAGAAATGTTATAGAAATGTTAGTTATATATAGCATTGTTAGAAATGTTATAGAAATGTTAGTTATCTAGAAATGTTAGAAATTTTAGTTATCAAAATCCAATCAGTAAAAAAATGTTACTTTTTGCGGGCATATAGCTAGGATTTGTTCTCGACGATGCCCGGCCCGCATCCTCGCCGTCGACCCGTCCGCGACGACGTCCAGCCGACCCATGTCCGGGACTGGTCTCTGCCGGGCTGGCACTGGGAGGTGCTGCTTGGAGGGGCGCGCCGCTTGACGAGGAACCCGGCCGCGGGTCCAGTCGTCGACCCTGATCTTGTTTGGTGGCGTTCGCGTGGGCCAGTTTTGGTGCGGAGGGACCAGGCCCCGCCGGAGGTGGTATGTCGCCGTGTCAGGGAGGAGGACGAGCACGTCCATCACTACATGGTTGCGTTAGAGGGCGGCAGGTTCTCCAATACGTGGCAGTATCTTCGGGGATCTCACTTCAGCTATGATCCTGTGAGGGTTCCTTCTCTTTGGGTGTCCACTGCCCGCGCCGGAGGAACCGCGAGTGTCCTAGATTCTTCTGTAGTATTCGATCTTTATTAGCTAATAGCCAGTGATGTACTATTCAATATTATATATTATTCGAGACGATGTATTCGAGATTATATCTATTATTCTGGACGATGTATTCGAGATTATATCTATTATTCGAAATTTGAATACTAAATTGTTTTATATTTCTTTTGGATTAGTTAAACAAAAGCTATGGCAGACAATACCGACAGAGAGGGAGAACAGACCATGTTCGATATGATACGCGGGGCAGATGCTAATCAAAATGAAGAAGATTATGACGGCTCCGAATTTCTAAACAACACCGGAGAGGGTGATATGATATTCGATCATGACGAAGTCATGAATGATTATGACGATGACGAAGAACATGATCCTGAAACAACAAACACCGACGAGGTATATATATTTATATAAGCAGGCATCTGGTGATCATCACATGTTTTAAATGACTTGAAGATATATTAACGAATCGATCTTTGTTCTTTCAGCCATCCGGATCGAGCAAATCTTCAGACAAAAGGACGAAACGAGGCCCGAACAAAAAGTTGAAGCCGGGCGTAAAGTACAATATCGAGGCATGCGGCCCTACTGGCAAACCATTAGCGCCTAAGAAGATTGCGGACAAGTTCGTTCGTCAGTGCGGAGTTCTTGTGAAGGACCAACTCCCGATCAAACTTCAAGAATGGAGAGCGCCAGCAAAGCCACGTCCAGATGTTACTTATGTCGACAAGAATCAAAAAGATCTGCTTTGGGATACTCTCATGGAACATTTCACCCTACCAGATCATTTCACAGAAGCAGATGTGCAGAAAGTCAAAGAGGCTGCTCTTAAGATGATGGCGACTGCATTCAAGAACTACAAGAATGGTGAATGGAACAAGTACGTCAACGGAGGAAGGAAGACTCCAGTGTTCAAGGGAACACTGGAGAACCAACGTGATCATTGGGACGATTTCGTTAAATTCAACGATTCGGAATTAGCTAAGGAACGGTCGAGAATAAACAAGAAGAATGCCGAAAAAAGGATAAGTTCCATAAGCTGGGGCCAGGTGGCTATGCGGTGGCAATGCCTAAGTGGGATAAGTCTGAGAAAGAGATGGAGGATGCAGGTGTCACTCCGGCTACTAAGAGCTGCCCCCCCAGGGTCAGGACTTGGTTCTATGCGCATGGGAGGGAGTTGGACCGGGAGACAGGCAATGTTTCGATGAGGGCAAGTCTGAAGGGAGCCGACGATGCGATAGTTGTTGCAATAGAAGAGGCACGAACGGGGGTGTTCCAGCCCAACAGAGAGAACGACGAGCTTAAGCGTGCCCTGGGAAATCCTGAACACCCGGGAAGAACACGAGGCATGGGCGCTCTGCCGTGGTATGAGGGGTTTTCAGACTGGAACAACGACTACAGAACCCGTGCGAGAAAGAATATTGCGGAGGAGAAGAAGAGGAAGATGGAGGAGGAGCAGAGGAAGCGGGACTATGAACGCCTTCAAGGCCTAGAAGCAAGTCAAGCGGAATTGGCAGTCAAATTCCAGCGGCAGCAGGAGCAGATCGACTCACTTACCGATCAAAGGGGGTCTCAGCAGCTGCAGCAGCTAGCGGATGATCCAGCATTGGATAGCACCGGCCCATCCATGCCGAGAAGCAGCGTGGGTTCCGTCCCGGACGACCCAATGCTGGGTAGATACCCCGTGGATGACATCACCAAGAACACTAACTGCGAGCTACACGTCAAAATGAAGAACATATCCATGAAGGTGGCGGACGGCTGTGCTTTCACAAATTCCCCCGAGGCAACCTTCCATTGCAACCCGATTCCAGCGGGCTATGCTCGTGTCGTGGTTGATGAGGTGGTGGACCCACCATATTCGGGGCTACAGCTTGACATTGTTGGAGGTGACGGCGAGCGCTTTCTCGGAGAGGCCAAACATCGTATCATCCTATGGAAAAAGGATTGCATCATCTTTCCAAGGCCACCGACACCGCGTCACCCGAGTCCTCGTCGAAGTCCGCCACCGAGTCAGCAGACTCCCGCTCCTCCAAGTCCGGCAAAGTGTCAGGACAATCCTCCTCCTCCAAGTCCGGCAAAGTGTCAGGACAATCCTCCTCCTCCAAGTACGCCACAGCGTCAGACGTCCACTCCTCCTCCAAGTCCAGCACAACCTCAGGCAACTCCTCCTCGTCCAACTCAGTCCCGTCAGCCGTCTCCGCCGCCTCAGCAATCGCAGAAGAGACACCCCGCAGCTCTGGTGCGTAGCGGTACGAGTCGAGGTAGTACAGGAAGTAGAGGCGGAGGCAAGCGGTATAAATATGGTCCATGCCTCAAGCCTCTTCCGCAGAGGTCTTATGACAGGTCCGAGGAGGAAATCACAGCCATATCGAAGGCCGAGGTGGAAGCCCATTTTGCACCGAAACCGCCACCGCCGCCAAGGGAGAAAGTGCCTGAGAAAACGATTGACCACTTCATTCGTATGGCTCAACCACCAGCTTCCAAGCCTATTGACATAGACTATGAGCGCCACATTAGGAAGTTAAATCGAGCACGTCTACAAAGGGAGGCGAGCACGTCTACATCGAGATCGAGCAAACAAGAAGCAGCTGCCAAAAAATGCGGGAAAACCATTCCCCAGCTGGGAGAGCAGGCGGCGCAATCGATCCCCTCGCTTGTTGTGCCAACAACAGGTGACAGTACACGCCCCCAATATTATTGTGGGCAAACAGTGCATGTTCCCGAGGTGGGCAATGTGGTAATAACGGAGGAGCATATAATGCAGGCTGAAGTTCTCAACATCACTGTTGGACAACTCCTCGAGATCGAGCCCATGCCTTTGCTTAGAGAGGATGAAGTAAAACGGAAATATGTCCGGGCCAACCTTTGGTTGCGCCAGACAAGGTCAAGAACCTCCCAACGAGAATGTATGAATTGCATCAATGGTACATGAACATTACCAAGATTTCAGATCGAGTGTCCCTCATGGTGAATGTCAAGAATGACCATTACTACCATGAGAAAGTTGGGTCTGTTGAGTATTTAGAACTGTTTCAGTTATACAATCAGGAAGCACTCGACAAATCTATCGTCAGTTGCTATTGTCTGTAAGTGATCTCTTTCTATAATTTATGTCTCAAGCTAGCTATAGTGATACTTTTGATCAATCATTACCTGTAATTATCCTCACTATATTCTTTTCTGTGGTATTATGCAGGATGAAGATATATGAAATGAGAAAAGGTGGACGCTATGGCATTGGGTTCATTGACCCAAACACCGTTAATGAATTCACATGGAAGATAAATGAACATCATGCAAAGGAAGTAGAGGACAGCATGCTAGAGTTCTTGAAGCACCTCAAATACAATGAAGATATACTACTTCCTTACCACTTTGGGTGAGTCACACTGTCTTGTACTACAAATTCTCTGTTTTTGCCTACTAGCTAGCTACATGTTTTTGCTTACATATGCCCGCTTAATTAAGACATGTAAACGTGTGTGCATGCAGATTTCACTGGGTCTTGTGTATCATTAAAGTTGACGAAGGAACAGTTGAAATACTGGACTCATTAATCTCAACAAACACTGACTTTAACATCTTGTATCGGATAGTTAACAGGTAATTTCAATCATTATTAACAATATATCCCGGCCTATTTAGTTCGTCATTTCATGATATGAACTATTTAATAACCCCTTTATTCATTTTCTTTGTCGGTGGGCAGGGCTTGGGCAAGATTCATCAGCGTCACGGAAGGTGAATGGAAACAAAAGCTTCAATGGTTTCGACCCAAGGTAAGTAATTAAATAGTACTAGCTAGCTAGCTAGCTGCCATCTCTTTCATTATCATGCTTGATTAATTTTTATCTGATCAAATTCCATTCTCGTAAAGGCCCTGAAGCACAGGCGCAGGGGACTGATCTGTGTGCATTTTGCGTTTGCGAGAACATTCGCATGATGGCGTCCGAAAGGAGCAGATCTCAAAGACAACAATGGGTACGCTTGTCAGAACACTATTCACAATTTTTACACCATTATCGATATCTAGCTAGTCACACAACTAATACACATGCATATTGATCTCCTTCTTAACAATTCAAAGAGGTGCGGGAGAAGCTCATAGAAACGGAGCGCGTAGAAGCACTTCAAGAGGAAATAGCGGGATTTTTGCTCGACCAGGTGATAAATCCGAATGGAGAATTCTATTACCCGCTACCGCCCCAATGAAAACCACTTTCAATTGTCATCGTGCTCCGAAGGCACCAATTAGACTGGCTCCGAAGGCAACATTCATATGTAGGAGAAATTGTATATATCTATACATGTGTGTATGTGTGAATTAATTAATATGGTGGTTTAATTTGTGAGACATTGATGTGATATATATATGCATGATTGGTTCTACTAGAAATTATATATATATATATATATATATATGCATAACGTGTACAATGTGTAGTATCGTAAAATACCAGCAAACGAAAAAGAATTAAAATGGAAACACAAAATTAAATGAAAAAGAAATCATAAAACTAAAAACCCTCCAAACCTTATAGTACCGGTTGGTCTTACAAACCGGTACTAAAGGGCTCCAGGTCCCCGGAGCTGGCTCGTGCCACGTGGTTGCCCTTTAGCACCGGTTCGTGCTGAACCGGTACTAAAGGGGGGGGGCTTTAGTGACCACAAATTAGTGCCGGTTATGTAACCGGCACTATAGGGCCTTACGAACCGGTGCTAATGCCCGGTTCTGCACTAGTGTCCACTAGTCTGGCTAGCCCTCGGACTATCCGCCACGTGCATAGGAACGGCGACATTCATTACTTGCGATTTTGATCCTCGGCACGCTGTCGTTTTTGACAACCTACCGAGTCTCAGGGGCTACTATCTATACAGGGCGCACTCTTATGTGCAAAACTGTCAAAAAAAAGAGGGTCTATAATTCTCGCGTACCTCAAATCCCGCCAGCAAACTCATAGCGGCATTACGCAATCCGCTCTCGGCGGACGAAATCCTTCCAATCACCATACGCATCAACGCACGGTGATCTTCTGAGATGGACGCCCTCTCAAGCAGATTCTTCAGTTCTCCTAGCCGGATACTAGCGGGTGCCGAACTCTCCGGCCCCTCCGGACTCGGGGATGCCCTCCGTGACGATACTTCAGGCTTGTCTGCCTTATCTGACGGCGCAGCAGACGGAGGCGTTTCACTCTCCATCATCTCCGGAAGAAGGTCCAACGAAGACGAACTCATCTGCGAAGGCTGCAAATCCGAACTGCAAGATAAAAATTTCGGTCACCCACAGAAGCACACATGGAGGTATTTTCTTACTAATGAACTCCCCTTTTCATACTCACGGCTCGTTGGAGGGCTGATCCTTTGGTGAGGATTGTACGTCCGGATTCTTCCCGGACGCCGGACCCCCCGGTGAAGATCTCTTCCCCCGTTTAGGGGCTTTGGCCTCCAGATCTTCGGAGGCGGTCCTCTTCTCTCCCTGGAAGGAGGGGTTTTTGATTCCCCCCTCTTTAGACGCCCCTTTGGGCGAAATAATAGCTCCTCTATTTTCCCCATCGCTCCCTTCTATGGGCGCGACCTCCAACATTCTGACCAGCACGGGCTCCAGTGTGGTCTCTGGGAGGGGAGCCGGACACCTTATCAGCCTCAATCGCGCTACCCACTCCTGTGAAGAACAATGGGTCAGGAGGCTAACTCTAGAAAAGCAGATAAACAGAACGTCCGGACTCTAAGCTATTTACCTGAGTATCCGGGCGATCGCGGCTTAGGCCTGCATCCTCGGTCAATTCCGGACATGCCACCTGCGGTCCGAAGAACAACTTGTACATCTCCACGGGTGTCGCACCCATGAAGTGCTGGAGAATTCGAGGTCCCTCCGGGTTGAACTCCCACAGACGGAGAGGACGACGTTTGCAGGGCAGGAGACGCCTGATTAGCATAACCTGCATCACCACGACCAGATTGATCTCCCTCGCCTGGAGGTCTCGAATCCGGCCCTGCAATAAGGGCACGTCTTCGGACGGCCCCCAGTTGAGCCCTTGGTTGACCCACGACATCAGTCGGCATGGAGGTACCGGGTGGAATGAAGGCGGCGGCTTTTGCTTGCTGCCCTTAGGAGCGGTGATATAGAACCACTCCTGCTGCCACAGTCCGAGTTCCTCTTGGAAGGAACCCTCGGGCCACGCGGCATCGACCCTTCTGCTTATGGCCGCCCCGCCGCACTCCGCTTGACGCCCCCCGATCATCTTCGGCTCCACATTGAAGGTCTTCAGCCACAGGCCGAAGTGGGGAGTGACGCGGAGGAAGGCTTCGCAGACGATAATGAATGCGGAGATATGGAGGATGGACTCCGGAGCCAAGTCGTGAAAATCCAGCCCATAGTAGAACATGAGCCCTCTCACGAAGGGGTCCGTCGGGAAGCGTAAACCCCGACGGAGGTGGGATACGAAGACAACATACTCACCGGGCTCGGGGGCGGGCATGGCCTGCCCTTGGGCAGGCAACCTGTGCGAAATCTCGTAGGACAGGTACTTGGCCTCACGCAGCTTCGATACGTCCTCCTCCGTGACGGAGGAAGGCATCCACCGGCCCTGGAGGTCGGAGCCGGACATGGTTGAGAATCCGAAGCGCTCGAATCTGAGGCTCTGGGTGTTGGAACTGGGAGCGAGGAGGAGATTCGATGCGAGATTGAAGAAAAAGAACGAGCCTTGGTCCTCTTATAAAGGGGAAAAATACCAAGAGCCGTCTCCGTGACCGTTTGGGATTCACCTTCGATAGAGGAGGCATGGCGATGGGCACGGTTGGGTTACCCACGCACGTATTGATGAGAATCCCGGAATAAGGGGAACACGATCTCTGCTTCGACAGGATGTGCCAAGGAAACCGCTTCGCTAAACGTGCTGAGGTGGTATAATAAAAAACGATTCAAGTAAAAGCCTGGCAGCGGTGTGATGCCATGCCGCATAATGCATCAGCAGATTGGACTTGTGTGCATTTTATTCTCTCTACGGTGGAATGTGGCATTTATTTTGCAGAGCCGGACACTATCCTGGTGTTCATGATCTTCTCTGGATTATTCAAGGGAGGAACCCGCCTTGCAATGCCGAACATTATGCGCACCGGACTCATCGTCATTGAAGCCTGGTTCAGGGGCTACTGAGGGAGTGCTGGACTAGGGGGTGTCCGGACAGCCGGACTATCATCGTCCGCCGGACTCCAAGACTACGAAGATACAAGATTGAAGACTCCGTCCCATGTCCCGATGGAACTTTCCTTGGCGTGGAAGGCAAGCTTGGAGATACGGATATGTAGATCTCCTACCATTGTAACCGACTCTGTGTGACCCTAGCCTCCTCCGGTGTCTATATAAACCGGAGGGCTTTAGTCCGTAGGACAACATACATTACAACAATCATACCATAGGCTAGCTTTAGGGTTTAGCCTCCTTGATCTCGTGGTAGATCCACTCCTGTACTACCCATATCATCAATATTAATCAAGCAGGACGTAGGGTTTTACCTCCATCGGGAGGGCCCGAACCTGGGTAAAAACATCGTGTCCCTCGTCTCCTGTTACCGTCTGTCTAGACGCACAGTTCGGGACCCCCTACCCGAGATCCGCCGGTTTTGACACCGACACCGGCGCTTGGGCTGTTTCTTGGAGGAATATGCCTCCGCTGCTTCTTCGCCATTCCCATCCTTTGGGATGTCCACCATGTATATGTCGTATGATGAGGTGGTCTTCCAGTGCCCTGTAGGTGTTGGTTCCTGGTCGTCTCCGGCATCGTCGTCCATACCGTCGATGTCTTCGGAGTCGTAGTCTAGCATGTCGGTTAGATCGTCGATAGTGGCTACAAAGTGGGTGGTGGATGGGTTTTGAATTTCTTCGTCGTCCGCAACCCAACCGTCCTGACTGCAGTCCGGCCAGGGCTCTCCTGATAACGAGAGATACTTTAGCGAATTCAGGATGTCGCCAAAGGGTGAGTGCTAAAAGATGTCCGCGGCGGTGAACTCCATGATCGGCGCCCAATCGGATTCGATTGGCAGGGGCGCAGGAGATTCGGAGTCCAGCGAGGAGTCCGGCACCTCGGAGTCACAGGCTTTACAAGGGACAAGGTCAGTATTCGGCTCCATCGCCGTAGAGGTTGCAGCCCCTGAGGCGGTGTCTAGCCACCCGTCCTCGATCTACGCGGTCGGCTCCGAACCAAGGGTCGGAGCGGACTCATGTGCGGCATCCAGGGCACTGTCCGGCAGCAGAGCTACATCATGCCCATTGTGACAGTGCGGCGCGCTCGGCTGTGGCTCGAATCCATCGAAGATCAAGTCTCCGCGGACGTCAGCCGTGAAGTTTAGACTTCCAAATCTGACCTGACGGCCAGGGGCGCAACTTTCGATCTGCTCCAGATGGCTAAGGGAATTGGCCCGCAGTGCAAAGCCACCGAACACGAAGGTATGTCCGGTGAGAAAAGTCTCACCCTGGACTGCGTCGTTGTTGATGATCGAAGGAGCCATCAAGCCTATCAGCGACGACACAGAGGAACTCTCAATGAAAGCACCAATGTTGGTGTCAAAACCGGCGGATCTTGGGTAGGGGGTCCAGAACTGTGCGTCTAGGCGGATGGTAACAGGAGACAAGGGACACGATGTTTTTACCCAGGTTCGGGCCCTCTCGATGGAGGTAAAACCCTACTCCTGCTTGATTGATATTGATGATATGGGTAGTACAAGAGTGGATCTACCACGAGATCAAGGAGGCTAAACCCTAGAAGCTAGCCTATGGTATGATTGTTGTAATGGTTGTTCGTCCTATGGACTAAAACCCTCCAGTTTATATAGACACCGGAGAGGGCTAGGGTTACACAGAGTTGGTTACAATGGTAGGAGATCTACATATCCGTATTGCCACGCTTGCCTTCCACGCCAAGGAAAGTCCCATCCGGACACGGGACGAAGTCTTCAATCTTGTATCTTCATAGTCTTGGAGTCCGGCCGATGATGATAGTTCGGCTATCCGGACACCCCCTAGTCCAGGACTCCCTCTGAGATCATGACGTTTCTTTGGTGATGGAGATCAAAAGCACAAGATGATGATGGCCATATCATGTCACATATTTTGATTGCATGTGATGTTTATCTTTTTGCATCTTATTTTGTTTAGTACGGCGGTAGCATTATAAGATGATCCCTTAACTAAATTTGAAGGTATACGTGTTCTCCCCGAGTATGCACCGTTGCGAAAGTTCTTCGTGCTGAGACACCACGTGATGATCAGGTGTGATAAGCTCTACATTTAAATACAACAGGAGCAAGCCAGTTTTGCACATGAGGAATACTCGGGTTAAATTTGACGAGCCTAGCATTTACATAAATGGCCTCAGAACACTGGAGACCGAAAGGTCAAACGTGTATCATATAGTGGATATGATCAACATAGAGATGTTCACCACTGATGACTACTCCATCTCATATGATGATCGGATACGGTTTAGTTGATTTGGATCACGTATCATTTAGATGACTGGAGGGATGTCTATCTAAGTGGGACTTTTTAAGTAATATGATTAATTGAACTTAATTTATCATGAACTTATTCCTAATAGTGTTTGCATGTCTATGTTGTAGATCAATGGCCCGTGCTACCGTTCCCTTGAATTTTGATGCGTTCCTAGAGAAAGCTAAGTTGAAAGATGATGGTAGCAACTACACGGACTGGGTCCGTAACTTGAGGATTATCCTCATTGCTGCATAGAAGAATTATGTTCTTGATGCACCGCTAGGTGTACCACCCGCCCCAGCAACTATAGACATTGGGAATGCCTGACAGTCGCGTGTTGATGACTGCTCGTTAATTCAATGTGCCATGCTCTACGGCTTAGAATCGGGACTTCAAAGATGTTTTGAACGTGATGGACCATATGAGATGTTCCAGGAGTTGAAGTTAATATTTGAAGCAAATGCCCAAGTTGAGAGATATGAAGTCTCCAACAAGTTCTAAGCTGCAAGATGGAGGAGAACAATTCTGTTTGTGAGCACATACTCAGAATTTCTGGGTACCATAATCACTTGACTCAGCTGGGAGTTAATCTTCTAGATGATTCTGTCATTGACAGAGTTCTTCAGTCACTACCACCAAGCTACAAAGGCTTCGTGATGAACTACAATATGCAAGGGATGGAAATGACTATTACCGAGCTCTTCGCAATGCTAAAGCTGTGGAGGTAGAAATTAAGAAGGAGCATCAAGTGTTGATGGTTAACAAGACCACTAGTTTCAAAAAGAAAGGCAAGGGTAAGAAGGCGAACTTCAAAAAGAATGGCAAGCAAGTGGTCACTCCCGGGAATAAGCCCAAAGCTGGACCCAAGCTTGAAACTGAGTGCTTCTACTGCAAAGGGACTGGTCATTGGAAGCGGAACTGCCCCCAAGTATTTGGCGGATAAGAAGGATGGCAAAGTGAGCAAAGGTATATTTGATATACATGTTATTGATGTGTACCTTACTAATTCTCATACTAGTGCCTGGGTATTTGATACCGGTTCGGTTTCTCATATTTGTAACTTGAAACAGAGACTGCAGATTAAATGAAGATTGGCTAAGGACGAGGTGATGATGCGCGTCGGGAATGGTTCCAAGGTCGATGTGATCGCCGTCGGCACGCTACCTCTACATCTACCTTCAGGATTAGTTTTAGACCTGAATAATTGTTATTTGGTGCCAACGTTGAGCATGAACATTATATATGGATCTTGTTTAGTGCGAGACAATTATACATTTAAATCAGAGAATAATGGTTGTTCTACTTATAGAAGTAATATCTTTTATGGTCATGCGCCCTTAAAGAGTGGTCTATTTTTGTTGAATCTTGATTGTGGTGATACACATATTCATAATATTGATGTCAAAAGATGCAAAGTTGAGAATGATAATGCAACTTATTTGTGGCACTGCCGTTTGGGTCATATCGGTGTAAAGCGCATGAAGTAACTCCATAAAGATGGACTTTTGGAATCACTTGATTATGAATCATTTGATACTTGGGAACCGTGCCTTATGAGCAAAATGACTAAAACTCCGTTCTTCGGAACAATGAAACGAGCTAATGACTTATTGGAAATAAAACATACCGATGTATGCGGTCCGATGAGTGTTGAGGCTCGTGGCGGGTATCGTTATTTTCTGACCTTCACAGATGATTTAAGCAGATATGGGTATATCTACTTAATGAAACACAAGTATGGAACATTTGAAAAATTCAAAGAATTTCAGAGTAGAAACATGCATGTCGCAATTTCCTTTTATACAGTCCCACAAAAAAAAGGTGCCACGCCACTCGACAACACAAGGAAAAAAATCAGCCGCTGGCAGGTGAGATGTCAATGAAATTCACCGAATTTCAATAATTACAGTCGACAACGAAATATTTATCTTTCGATCAAAATATTTCAGGCATTTCAGTTGTACACAGAAATTCAAATAAATTTGAAAATATTTTTAAAAAATGATCAAATAATTGATTCAATTACAAGTAAATGTTTCGGTGATTTGTCCGAATTGCAAACCCATTGACCACCGCAAACGCCATTCTGACCACGAATGCATAGTCAGAAAACAAATGCCAATTCCATGCCTTATATATCCGCTAACAAATATTGTAAGAAACTGGATGAACGCATGGAACATGTACCTCACTTTTTTTTTCCTTTTATTCATTCACCCAACAACAACAACCTGGCGCTCGACTCGATAACACAACTAAACAAAGGAGAAAAAAAAAGGTTTACTTAGCCACAACGTGAACCAGCATGCTTCTGGCCTACATGCAAACTAGCTATGGACTCCAAGCGGTCAACCTAACCGAGTTTACAAAATGAATTCCTGCAACACAAACTCACATGACAGAACGCACTTAATTAACATCATCGTGGCCGGAGGACATCGATCGCGGTGCAGCTGGACAGGCTGCTGCTCTCATCCTGTTTAAGGCTACCTCTTAAACAACCTTTGGTTCATCCTAGACGGTGTAGGTGCCGCCAGATTCGTCTTATACGACTGCTGCTTCGTCTTAGACGGCCCAAACACCGCCTGCTGTGTCTTTGGCAATGCCCGATTCGCCATCTTAGAAGTCATCTTCATGGGACTATTGCGTACCATGATGGGATAGTCTTCCTCTTCTTCTTCTTTCTTGGCCAAGCGATGTGAGCTGAGAAGGATGCAGTGTTTGCTTTGTTCCAGTTGGGTTGAGCAAACCTGCAGCAACGGCAGCATATATATAGGAAAAATGCTCTGGCAGGACGACACGCTTCCTCCGCGGAGAATGGTTTGGTGGCGTTGCCGGTCAGTCCCTTCTGTTTTGGGGAGTATATATGTGTATCCAATGCATTCTTATTGACGGATGGATGTGGTTGGGTCAGTGGCCGTGGTCGTCGCCGCGTTGCTCTTCATATCATCTCCTCGTTATACTACAACGTGCATTAGAATTAGCGTTAGGTGAAGTTTAGGTAGCAGACGGCTAATAGAGTATGGATGATGTCCTTGTCATGTTTGTTAATATGCATCTCAGGCAGTCAGGCCCATTCATACAAAGCTTGCCCAATCACTGAGTTACAATAAATCAGCTTAAGATACCTTGCAATCACACCATAATCATGTACACATGTGATTTTTATGCAAATGCTTTCTTTGACCTAGTATGACCATAGACTACCAGCCTGAAACATTTTTTATCATTCCAAAACAAAACCAGCTATCTTGTACATAATTACAAAGGGGGAGAGATGTATGAAGACAGAGTATGCAGAACCAAGAACCAAGGTGATGCCCCAATCGTGCAGCTTTTCTTTGAGCGTCGGCTTGTGGTATATGCTTGCCCATAGCAGAAGGTCATCTGCACAACTAGGAATAAGAACCGAGGAGTCCTCTCTTTCCCATTTTTTTAAAAGAAATCTTCTGGTAGGGGCGCTTTCAAATATTCCACAAAAAGCAGATGAGCACCAAAGAGTAGGCATATTCGTTAGAAAATCAAGCCGAGGACAAGCAATCAGAAGCACATCATCAATATTTGTTGAAAAGGTTTGCCACACTCGCCTACTCATCAAGCATGATTATGGCCGCTCTTCCATTGGTACTATTGAGATGACAAATCACATCAAGGTAAGCGGACAACACCTCTAGCCATGCACCACTACCAGTCAAGGCATCAATGCCACGTCCCCTGCACCTTCCCTCACGTGATCCATGTCTAGACTACGAGCTTCGTCTAGTCTAGTTTAGCGACCCAACGATGCCTTTATATTAGGCTTTGGTTAGACATATTCAATTCAAACACCTTACGTTCTGCTAATTACAAGAATACATCTTCATCATCTTGAAACTGCCAAGCATGGACCTCAATGTACTTTGTTGGAACTTGAACCATCCTAGGCATGATAGAACATGATGAACATTACAGACATGATAATTGGACCAATAGAAGTACTAAAGAATCTAGACATGCAATCTGATAGATACAGATACGAAAACATAGGATGTCCATCTCGATTTGTAGTACTAATACACCAATAGAAATCCCTAATACAAAAATATAGGAAAATCATAGACATACAAGATGGGTGTAGCACAAGTAGCCTTAGCCGCATCGGCGGCATCCCTAGCATTGTGGTCGGAGGGAGCCATAGAGCTGTCCATGAAGTAGTTGATGGAGCAGCAACATTTGAGTAGTCGTGCGAGTGCGAGCAGTACCATAGTCTCTCCTGTACATGATTGCAAAAGATCTGGAGGCCTGCTCCCCCTCCCCCTTCATGGTATAGAGAAAACTTAGATGTGGCAATGTGCACATAAACTTCAATCAAATATAAAAAAAATCCTTATTCAGATGCAAGAGATCTGGAGGCCTGCTGCACATGATGCTTCCTCATTCCATGAACTATTATCTCATCCAGCATTCAACATGTTTGTGTGAGGACGCCATCCATGCATAGAGCAGAAGACTTCACTTGCTACCAGTTCGGACGGTCTTACACCCTAGTTCGACACCACTTTGTTTTCCTGCTTCCTTTGCAAAATTGACAAGGACATAAGCCAAAACCCCAACATGTTGATCATACTACTAGGATAATCAATTTTCTATCATCAAAGCAATTCCAACCATTACATCATATTTGACTTGCCTTGGAAGTCATGATATCCTGGAACTCAACAGTTATTGGACTGGATCAGATATGTCTCTAAATGCAGAAGGAACACTTTATAAGGTTCCACACTAATTTTGCAAGAGAACAAGTGATCAACTGTTTCATCTAAACCAAAAAATTGACAATTGATGTATTATTGCCAATTCCTCATGAGGATCAACATTAGGGAAAAAGGTGATCAACTTTTATTCCTCCCTCTGGCAGCTTTTTCGGATATCCCTCAGGTAATTTTCTGCAATATAAAATGAATATAAAGTAAAAATGATGCAATGGTGAATTGGTGATCAAATAAGCATCAAATTAGAGTATTTATCTTATGAAATCATGATGCAAAATGAATGTATCGATGGTTAGTCATGCATGATTGTTTTCATAGTAGCGACACCACGTGTAATGCTTAATGCATGCATGTAGTAGTACAAGTGGTGGTCCATCTTGTCCCTTGTAAACCAGCAAGAACTGCATCGGAGAGCACAAGGCATGCTTTGACCAAGCCATTATAGTTGTCAAACATATATTACTCTCCCTTCGATCCATATTAATTTTTGATGATAACTGTGCTAAAACACCTGTATACTAAATCAGCGACAATTAGCTGTGATAAACAATGACAATTAATATGGATCTGAGGGAGTAGTCAAAATCTCATTGAGATCAAGAGGCAGGTAAATTTCATGGAAGAATAGGAGTGCGACTTTAGCACGCACAAGCTATCTTCCTCGACCCTTCCTTAATTTATTTTGTCGTCCAGCTACTACTGCATCGCAATGGCCATTAGTATTAGATTAAGTTAACTATGTGAAACATGCAACAATTTGCGTTGATTATATAGTCAGCTGTTGTGGGTATTGGATTCATCGGTGTCTTGCTACTCGAACTCAGCCGGCCAAGAGACTCTTCTTGTCACCGAACTACCACCACAAACGCCACCTTGATCACAAATGCTGTCTCCGACACCAAATGTCAATTCATTCCTTATATTGCTGCTAATTCAGTGACTCTGCTGGATCGACAAAGGGAAGATGTATGTCTCTGTTTCTTCTTATTCAGTCGCCCAACAACAACCTTTTGTACCTATGGCTCGACAACACTAGGGAAACAAAAATATACTTGGCCGCAGCGTGAACCAGCACGCTTCTGGCATATATGGAAACTAGCAATGGACACTAAAGACTCGATCAAACTGAGTGTAAAAATTAGATTATTGCAACATAACTAACCTACTTGACAGAAACACACTTGTCTTCATCATGGCCGAAGACTCCGGTTCAGCACGGGGGAGCTCTCACCCTTTTTCAGGCTTCCTCTTACTTCCATGGCTTTCGCTGTAGCTTGTTCTTCTGAGGGAGCGGCGCCCCCTTCCCCTCCTTCTTAGGCTGCTCCTGCATCTTCTTAGTCTCCACTGGTTTCGAATGTGTACTTCCTGACAATGCATTGGCCTTGCTAGAGAGATCATTCGCAGACACATATTTCGACTTTGCACTGCCTGACGATGGATTGACCTTGCTACAGAGATCATTTGCAGCTGACACAGGTTTCCACTGTCTACTGGCTGACGATACATTGGTCTTGCTCAAGAGATCATTTGCAGCTGACACAAATTTCGACTGTCTACCTCCTGACGATGTACTGCCTGATGACACATATCTGCTCATGGCGCGATCTGCTTCTCTTCTTGCTATTATCCTTCCCCGGCAAAATGGCACAGGTGAGGAGTATGTGGTGCTCACTTGGCTACGGTTGGGTTGAGAAAGCATAACGCAACGGCAGAATATATATAGGAGGGAGAAGGTCTTGGGAAAGCCCTCCAGCCAAAGGACGCGCTTTTCCGGAGGAGCATGGTTTGGTGGCGTTGCAGGTGCGACTGGTACTCAGTCTCTTTTTGTTTTGTTTTGAAGAGTAGATATGTATATTCGACGCACTTGTTATTACGGGTCGTGGCCACTGCCGCGTTGCTCTTGGTTTCTTCTCCTCCTCCTTATACTACAACGTACATTAGAATTAGCGTTAGGTGAAGTTTAGGTAGCAGACGGCTAATAGGGTATGGATGGTGTCCTTGTCATGTTTGTTAATATGCATCTCTGGCAGTCAGGCCCATTCATATAAAGCTTGCCCCAACACTGAATTACAATAAATCAGCTTAAGATATCATGGAATCACACCATAATCATACACACACATGTGACTTTTATGCAAATTCTTTCTTTGACCTGCTACCACCAACAACTGCCACACTGAACCATTTTATATCAATCCAAACAAAAACGGGCCACTTTCAAGGTTTTGGTG
>NC_041393.1:767525207-767561424 GCF_002162155.2 Triticum dicoccoides | reverse complement strand
TAAACACGGTTACCAAGGTTAAGGAAAAATACCGAGCGGTTACTGTTCAAAAAAATTCAAACGAATTTCAAATTCAAATTTGTTTGAGCTACGTATACATATGTTTTGTAGTCCATTCAGTCATTTATTAGCTACTGCCGCGGTGGACGTCTTCACGGGACGTCATTCAAGGCTTGAAGTGCTGAGTTCGATCCATGCATTTGCTGTTTTATTTTTAATACATGTATAGTACTCTCTCCGTTTCACTATGGACCATATTTGGATGTATGTAGATTTATATATGTTATGCCCAAATTTCAGTGCAAAACGATGCAAAAGCAGAGTCGAACTCGAGACCTTAGGGCATGTACAATGGTGCTATCTTAGAAGTGCCACGTAGGATAAATAATGAGGTGGAGGAGAGAGAACTCATAAGTAAAGGCTTGTCTTTTCTTATTTAAGAGAAGACAAGACACTGGTGGAAAAAGAGGCTTCCGTCCAGCCCCATTAGTCGCGAAACTGTAGGAACCGCGACTAATGAAGTCTTTAGTCGCGGTTCGGCAGATGAACCGCGACCAAATGCCTGGGCCCAGGGCGCTCGCGGGCTTTAGTCGCGGTTGGCCAGGCCAACCGCGACTAAAGGTGCCCAAAGGCCTTTAGTCGCGGTTGGCCAGGCCAACCGCGACTAAAACTCCTCCCTTTTAGTCCCGGTTTGTGGCACGAACCGGAACTAATGGGGTTGAGACCTTTAGTCCCGGTTCGTGCCACGAACCGGTATTAAAGGTCCCATTTTCAAACTCTACGCCCCCCCGGGATCGCCTTTTCAGTTTTAAAAAAAATAAAAAAAAATAATGGAAATGTCAAAAAAATAAAAGAAAATAAGTTTCTCATGTGATATGTGGTCTAGTTGTTGGGAAAATTTGCAAATGTGAATTTTGACTTTATTTGCAAAATCTCTCTGAAATTTGTAAAAATGGGCATAACTTTTGCATACTAACTCGGATGAAAAAGTTTTTTATATGAAAAATCATCTACTCGAAAAGTTACATTTTCAAAATCCTCAAAAACCTAATAGAAAAAAAGTTACGGGGCTTGTAAGATCTAGAGTGGAAAAAATTGAAAAATATTCAAACAGTGGGCAAACTATGGTCAAACAATGGTCAAACTAATTATTCTAGAATATTAGTGTTACTAAATAATTATTTTAATTATTTCAATTTTGGTCAAATCTGGTCAAACTGTGGTCAACTGTGGTCAAACTGTGGTCAAACAATGGTCAAACTAATTATTCAAGAAATATTAGTGTTACTAAATAATTATTGTTTTTTAAAACAATAGTTTCAAACTCAAACAGTGAAATGTGTCACTTCATGCTCAAGCAAAATTCCTGAAGGTTAATAGGATTGACATCTTATTATTGTCAGGAAAACAACAAGTGCAGACTTGGAGCGTGGGAGAATAGAACCCGGAAGTTAAGCGTGCTTGGGCTGGAGTAGTGAGAGGGATGGGTGACCGGTTGGGAAGTTAGATGATTTGGAATGATGAGGGGTGATAAAAGAATAAATTGAGAAGTGATGATGGGTGGTGATTAGAGACTAGAGGTTAAAATAATTCAGAAATTTGAAAAAAAAAATTCAATTTTTTTTTTTCAAAAACCTGTGGCGGCCTTTAGTCGCGGTTAGCCACAAGAACCGCGACTAAAGGTCCTCCGCCCCGAAGGCCACCTGGCGCCCACGTGGACGGGCCTTTAGTCGCGGTTCTTAAGCAACCGCGACTAAAGGGGGGGGGCCTTTAGTCGCGCCCGTCCGGTCGCGGTTGCGCAACCGCGACTAATGGCAGTTGCGAACCGCGACCAAAGGCCCTTTTTCCACCAGTGAGAGATGATCTCTTAGCACAATATGTCTCAACGTATTTTTAGGAATGACTAGTTATTGAATATAAGTCTAAGAGATGACCCATTCTAGACTCTTTTTTTTTGTCATCTCTAAATTACATGCAAGACTTAAAATAAGACTACCTTATCAATCATTGTACATGCCCTTACTGCAGCGCGCTTATTGCGGCCGTAGCTGCGAAAAGACCACACCTACTTCCTTGGTATATAGCAGTTTCCACTTAGTTAACTGTACATGCAGCGTCCAAATTCAAAATGTTCAGGAAAATTTGAAATTTTTTTTTGCTCCAAACAACCATTTACCGAGGGGCACCGAAATACTCGGTAACAGCTTGAAATCTCGAAATTTGGAGCCGTAACCAAAACCTTGGCCACTTTACAACATGGATTTAAGAAGAGAGTACATAACCAAGAACTGAGAATTGCATCTTACAGAAACCAATTGCACCCCCTGTTCCAATACAAGTGTCTTGGTTTTTGTTCAAATTTGAACTAAAACCACGACACTTATTTTCGAGCGGAGGAAGTACATGTCTCTAAGGAACAGACGGAGAGATCTGGCAGAAAAGTAGAGAAATGAGTTAACGTGATGCCCCAATTGTGCAGCTGCTCTGGGGCGTCGACTTGTGGCATATGCTGGCCCATAGCAGAATGTCATCTGCACAACTAGGAATAAGAACCGAGGAGTCTTCTCTCTCAATTTTGGTTATATCTTCGGGTAGTGGTGCTTTCAAATAGTGAAAATAAAGCAGGTGCTCACCGAAGAGCAGACCTATTTGTTAGTAAACCGAGGCCGACGACAAGCACACAACAGACATCGACATTTGTTAACGAGGTTTGCCAAACTCGCCTACTCACCAAGTATGATGACGAGCGCTCCTCCTAGGAAAAACCATCAATGCCGAGTACCCAAAATACTCGGCGAAGGCCCAAGCCAATTGGCTGAATAAATCCCGAGCTACCGTCTTCCACTCGTTGCACCCAAAGACCGTGGATTCTCAGTTCTCCTCCCGTCGAAGGTAGGACCTTGTATAGATCATGTGGATGGCCTTAAAAACAGTTATTGCGATAATTTCATATGGCGCAGAGTAAAGCACAAACTCTAGCATGGATCTGGACCTTTAACTTGGGGTGAATCCAAATTAACCAGTTTCCTACCATATTTGTATTACTCGTAGGTGGGAATGTGCGCCCATGCACGCCTGTCTTAGGGCATCTCCAGCCGCGCCCCCAACAGGCCCCCCAGGCCATTTTTTCGGCGCCAGTCGCGCCCCCGGTTCGGACCTTTTTTCCGCCCGGCGGTCACAGGCCGAACCCGGCGCGCTGGGGAGCCGTTGGGGGCTCCAGCACTCCTTCTTTGGTATGCCAGGAACTCACAATGACATCAACGTGCTGCAGTGCTCTCCTGTTTTTGCCAAGCTCGTTGAGGGCCATTCTCCTCCGGTGAACTTCGAGATCAATGGGCACTGTCGGTGTCAAAACCGGCGGATCTCGGGTAGGGGGTCCCGAACTGTGCGTCTTAGGATCAATGGTAACAGGAAACAAAGGACACGATGTTTTACCCAGGTTCGGGCCCTCTTGATGGAGGTAAAACCCTACGTCCTGCTTGATTGATATTGTGTATGTGGGTATTACAAGAGTAGATCTACCACGAGATCAAGGAGGCAAACCCTAGAAGCTAGCCTATGGTACGATTGTTGTATATCTATCGACTAGCCTGGCCTTGGTTTATATAATGCACCAGAGGCCTAGGATAACAAGAGTCCTAGCCGAATACGCCGGTGGGGGAGGAGTCCTTGTCTTGATTGCCAAGTCTTGTGGAATCTTCATTGTATGCGGCAACTGTCCGGACTGGCCCATGAGTATACAACCATGGGGATCCTCGGCCCAATCCAACTGATCGGGAGACGACGTGGTGAGTACCACCTAGTCCAGGACACCGTCAGTAGCCCCCTGAACCGGTCTTCAAGTTGGGGACGCTCCTCGATTCTTCCGAACTGTTCTTCATCTTCGGTCGTCGGTCTTGAAAACTGGTTCAACAAATCTTCTCATCTTCTATCTTGAGGATCGCCGAAATGCATTCGACGAGTTTATACGTCGGGTATCCGAGGAGCCCCTTTAAGTTTCCGGCCTTTATCAATGCCTTGCTATTTTTATGCCACACCTCGGGTTTGAAGTTGTTGCCGGGCGGCAACGTCCTCTTGCGTCCGAGCTCCAACGCCGGACTGTATTCGAGGTATCTTTTGCAGCCGAGCACCAATGCCGGACTGCTTCCCAGCTCTAACGCCGGACTATGTATCCGAGCTCCAACGCTGGACTGTATCCGAGGTGTCATAGATCACCTTGGTTCAAAGAAGTTTGAAGGAGTTTAGCCGAGCTTAATGCCGGAAATGCCTTCTATGGAGCCAGCCACTAGCACCCGAGCTTTATGCCAGATTGCTTCCGAGGTGGTTAAGCACCTCGGTCATGGGCTGATTTTTGGTCAACGTTTTTTATTGATGCAATTTATTTGATGGATTCATGTACCTAGGGTAGGGTCATAGACCTGATCTAAGTACCCTACCCAAGGACACCCTTAGGAGAGATCACCTTCCAGTCGACCAACGAGGAGTCCACTCGACTGACTTGAAGGACTCGACCATGAAGACTCACTCGACCACCAGAAGGTCAAGAAGCACTCTGCACTGCAACGGTCTGTAATTAAGTAGACTTTATGATAATTAAGACACTTTATGTGGGGCATTACCAGTAACGCCCCGGACATAATGTACTTTAAACCCTTCATTACGTGGGCTGGCAGGGGTCCTGGCGCACTCTATATAAGCCACCCCCTCCACAGGCAGAAGGGTTCGCACCCCTGTAACTCATATACACATAATCCACTCGACCGCCTCCGGGCTCCGAGACGTAGGGCTTTTACTTCCTCCGAGAAGGGCCTGAACTCGTACATCGCTTGTGTTTACAACCTATCCATAACTAGGACCTTGCCTCTCCATACCTACCCCCCACTCTACTGTCAGACTTAGAACCACGACAGTTGGCGCCCACCGTGGGGCCGGTGTTTTAGCGATTTTTTGGAGAAGTTGCGATTCTTCCGAGTATATTCATCACGATGACTGCTGGAGTTTTGGTCGAGGGTCGCGAGATCTGTCTCGGCGCTCTCACCTTCGTCGCCGACGACTTCGCCTGGCTCCAGGAGGCTCCACTCGACGTTGATGCGCTCCCCGTCCGCGGCGCGACGCATTTTCGCGCATGTGTCCGCGGCGTTCTGCTGCGACAACCATCGACCCCCTATCGGTCGACTCCCCTATCGGTCACCCTTCCGGTCTCCCACCAGCGCAAGCGCTCTGGTCGGTCGAGGCTCCAGCGGTGGGTGAAGCACGCGTTGGCTCGCCAGACGGCCACCGCCCAAGTTGCGGCAATCGAGCCCGACGAATCTCTCTATGGCCTGTTCGATCTATCGACTGGCTCTGTAGAGACTACATCCGAGTGCGATAGCAGTGATCCGGCAGCAGAAATCCTGATGGTCAACGGACCCGGCAGCCCTCCTGGCTTCGCCCATGAGGGCGGAGCAGGCGGCGGAGGCGACCCCATACGGGACCACGAAGAGTACCAGCCCGAGCCACTCGTCTCTCTGCAGAGGGAAGAGCTTCGCCGCAGGAACATGGATGCTCTGCACACTCCCATCGCAGGAGAAACCCCCGAGGCTTGCGCCTTGGAGGAGGCACGTTTGGCCAATCTGGCTGAACGCGCTCGTCTGGAGAACCTTCAGCGAGCACTCGACGAGCGCGCGCGGCAACGAGTTCTCGACGCCAATCGACGTCAACTCTTCCCGCCGACTCAGGTATATCGAACCCCAATCCAGAATTTAGCAGCTGCGACCCGTATAGCAGAATCCATCCAGCCCTCTCAGTAAGAAACTGGCAGAGGATTGATGCAGATCAGGGATTTGCTCCGGGCAGCAGGGGACCAGAATTCAGCTGTGTCGCAGTCGCGCAACCGAATTCACAGTCGATCCGTCGCTGCGAATACGGTTCAGTCGGCTCATAGTTCCAGATCGCCTCCACGGCGTGAAGGACGCGAGAATCGGCGAGACCAGTACAGAGACCGACACGACCGAGATGATAGGCGTCGAGTGCCCACTTCCCCTCCGAGGGGTGGGTCTTACGCTCCTCGACAGCAAGATAACAGGCGTCAGCTCAGTGTGGGGCGAAGAGCTCCAGTCGACCCCAGGGAACCAGGCTTCCACGTGCAATCTATTATCGTGCAAGGCTTGGTTGACCGGAACAGAGCCCATCGGGGTGGACCCGACAGAGATGCGCCCACGAGCAGTCGAGTGAATGTTTCTGGTCCAGAGTGTTTCAGCAGGGCTATCAGAGCCGCAGTGATCCCCCCCAATTTCAGGTTGGCAACAGGAGTCAGCAAGTTCACTGGTGAGTCTAAGCCTGAAACTTGGCTTGAGGACTACCGAGTGGCGGTTCAGATTGGTGGTGGGAATGATGAGGTGGCCATGAAGCATTTACCCCTCATGTTGGAAGGTTCTGCCCGAGCGTGGTTGAATCAGTTACCTCCTAGCAGCATTTACACTTGGGAAGATCTGTCCCGAGTGTTCGTCAGAACATTTGAAGGAACTTGCAAGCGACCAGCTGGATTGACGGAGCTGCAAGTCTGTGTGTAGAAGACGAATGAGACTCTCAGAGAGTATATTCAGAGATGGATCACTTTGCATCATACCATGGAGAACGTGTCTGATCATCAGGCAGTCTGCGCCTTCAAGGATGGTGTCAAGAACAGAGAATTGAGTTTGAAATTTGGTCGAACCGGGGACATGACCCTGAGTCGGATGATGGAGATTGCCACCAAGTACGCCAACAGCAAAGAAGAAGACCAACTCCGAAGCGGCAAGTACAAGCCGAGTCAGTCGGAGAAGGGAAACACCAGTCGGAAACAGAAGCGGAAGGCTGAACCAGCAGCTCCTGGAGAGGCTCTGGCCGTGACTCAGGGAAAGTTCAAAGGGAAACCAAAAGGATCCTGGAACCCTAAGAAGGTGAAGGATAAAGAAGGGAACGACGTGATGGATATGCCATGTCACATCCACACGAAGAAAGATGAAGAGGGCAATATCATTTACCCAAAGCATACCACTCGCCAATGTCGACTCCTGATCCAGCAGTTTCAAGGAAAACAATCTAAGGACAAGGAAAAGGAGTCGGACAAGGCCGAAGACAAGGAGGACAGTGAGGAAGGATATCCGCATGTCAACTCCACTCTGATGATCTTCGCAGATGTGGAAAGCAAGAGCCGACTGAAGGTCATTAATCGTGAGGTGAACATGGTTTCCCCAGCTAAACCAAGTTATCTGAGATGGTCCCAAACACCCATCACATTCGACCAATCTGATCACCCGACTCATATTGCCACCCTTGGGAGGCAAGCTTTGGTGGTCGATCCAGTTGTCGAAGGCACTCGACTGACGAAAGTGCTGATGGACGGTGGTAGTGGGCTGAACTTGTTGTATGCAGACACACTGAAAGGAATAGGCATTCCGATGTCCCGACTGAGCACCAGTAACATGAGCTTTCATGGAGTTATACCCGGGAAGAAAGCCGAGTCACTCGGCCAAATAGCTCTGGACGTGGTGTTTGGTGATTCAAAACATTTCCGCAAAGAGAAGTTGACGTTTGAGGTCGTGGATTTTCAGAGTGCGTACCACACCATTTTGGGGAGGCCAGCTTACGCACGGTTCATGGCTCGACCATGTTACGTGTACCTCAAACTGAAGATGCCCGGCCCCAAAGGAGTGATCACTGTCACCGGTGATCGGAAAAAGGCAGAAGAGTGCTTTCAGAAGGGCTCAAAGATTGCCGATTCCCAGGTGACAACGGTCGAGTTTGAAGAATATAAACAAAGCGCAGATCCGAGTGATTTGCTGCGGTCCAAGAAGCCCGCCACAGAATCTGCATTTTAGTCGTCCGGTGAGACGAAGCCTGTCCACATTCACCCGACCGATCCCAATGCAGCCCCGACCCACATCTCCACAACACTCGACCCGAAATAGGAAGAAGCGCTCATCTAGTTCCTCCGTGAGAACTGGGACATTTTTGCATGGAAGCCAGCTGACATGCCAGGTGTTCCCAGGGGACTGGCTGAGCATCGCCTTAGAGTCGACTCATCAACAAAACCAGTTAAAGAGCATCTTCGGCGGTCCGCCGTCCAGAAGAGAAAGGCTATTGGTGAGGAAGTGGCTCGACTGTTGGCGGCAGGATTTATCCGAGAGATATACCACTCTGAGTGGCTCGCTAATGTCGTCATGGTTCCTAAGAAGGACAAATCGCTCCGAATGTGCATTGATTTCAAGCACATCAATCGGGCCTGCCCGAAAGATCATTTTCCTCTACCTCGCATTGATCAAATTGTTGACTCGACAGCGGGGTGCGAGAGATTGTCTTTTCTAGACGCCTATTCCGGGTACCATCAGATCCGTCTATATGGACCCGATGAGATAAAAACAGCTTTCGTCACTCCATTTGGGTGCTTCCGCTATATCACCATGCCATTCGGCCTCAAGAATGCCGGAGCCACATTTATGCGAATGATTCAGAAATGTCTGCTCACTCAAATCAGTCGGAATGTGGAAGCGTATATGGATGATATCGTCGTCAAGTCACGAAAAGGTTCCGACCTGCTCACTGACCTCGCCGAAACATTTGCCAACCTCAGAAGGTATGATATCAAGCTCAATCCATCAAAGTGCACATTCGGAGTTCCTGGTGGCAAGTTACTCGGTTTTCTCGTTTCCGAGCGAGGGATCGATGCTAATCCAGAGAAGATCGGCACTATTCTCCGAATGAAACGCCCTGTGCGAGTGCACGATGTCTAGAAGCTTACTGGATGCTTGGCCGCATTAAGTCGATTCATCTCACGACTCGGTGAAAAGGCATTGCCTCTTTACTGACTGATGAAGAAGGCAGACAAGTTCGAGTGGACTCCAGAAGCTGATGCAGTGTTTGCCGAGCTAAAAGCTCTGCTCTCCACCCAGCCTGTGCTTGCTGCTCCAATCAGCAAAGAGCCTCTGTTGCTTTATATCGCAGCCACAGGACAAGTCGTCAGTACAGTGCTTACGGTCGAGCGGGAGGAAGAAGGAAAAGCCTTCAAAGTTCAGCGCCCAGTGTATTATTTGTCTGAAGTCTTGACTCCATCCAAGCAGAGATACCCTCATTATCAGAAGCTTGTGTATGGAATATACATGACCACGAAGAAGGTTGCTCATTATTTCTCTGATCATTCCATCACAGTCGTCAGCGACGCTCCACTTTCAGAGATTTTGCACAACAGAGACGCAACTGGTCGAGTGACCAAATGGGTGATTGAACTTCTTCCCCTTGATATCAAGTTTGAGGCAAAGAAAGCCATTAAGTCCCAGGCAATAGCTGATTTCCTCGCCGAGTGGATTGAACAGCAGCAGCCGACTGAGGTTCACTCGGAGCATTGGACCATGTTCTTCGATAGCTCTAAGATGCTGAATGGTTCCGGTGCTGGGGTTGTCCTGGTTTCCCCCAGAGGAGATAAGCTCAGATATGTGCTCCAGATTTACTTTGATTCCTCCAACAATGAGGCATAGTATGAGGCCCTCTTATACGGATTGCGCATGGCCATTTCACTCGGCGTCCGTCGCCTGATGGTCTATGGCGATTCAGATTTAGTGGTCAACCAAGTGATGAAGGAGTGGGACGTGAGAAGCCCAGCCATGACTGGATACTGCAATGCAGTGAGGAAGCTGGAAAAGAAGTTTGAGGGGTTATAGCTCCATCATATACCCCGACTGAAAAATCAAGCAGCTGATGATCTAGCAAAGATAGGTTCCAAGAGAGAAGCCATTCCGAGTGGCGTGTTTTTGGAACATATTCATACGCCATCAGTTAAGGAAGACCCTTTCACTGAAGAAACCCCACAACCCAAGAGTGCCACGGATCCGACTGAGGTAGAAGTCCCAGCAGTGGTCGACTTGGTTATGGAGATCTTGGTAGTCACACCCGACTGGACAATTCCCTATATCGCGTATATCCTGAGAAAAGAGCTCCCAGAGGATGAGGAAGAGGCTCGACAGATCGTCCGCCGATCCAAGGCCTTTACTGTTATCAAAGGACAGTTGTATAGAGAGAGCGCGACTGGAGTTGGTCAAAAGTGCATAACGCCGGAGGAAGGTCGAATCATTCTCAATGATATCCACTCGGGGACCTGTGGTCATCATGTGTCCTCTCAGACCATCGTGGCCAAAGCATACCGAGCCGGATTTTACTGGCCAAAGGCGAATGAGATGGCAAAGGAAATAGTGGACAAGTGCGAAGGATGTTAGTTCTACTCAAATATGTCACACAAGCCTGCGTCAGCTCTGAAGACCATTCAACTCGTCTGGCCTTTCGCAGTATGGGGGTTGGACATGGTCGGTCCCTTGAGAACAGGTCGAAGTGGCTTCACGCATGTACTGGTGGCAGTCGACAAGTTCACCAAGGGATTGAGGCTAAGCCAATCAAGAACTTGGACGCCGGTACTGCTGTTAGCTTTATCAGGGAACTGATATTCAGATATGGTGTCCCGCACAGCATCATTACGGATAATGGGTCGAATTTTGACTCGGAGGAATTCAGAGATTTCTGCAACTCTCAAGGTACACGAGTCGACTACGCTTCAATCGCCCATCCGCAGTCGAATGGACAAGCAGAGCGAGCCAATGGCCTGATCCTCAAAGGATTGAAACCCCGACTGATGCGTGATCTCAAGCATGCGGCTGGAGCGTGGGTCGACGAACTTCCCTCGGTGCTTTGGGGACTGCGGACCACACCTAATCGGTCGACCGAAAGAACTCCATTCTTCTTGGTCTACGGAGCTGAGGCAGTCTTGCCGAGTGATCTTCTCCACAATGCTCCTCGGGTTGAACTCTACAACGAAGCAGAAGCTGAGCAAGCGCGGCAGGACGCAGTCGACCTTTTAGAGGAAGAAAGAGAGATGGCTCTGATCCGATCGACCATCTACCAACAAGACTTGCGTCGCTTCCACGCCAGAAATGTGAGGTGTCGAGCCTTCCAGGAAGGGGATTTAGTTCTCCGAGTGGATCAGCAGAAACAGCATAAGTTCGCTCCTTCTTGGGAAGGGCCCTTCGTCATCACCAAGGTTCTCCACAACGGGGCGTACCGTCTTTATAACGTCGAACACAATATCGACGAGCCCCGAGCTTGGAACGCGGAACTACTCCGCCCATTTTACACTTAAAGTTTTCACTCGGATGAGTTGTAATAAAGTACTTTTGTAGTTCATGGATTACAAAATAAATAGTGTCATAATTTCTCCATAATTTTTGCCACTTCTTATTTGTCCAATAAAATTTCCCCCCAGTGGGTGGCTTAGCCGCGAATCCGTTTCGCCTAAGTTTGTAAAAAAATCCTTACCGAGTGGTGAGCCAGACTCCCACTCGGGGGCTTAGCTGCGAATCCGTTTCGCCTAAGTTAAAATAAAAATCCTACCGAGTGGTAAGCCAGACTCCCACTCGGGGGCTTAGCTGCAGTCCAAGTACTCGCCTAAGTTATAAAAATCCTACCGAGTGGTGAGCCAGACTCCCACTCGGGGGTTTAGCTGCAGTCCAAGTACTCGCCTAAGTTATAAAAATCCTACCGAGTGGTAAGCCAGACTCCCACTCGGGGGCTTAGCTGCAGTCCAAGTACTCGCCTAAGTTACATAAATCCTACCGAGTGGTGACCCAGACTCCCACTCGGGGGCTTAGCTGCAGTCCAAGTACTCGCCTAAGTTATATAGATCCCACCGAGTGGCGAGCCAGACTCCTACTCGGGGGGCTTAGACTCGCCTATGTACAATGTGCGCTCGCAAGGAGGACGAGGTGCAGGTCGACTGCGACCCTCTCCTCTGAGCTACGCCATAAGTACAATGTGCCCTCGCAAGGAGGACGAGGTGCAGGTCGACTGCGTCCCTCTCCTCTGAGCTACGCCATAAGTACAATGTGCGCTCGCAAGGAGGATGAGGGGCAGGTCGACTGCGACCCTCTCCTCTGAGCTACGCCATAAGTACAATGTGCACTCGCAAGGAAGACGAGGCGCAGGTCGACTGCGACCCTCTCCTCTGAGCTACGCCATAAGTACAACGTGAAAATCCTACCGAGTGAAGAGCAAACCTCTCACTCGGAGGCTTAGCTGCAGCCCAGTGCTCGCCTAAGATATAAAAATCCTACCGAGTGAAGAGCAAACCTCTCACTCGGGGGCTTAGCTGCAGCCCAGTGCTCGCCTAAGGTATAAAAATCCTACCGAGTGAAGAGCAAACCTCTCACTCGGAGGCTTAGCTGCAGCCCAGTGCTCGCCTAAGATATAAAATCCTACCGAGTAAAGAGCAAACCTCTCACTCGGGGGCTTAGCTGCGGCCCAGCGCTCGCCTAAGTGAATTAAGGAATAAGTCGATTGCAGTGAGCGTCTTGCTTTGAACCTGCAAAAGACATTTCGAACCAAAAGCAATCATATTCGAACATCAAATCCATGTTCAGATCGATACCTAAAGGAACCGAAAGTGCTCAGGCGCTAAGCCTGTTAAGGTTTATCGGTTACAAATTCACTCGGCATACAGAGGCAAATTTAAAGTGTCGAGCTTAGAAGAAGTTTTTTACCCCTCCTGTGGAGGGCTGGAAGGTGCAACGAATTCATCAAGGTCGATTCCGTCTGCGATCCGAGTGGTAGCAGCGATGAAGGTTTCCTTGAAGGACCTGAAGTCGTGTTTCTTGGTGTTGGCCACCCGGAGAGCCGCCAGCTTGTCTTCTCGCGCATCTTTGCAGTGGACTCGGACCAGACACAGAGCAACATCTGCACCGCACCGAGCCAAGGACTTTTTCCACTCCTGTACTCGATCAGGAACCGTGTTTAGTCGAGCCATCAGCGACTCGAGGTCGTTCTGGAGTGTCTCCCTGGGCCAGAGCGTTGAGTCGATGCGAGAAGTGGCGGCCTTCAGCCTTGCAAGATAGTCCACGACAGCTGCAACACGGGACTCCAGTCGGAAAACATTCATGGCAACTTCATCGTTCACTGGAGAATTGACGTGGTCAAGGTTTGGTTCCAGCTGGCTAGTCTCTTCTTCAAAGTTTCGGCAAAATTCTGTAAGGACAATCACCGAGTCAAGTCAATGGTCGAACGGAAAGATCACAGTTGAAAATGATTGTTGAGCGTAAAGGGTTACCTTCGAGCATAAGGAACAACTTCTTGGCAAGTCCACTTAGGAAGGCCTCTAGATCATTTTTCTTCCCAGTCAACTGACTGATCTTGTCGGTCAGGGCAGTTTTGTCAGTCTTCAGTCGACTGACTTCCTTGTTGGCAATCCCAAGAGCAGCTTTCAGATTAGTGTTTTCTTCTTCGAGCTTGGTGACTGAAGCTAGCTTCTCGTCAGCAAGCTTGATCTTCTCAGCCAGCTCAAGGTCTTTTTTCTTCTGGGCCTCCTTCACCTTACCTACAAATTACGGCAAGATTAGATTTTGAAACAAATGAAGGGAAAAAGCAGTCGTCAAGATCTCACCAAACATACCTTTGGTCTCCTCCTTCGCCTTCGTCAGATTCTCCTGAACCGGCTTCAGATCCAGCTCGAGCTGAATGTGCTTGTTCTCCAGCTCGGTGTAACGAGCCGCAAGGTCACAGGATTTCTACGAAGAACCAATCGACAAAATGTCAAGGATAATTCACTTCAGAGTGAATAAGAGAAAATCATACGTTTCTAAGACTACAGCCGAATACAAACATTCGACCGTAGTCTCGGGGACTACACCCAGTGGGTGCACTCAGCGTGCCCCCACTAGTTCTATTAAAGACAGAGTCGACCAGTTGACCCACCAAAAAAACAAGACATATTCTCTAGACTATAATCGACTGCAAGCAGTCGACCACAGTCTCGGGGACTACACCCAGTGGGTGGACTCAGCGTGCCCCCACCGATTTGGGAAATCCATTCGCCTCAGTCGAATGACAAAAAAATGTTACTTATAAAGCCTAAGGCCGACTGCCAGCAGTCGACCTTAGCCTTGGGGACTACACCCAGCGGGTGCACTCAGCGTGCCCCCGCTAACACGGAGTTTCAATCGACACACCCAGCGGGTGACTGCTATGGATTTCGGAAAGAAAAGTTTTTGATAGCATATCCTAACAGAATAAGCGATGGTCAACTGACCTGAACATTGCTTTGAAGGGCGGAGCTGGCGTCATAAGCTGCTTGACTTGCTTCCCAGATGGCCTTCACCTGCTCCATCATGACCCCTGCTTGGCGTATAGCTTCCTTCGCAACGCTGGCTTGGTCCTCTGGGACGTGGTGCGTCGTGAAGAGAGAAGGTTGTGCGGCACTTGACGAAGCAGGATGAGCACTCGTCAACGGCACCGCGAAAGACACGGTGTGTCGAGTGGTGTTCCCCTCCTCCGTGACCAGGATCTCGGGCGCCATCACGTCCTGTGCCACCCTGCCGGCAGACGCTTTCCTGCTCCTCCTGTGCTTCAGTGGTTCCTCATCGTCATCATCATCAGGAAGGTCGATAACGACGTTGGATGAGACTACAGAAAAGAATCAGAATTAGGGACGAAGAGTCAATCGACTAAAAACAGGATTAAGAGTATAGTACCAGGGTTTGAGGTTGCTGCATCCTCCATTTCATGGTCGTCAGCCCGGGCAGAAGTCTCGGAAGTAGCAGCACTGCAATTCCAAAGAATTAGTCGGTTAACTCAAGTATCAGTCGGGGACAAAGCTCGCACAAAACAAGGAGACTCGAGCAGCATGATTACCCTGATATGGTGGGGATGGACACCTTCATCTTCGGCAGGAGCTTGGTCGGCTTTGACGAGGCCACCCTGGACTGCTTCGGCGCCTTTTCAGTCGGCACCGGAGAGGTAGTCCGAGGGTGTTTGGTCGACTGCACGACAATCGCAACCCCCTTGCCACGTTCAGTCACAGGGTCATGGGCAAGCTTCGACCGCCTTTCCGAGCGCGGTGGTGCGACCTCCTCCTCCTCCTCTTCTTCATCATCATGATCATCATCGTCATCATCATCTTCAGCGGCGTCCAAGTCCCACTCCTCCTCGCTCTCGCCCCCGCTTGCTTCTCCCTCTTCAGTCGGATCCTGAGCTCCATTGGGCATCGAGTACAGCTCGGTGAGGGCCTGATAGACGTCAAGACGAAGATCAATCGACCAATTTGCGGAGAAAACAGAAATGAATATGACAAGAATACAATAGAACGTAGAGCGGGCATACCTTGTCTGGAACGCTGTGATGGTCGAATGGAGGGATCCTTCTGGCTCCAAGGGGGTTATCCTTGTTCCCAGTGACCGCAGCCATCCACCTTTCCAGCGTGGCATCGTCGACTACTTCTGGGTGGATCCGAGTCTCGTCTTTAGTCCCGCAGTACAACCACATGCAGTGGCTCCGGAATTAAAGAGGCTGGATACGCCGCCTAAGGAAAACCTCCAAGAGGTCCATACTAGTTACTCCATCTCGAACCAGCTGAACTACACGCTCCATCAGCATCTTCATGTCGGCTTTCTCCTCCGGAATCACCTTCAGAGAGGAAGGTTTGTTCACTCGGTCCATGGTAAACTGAGGAAGCCCACTCGACTGCCCCGGCGTCGGCTCATTCTGGCAGTAGAACCAGGTTGACTGCCAGCCTCTGACTGACTCGGGGAACGACATGGTTGGGAAGGTGCTCTTGTTCCTCATCTGGATCCCCAGACCGCCACACATCTGGACAACTTAGGTCTTTTCGTCGCCTGGGCTCGCCTTCTTCACGGTCTGGGAGCGACACGTGAATATGTGCTTTAACAAGCCCCAGTGCGGTCGACAACCTAGGAAATTCTCACACATGGATACAAACACGACAAGATAGCCGATGGAATTCAGGGTGAAGTGGTGGAGTTGCGCTCCAAAGAAGTTCAAAAAACCACAGAAGAAAACACTCGGTGGCAAAGAAAATCCGCGGTCAACATGGGTAGCCAGAAGCACGCACTCACCCCCCGCCGGCTGGGGCTGCCATTCTTTCCCCGGAAGTCTTGCAGCTCCGTGGGGGATCAGACCGTCGTTGGCCATGTCGAGGAGATCCTTCTCTATGATGGTCGACCGGATCCAGTCTCCCTGGACCCAGCCGTTCGGTAGACGGGATCTGGACGAAGACCCGCCGCGGCTGGTGGATCTCCCCTTCGCCTTCTCCGTCGCCGACGCCTTCTTCGCGCGTTCCAGCGCCGCCATCTTCTCCTTCACCATGGCTGCCGGTGGGATGCGCGAGGAGAAGTTGTGCGGAGGCGAGAGCGGGCGCGTTGCGCGGAGACGAGGAGAGCAGAGAGGGAATGTTGAGGCACTGTTCAAAAACCCTCGCCGGGCGCATTTATAAGATACCTTCCGAGTGGATGACAGGTGGGCCCGATCGATCTAATCATATCCCGAAACAGTTGCGCGGACGCGATACGTGGCGAAAAAAGCGGCGCGAGGATCGAGGCGTCTATGCCCTATCCCATCCGAGCCGCGGTCCACCCCGCTTCGCGCGCTTCCCCAAATTTCATATCCCGCAGAATCCGCGAACGGCAGATCGACCTGTCAGACGCGGGATTTCCTGCGATCCGTCGCTCGGAAATCGGCAAAGTCCAAAATATCACTCGACGAAAGAAAAAAATGGATCGAGTCGACTGAAGAAAAGTTGCTCGTTACCAACAAAGAGATTCTTAGTCCAAAAACAATGCATGACCAGTATGCAAAAGTCAATCGGAAACTGCATCAACTCCTTCCTCACTCAAGCCTCAATCCATTCGGGGGCTAATGATGGATTCATGTACCTAGGTTAGGGTCATAGACCTGATCTAAGTACCCTACCCAAGGACACCCTTAGAAGAGATCACCTTCCAGTCGACCTACGAGGAGTCCACTAGACTGACTTGAAGGACTCGACCATGAAGACTCACTCGACCACCAGAAGGTCAAGAAGCACTCTGCACTGCAACGGTCTGTAATTAAGTAGAATTTATGATAATTAAGACACTTTATGTGGGGCGTTACCAGTAACGCCCTAGACTTAATGTACTTTAAACCCTTCATTACGTGGGCTGGCAGGGGTCCTGGCGCACTCTCTATAAGCCACCCCCCTCCACAGGCAGAAGGGTTCGCACCCCTGTAACTCATATACACATAATCCACTCGACCGCCTCCGGGCTCCGAGACGTAGGGCTTTTACTTCCTCCGAGAAGGGCCTGAACTCGTACATCGCTTGTGTTTACAACCTCTCCATAGCTAGGAACTTGCCTCTCCATACCTACCCCCCACTCTACTGTCAGACTTAGAACCACGACATTTATTCTCTGACGAGATATATAGCCAGTAGCCCTCAAGGTGGGTATCGGTCTAAAACCCGAGATGCACATGAAGGATGACATAAGATCGCTGATCCCCGTAGCCGCTGAGACTCAGGTTGATTTGCAAAATCGGTGTGAGGATCAAGTCCTAGCTCGGCAGAATACTTCAGGACACAAAAAGCGGCGTGCTCAGTCCTCGAGACTCGGGTTATGTGCGGCCGACCAACCTGAGGATCAAAATCTCCTCGGAAACTGTATTGCACTTAAAACTTTCTACATAGAACAGGCAATGCAGTAGCCCCCGAGACACTAGTCGGGTGGCAACACCAGATCAGGGGATTGATGTGCCCCTTTAATATTTGTAAATAATAAGCCCGAAGCCCAGTAGCCCCCGAGCCTTAATGCGGGCACGGGAGGCCGAATTAAGGATCGATATCCATAGTAAAATCACAAATTATGTGTAATGACTCTATGTATCCAAATACTTTACGTCATTAATGCTCGGATCCGCATTGTACAAAACTTTGTTGACCGACCATCGGCTTCCACCTCCTCGGCCAATAGCCGAGGAGTGTTTGTCCTACTTTATAAAGCCTTTATGAGGGCAAAGATTTACAACAAACAAGGCAATCTGGCCATACGGTTTTATAAACAAAGGTACGCGGAGAGACATGTTATATTTACTGTTTAACAGAAGAAATGTCTTCCAGAGAAAATAGTCCCGCTATCGGTTCCTTTTTTGGGGTTGTCATGCTAAGCAGGATCATGAAACCTCTGCTCCAATGTAAGAGCAAAATATCGAGGATTTAGTTTGGGAGGCCAGTTAATAGCCCCCGATAGTGTTCGGCGACAGTCGAGGTCAAGCCGGAAACACTTCGGCCAATGCATGGCCCGTCATTTAATATAGTCATCGGATCACTGACCAGTTTACACCTATTGTGACAGTCAGTTTTCAGCTTTCTCCACTGAGGTGCTTGACCATGCGAGCTGGAAGCACAATCGCAGTGGTTCTCCCTTTGCACACCTAGCCGAACAAAGCGGAATGTAGGAGGCAAGCGTGGGAGACGGGCAACCCAACTATTGACCGAAGACACAATTCGAAACTGATGCATATATAGCAATATCCAAGAATGTTTTGCCGAATCTTAAAAGGTGTTCGGCGTTGCACTGCGAGACTTGTGCTGAAAACACACAAATAGTTTAAAAGTGCCATGGGCTCGAAAAGCCAAAAAACTTATTCAAAAGATTAATGTCCGAACTAGATCAAGTGTTCGGTGCCAATCCGAAAATTGGACTTTAGAAAAAAAGGTGCTTCTGCCGTGCTTTAACATGACACATCCTATCTCAAAACTTCAAGCGGGTCAGCCTACGGCTAGGCCAGTTTAGCAAACTAAACTCTAGCGGCTTTGAGAGAGAAATTAGGCTCCCCGGCTAGTGACCGCACACTTGTGTCAAAAAAAGGAGTGATAAATAATAATAAAAACTTTGCAACGGCTAGGAAGAGAAACACTTAGTATGAAACGGCTCAAATAAACATAAGAGCCCCCAAGTGACTTGGGTAAAAGTTGACTTTTTTACATGTAGAATGCTTTCTAGCCGGATTGTAGATCGTTTGTCGTAGCGGACCTTTTCGCTTCAACCTCTGGACCCAATAGTCCGGAGTGTGTCCGAATACCCTCGCGGTTATGAAAACCGGGGCATGCATGGAGACCAGGCGTAGGGGTCATTGGTGCTTTATTAGACAAGTGCCCAACTAGTTATGTTATATTACATGGTTAGTAAGAAACATCTTCCAGGGAGAATAGTTCCGTTAGGGGTTCCTTTCCCTGGGAGGCATGCCCTAAAGTGCATGTCCGGACTGCGAAAAGAGCAGAAAAGCATCTGGGGGCAGGTAAATAAATAGGTAAGAAATCATCTTTTAGTTCACCTACCGAGTATTCCCTTAAGAACGCTAGCTTTCGGCTTCACCCAGTCTGAGGTACACATCCGGCTGACCCGGCAGTAACAATCGCAGAGGTGCCCCCTTTACCACCTAGCCGAACAATAGGGAACGTAGGGTTAAGCACAGGAGCCAGGCAACCCAGCTTGGCCAAAACTTAAGTCATATCGATGCATATAATGGTGAATAAAAGGTACATGCGAAAGTGTGACACATGTATTGGGCATAAAGTCCAAATTAATAAACTTCTTTCAAAGAAGCCCCCAGGTATAATGAGCGCGGGTAGCGCGTCAAGTGTGTGCGAACAAAGTTTCGACAAGGAAGATTTTTACAAGCAACTTTTTTCCGAGAAGGTATAATGCTTGGTCGAACCGAACACAAGTTAGAAATTTTAAAACTTTGAGCATGAAGGCAACTTAGCTGGTTAATGTGTTCGGTATTGACGATGCGGTCCGAGCTTGATGCGGGACAAGGTTCTATCCCCCAAGCCGGTCCCGAGGTGGCGGAGCAAAGAGCTCGGCACTATGAAGTGGTGACATAGCACGGTCGATGCAGGACGGCAGAGTGATGCCGAAGTCCCTGGCATGGGGTAATGAAGTGTTGATGAAGCCCCCCGTCCAGCCGAGGTGACGTCAAAGGATATAGTCCGGCTGGATCATTTTCCTGTTCACAAAAAATAGTGCAAACCAGAGATAATAGTAAAAAAAATCGTTGCATAATAATTTATGCAAAGTGAGTAATAAAAGAAATATGGCCTGGCGCCGAAGTCGATGCAGGTCGTCGGCGTAATGCAATAAAGGCGTGGCAAAGCCTGGATTCACAGGTCGGTCCGAGTTCCGGATGCGGCGTACGCCGGACTATGTACGGAAACTGACCGAACCATCATGCGACCGTCGATAATGCGGCCACCATTTGATAGACCTGTGTACATATGGTGGACAAACCAAAGTAATAATTTCTTGGGAAAAATTAACCCAAACAAGCAAAAAGAAATACTAGGATTAATAGCACCTGGTTTATTTGTTGTAGCAATCCGAAGGAAGGTGATTCCCAAAATTGGGACTCGATCCGCGCACCCATGCCTGGTCGGCTAGTGACGCCGATGTGTCCGGAGTAGGTTGATGAAGGGATGGCGAAGCCCCCGGTCCAGCCGAGATGTCGAAGTAGGTCGGCGTGATGGACACCAGCTTGAAGAAGCAATAGTGCGGCCCTGCCGATGCAGGTCGTGACGTGGTCGATGCCGGCTTGATGAAGCGACCGTGCGGCGATGCCGGTATGCCCGCTCCGTGTAATCCGTGGGGCGCCGATGTTGGTGATGATTTATCCTTCGCGATGCCGGACTATTGTTCGGCTTGCCAAGATGATGATCCGAAGAAGTTGAGCTTGGCTCAACAAAGTGACGACGTGTCTAGCGCAGGTCGGCAGCCGTGGAGCAATATTGCCGGACTGGATTGACACCAGCATGATGTTGAAGATCATGTTCAAAAGATCTTAAAGTTAGTGGGATGTGTTCGGGAACAAAACACAATACCCCATACAAAACTTCCTTCAAAAAGGATCTCCGAAATCCTGTTCATAAAAAAGACGAACTCGGGTCTGATTCGTTTTCGCGCAGAAAACAGATCCAAAAAGTGATGCACGAATCGGAAGTTCCCGGAGTTTGGACGGTCGGATCGAGCTGAATTTTTGGCAGGTGGTAGATAAGGGAATTCCGCAGCAAATCAACGGTTGGATCCTCCAAAGGACATCTGAGCTAGACGCTGGATACCACGCCCTAAACTCGTCCGGATTCTCGTCTAGATTCAACAGGGCTCCGGTATATCGGAGATTGCCGGAGATTCCTCCATCGGAACTCGACGAAATTTTTGCAGGGCTGTTGTAGACTTAATTCCGCATAATTCCACCAAAGTAATCGTGTAGACAACACTCAACGAGGCGGTGGCGGCGGATATAAGTTTGTTGTCCACAAAAACAGCACGGCCGCCTGACGACAATGTTGACGTTGAGCCCCCTAGCTCCATGGATGACTCCTCCATGATCTTGATAGAGATCGGAGTTGGTGTTGATGAAGGCCTTCATCCAAACGTGACGATCGGAGGTAGCCCGCAGTCCTCGGTCAAGCCAAGGTGACCAGTCGAGCTGGTGACGAAGAAGCCGACGTCGCAGTTGACCTGCAGTCGAGCCATTGATCCGTTCGCCGATCACACAGCGGAACTCTTAATGAAAGCATCAATGTCGGTGTCAAAACCGGCGGATCTCGAGTAGGGTGTCCCGAACTGTGCGTCTTAGGATCAATGGTAACAGGAAACAAGGGACACAATGTTTTACCCAGGTTCAGGCCCTCTTGATGGAGGTAAAACCCTACGTCCTGCTTAATTTATATTGATGATGTGGGTATTACAAGAGTAGATCTACCACAAGATCAAGGAGGCAAACCCTAGAAGCTAGCCTATGGTATGATTGTTGTATATCTATCGAGTAGCCTGGCTTTGGTTTATATAATGCACCAGAGGCCTAGGATAACAAGAGTCCTAGCCGAATACGCCGGTGGGGGAGGAGTCCTTGTCTTGATCGCCAAGTCTTGTGGAATCTTCCTTGTATGCGGCAACTGTCCGGACTGGCCCATGAGTATACGGCCATGGGGATCCTCGGCCCAATCCAACTGATCGGGAGACGACGTGGTGAGTACCCCCTAGTCCAGGACACCGTCAGGCACCAATACAACATGGGGTACTATCTAGCTGACGGCATCTATCCGAGATGGTCGACATTTGTGAAGACGATCTCAAACCCTGTGGCAGGAGGCAAGAACGCCTGGTTTGCGAAGCTTCAGGAGGCTTGCAGGAAGGATGTCAAGCAGGCATTTGGTGTGCTCCAATCTCGATTCGCTGTTGTTCGGTACCCCGCTCAGACTTGGTCGAAAGATCAAATATGGGAGATCATGACTTGATGTATCATCTTGCACAACATGATCATCGAGAGAGAGCAAGAAGACCAAGTGTTTGACACTGAACCATACTACAGGCAGGGTCCTCTAGCCGAAGTTGATCACCAGCTACCGGCAATTTGGATTGCCTATCTCAGTATGCGTCAGGAGATCCAAGACCCACAGGTGCATCATCAACTGCAGAAAGATCTGATTGAGCACCTATGGAGGCTCAAGGGGGACGCCGCGTGATGAAATACGAGTTTTTATTTGTTGAACTATATAATTTGTATTGAACTATTTGTTGTTGTAGTATTTTGTTGAAGTATTTGATTTTCTGTGATGAAATATGTGGTAGGGAATAATTGTGTTCATAATTGAACGCCGAGACACGGCGAAACCACGCCGAATATGGGCCTATTCTCGCCCTTATGGGCCGTTTATTCGCCGAAATTGGGCTGCAAAGTGGGCCAATTTCGGCGTCTGGGGGCGACGACTGGGCGTAAAACCGCCCCCAGCGCCGAGTGTATCGCCGGCTCGCCCCTAGGGGGCGATTTTTATGCGTCCTGGAAGGGCCAATGGCTGAAGATGCCCTTATAGACTCGAATAGTTGAAACTAATCCCATATAGAAGAATTCATCTTCCCACTATCACGATGACCATTTTGACTTCTATCAAGCCAGTAAAAAGAGGACAATACACAAACGTGACCTCGTCTCATCTACCATTTTTAAGAAGTTGCTCCCCACTTCTCCCTATTCTCTCAACATGCAGCCCGTCCACATCATCATCCATGTCATCTCAGAAAAATAGTTCTCACGTCTGCCATGTCAGCATAACTTAGAGGAAAAATAAATAACGCCACGTCCGGTTCCACAGCAAACAAATCGTTTTCGCTTCCCCTTCCCCTCCCGTAACTGATGACGAGAGTAAATATAGGACACCACCGCATCCAATTCTCCAACCCTCCCCAGAGTCTTGAGTTACCCAGCGAGACGAGACGGCGGTACTGAAGTGCGAGCGATCCACAGTGATCCAGGCATGCCATCTGGTGTGACCCGATGAGCCACCCCACGATTCCGGCGACTTCGCCCTGACCCCGCTACCTCGCTTGCCCGTCAGCGCCGCCATGTGTGACCTCGGCGAGCCACCCGTGAGCCCTTGCGAGCGATGCCGCTCCGGCCAGTCTGGGCCCTGGTCTTCTCTTCAACCGATTACTCTAGCTGTTGTTCAGGGGGAGGCACTCCCGTGGGTGCGTTGTGATCATCGCAGGTCAACCTAGCGCAGCACCCCCATTGCCGGTAGATCGAGACCCGCGGTCTCCGCCGGCCCATGCCCCCCGCCCGATCGTTAACCACATGTCCTCGTGACCCACACGTGCCACCGTCGGTTTCCTCCAGCAACAACACCTGCACCGAAGGTGGGGTCTCTCCTTCCTCTCTATCTCCCCAGATCGGAATGATTTTTTGAGTTAGCCTGGGTTGCACACTCTGATTCGTGCGTGGTAGGATGATTTATTTAGAAGAGCTCCATTCCATCTCCATCCACTTCCTCCGAGGTAGTAAGTCTGGTCACGAGCACTGCTGGCAAGCATTTATGGAGACATGACGGATTCATGCTCCGTGTCTCCAATCCAGTTGGTTTTGATTGGAAGCACTAGATGGTGAAAGTTTCTCTTCATTTGTTTCCTTTATTGTTCTTGAAGAAATAAACAAATGAACCTTACCTTATATATATATCACTTGCGTACACATATATGTTAGTTTTGTACAATATTTTTTTTGGTATTTCTAATGCTTTCCATTGATTGTTTTGCAGAATCAGAGCATATGTGTGAAGGAAATATGCCCTAGAGGCAATAATAAAGTTATTATTTATTTCCTCATATTATGATAAATGTTTATTATTCATGCTAGAATTGTATTAACCGGGAACATGATACATGTGTGAATACATAGACAAACACATAGTCACTAGTATGCCTCTACTCAACTAGCTCATTAATCAAAGATGGTTATATTTCCTGAACATAGACATGTGTTGTCATTTGATTAATGGTATCACATTATTAGGTGAATGATGTGATTGACATGACCCATTCTGTTAGCCTAACACTTGATCGTTTAGTATACTGCTATTGCTTTCTTCATGACTTATACAAAAGTTCCTACAACTATGAGATTGTGCAACTCCCGTTTATCGGAAGAACACTTTGTGTGCTACCAAACGTCACAACGTAACTGGGTGATTATAAAGGTGCTCTACAGGTGTTTCCGAAGGTACATGTTGAGTTGGCATAATTCGAGATTAGGATTTGTCACTCCGATTGTCGGAGAGGTATCTCTGGGCCCTCTCGGTAATACTCATCACCTAAGCCTGGCAAGAATGTAACTAATGAGTTAGTTATGAGATGACGTATTACGGAACGAGTAAAGAGACTTGCCGGTAACGAGATTGAACTAGGTATTGGATACTGACGATCAAATCTCGGGCAAGTAACATACCGATGACAAAGGGAACAAAGTATGTTGTTATGCGGTTTGAGCGATAAAGATCTTCGTAGAATATGTAGGAACCAATATGGGCATCCAGGTCCCTCTATTGGTTATTGAGCGAGAATGGTTTTAGGTCAAGTCTACATAGTTCTCGAACCCGTAGGGTTCGCATGCTTAACATTTCGATGACAGTTTTATTATGAGTTTATAAGTTTTGATGTACCGAAGTTTGTTCGGAGTCCCGGATGTGATCACGAACATGACGAGGAGTGTCGAAATGGTCGAGACATAAAGATTGATATATTGGAAGCCTATGTTTGGACTTCGGAAAGGTTCCGGGTGAAAACGGGATTTTTTCGGAACACCGGGGGGTTACCGGAACCCTCCCGAGGGTTAATGGGCCTTAATGGGCCATGAGGGAGAAGAGAAAGGGCCGGCCAGGGCAGGCCGCGCGCCCCCTCCCCCCCTAGTCCGAATAGGACAAGGAGAGGGGGGGCGGCGCCCCCCTTTCCTCTTTCCCTCCCCCCAAGTCCTAATCCAACTAGGAAAGGGGGGAGCACCGGGAGTAGGACTCCTCCGGCGCGCCTCCTCCTAGGGCCGGCCGCACGCCCCCTTGCTCCTTTATATACGGGGGCGGGGGGGGCACCCCATAGACACACAAGTTGATCTACGGATCGTTCCTTAGCCGTGTGCGGTGCCCCCTTCCACCATATTCCACCTCGGTCATATCGCTGCGGAGTTTAGGCGAAGCCCTGCGCCGGTAGAACATCATCATCGTCACCACGCCGTTGTGCTGACGGAACTCATCTCCGGAGCTCGGCTGGATCGGAGGCTGGAGATCGTCATCGAGCTGAACGTGTGCTGAACTCGGAGGCTCCGTACATTCGGTGCTTGAATCGGTCGGATCGTGAAGACGTATGACTACATCAACCGCGTTGTGATAACGCTTCCGCTTACGGTCTACGAGGGTACGTGGACATACACTCTCCCCTCTCGTTGCTATGCCATCACCATGATCTTGCGTGTGCGTAGGAAATTTTTTGAAATTACTACGTTCCCCAACAGTGGCATCCGAGCCTAGGTTTTATGCGTTGATGTTATATGCACGAGTAGAACACAAGTGAGTTGTGGACGATATAAGTCATACTGCCTACCAGCATGTCATACTTTGGTTCAGCGGTATTGTGAGATGAAGCGGCCCGGACCGACATTACGCGTATGCTTACGCGAGACTGGTTTCACCGTTACGAGCACTCGTGCTTAAAGGTGACTGGCGGGTGTCTGTCTCTCTCACTTTAGCTGAATCGAGTGTGGCTACGCCCGGTCCTTGTGAAGGTTAAAACGGAGTCTATTTGACAAACTATCATTGTGGTTTTGATGCGTAGGTGAGAACGGTTCTTGCTAAGCCTGTAGCAGCCACGTAAAATTTGCAACAACAAAGTAGAGAACGTCAAACTTGTTTTTGCAGGGCATGATGTGATGTGATATGGTCAAGACGTGATGCTATATTTTATTGTATGAGATGATCATGTTTTGTAACCGAAGTTATCGGCAACTGGCAGGAGCCATATGGTTGTCGCTTTATTGTATGAAATGCAAACGCCCTGTAATTGCTTTACTTTATCACTAAGCGGTAGCGATAGTCGTAGAAGCAATAGATGGTGTAAACGACAACGATGCTACGATGGAGATCAAGGTGTCGAGCCGGTGACGATGGTGATCACGACAGTGCTTCGGAGATGGAGATCACAAGCACAAGATGATGATGGCCATATCATATCACTTATATTGATTGCATGTGATGTTTATCCTTTATGCATCTTATCTTGCTTTGATTGACGGTAGCATTTTAAGATGATCTCTCACTAAAAATTATCAAGTAGTGTTCTCCCTGAGTATGCACCGTTGCCAAAGTTTGTCGTGCCGAGACACCACGTGATGATCGGGTGTGATAAGCTCTACGTCCATCTACAACGGGTGCAAGCCAGTTTTGCACACGCAGAATACTCAGGTTAAACTTGATGAGCCTAGCATATGCAGATATGGCCTCGGAACACGGAGGCCGAAAGGTTGAGCGTGAATCATATAGTAGATATGATCAACATAATGATGTTCACCATTGAAAACTACTCCATCTCACGTGATGATCGGTTATGCTTTAGTTGATTTGGATCACGTGATCACTTAGATGACTAGAGAGATGTCTGTCTGAGTGGGAGTTCTTAAGTAATATGATTAATTGAACCTAAATTTATCATGAACTTAGTACCTGATAGTATCTTGCTTGTCTATGTTTGTTTGTAGATAGATGGCTCGTGCTGTTGTTCCGTTGAATTTTAATGTGTTCCTTGAGAAAGCAAAGTTGAAAGATGATGGTAGCAATTACACGGACTGGGTCCGTAACCTGAGGATTATCCTCATTGCTGCACAGAAGAGTTACGTCCTGGAAGCACCGCTGGGTGCCAGGCCTGCTGCTGATGCAACTGACGACGTTAAGAACATCTGGCAGAGCAAAGCTGATGACTACTCTATAGTTCAGTGTGCCATGCTTTACGGCTTAGAACCGGGCCTTCAACGACATTTTGAACGTCATGGAGCATATGAGATGTTCCAGGAGTTGAAGTTAATATTTCAAGCAAATGCCCGGATTGAGAGATATGAAGTCTCCAATAAGTTCTATAGCTGCAAGATGGAGGAGAATAGTTCTGTCAGTGAACATATACTCAGAATGTCTGGGTATAATAATCACTTGATTCAACTGGGAGTTAATCTTCCTGATGATAGTGTCATTGACAGAATTCTCCAATCACTGCCACCAAGCTACAAGAGCTTCGTGATGAACTATAATATGCAAGGGATGAACAAGACTATTCCCGAGCTCTTCGCGATGCTGAAAGCCGCGGAGGTAGAAATCAAGAAGGAGCATCAAGTGTTGATGGTCAACAAGACCACTAGTTTCAAGAAAAAGGGCAAAGGGAAGAAGAGGGGGAACTTCAAAAAGAACGGCAAGCAAGTTGCTGCTCAAGAGAAGAAACCCAAGTCTGGACCTAAGCCTGAAACTGAGTGCTTCTACTGCAAGCAGACTGGTCACTGGAAGGGGAACTGCCCCAAGTATTTGGCGGATAAGAAGGATGGCAAAGTGAACAAAGGTATATGTGATATACATGTTATTGATGTGTACCTAACTAGAGCTCGTAGTAGCACCTGGGTATTTGATACTGGTTCTGTTGCTAATATTTGCAACTCGAAACAGGGACTACGGAATAAGGGAGCACTGGCCAAGGACGAGGTGACGATGCGCGTGGGAAACGGTTCCAAAGTCGATGTGATCGCGGTCGACACGCTACCTCTACATCTACCATCGGGATTAGTTTTAGACCTGAATAATTGTTATTTGGTGCCTGTGTTGAGCATGAACATTATATCTAGATCTTGTTTGATGCGAGACGGTTATTCATTTAAATCAGAGAATAATGGTTGTTCTATTTATATGAGTAATATATTTTATGGTCATGCGCCCTTGAAGAGTGGTCTATTTTTATTGAATCTCGATAGTAGTGATACACATATTCATAATGTTGTAGCGAAAAGATGCAGAGTTGATAATGACAGTGCAACTTATTCGTGGCACTGCCGTTTAGGTCATATCGGTGTAAAACGCATGAAGAAACTCCATACAGATGGACTTCTAGAATCACTTGATTATGAATCACTTGGTACTTGCGAACCGTGCCTCATGGGCAGGATGACTAAAACACCGTTCTCCGGAACTATGAAAAGAGCAACAGATTTGTTGGAAATCATACATACAGATGTATGTGGTCCGATGAATGTTGAGGCTCGTGGCGGATATCGTTATTTTCTCACCTTCACAGATGATTTGAGCAGATATGGATATATCTACTTAATGAAGCACAAGTCTGAAACATTTGAAAAGTTCAAAGAATTTCAGAGTGAAGTAGAAAATCATTGTAACAATAAAATAAAATTTCTACGATCTGATCGTGGAGGAGAATATTTGAGTTACGAGTTTGGTTTACATTTGAAACAATGCGGAATAGTTTCGCAACTCACGCCACCTGGAACACCACAACGAAATGTTGTGTCCGAACGTCGTGATCGTACTTTACTCGATATGGTGCGATCTATGATGTCTCTTATCGATTTACCGCTATCGTTTTGGGGTTATGCTTTAGAGACGGCCGCATTCACGTTAAATAGGGCACCATCAAAATCCGTTGAGACGACGCCTTATGAACTGTGGTTTGGCAAGAAACCAAAGTTGTCGTTTCTTAAAGTTTGGGGTTGTGATGCTTATGTGAAGAAACTTCAACCAGATAAGCTCGAACCCAAATCGGAGAAATGTGTCTTCATAGGATACCCAAAAGAGACTGTTAGGTATACCTTCTATCACAGATCCGAAGGCAAGACATTCGTTGCTAAGAATGGATCCTTTCTAGAGAAGGAGTTTCTCTCGAAAGAAGTGGGTGGGAGGAAAGTAGAACTTGATGAGATAACTGTATCTACTCCCTTATTGGAAAGTAGTTCATCACGAGAACCGGTTCCCGTGACAACTACACCAATTAGTGAGGAAGCTAATGATATTGATCATGAAACTTCAGATCAAGTTTCTGCTGAACCTCGTAGGTCTACCAGAGTAAGATCCGCACCAGAGTGGTACGGTAATCCTATTCTGGAAGTCATGTTACTTGACCATGATGAACCTACGAACTATGAGGAAGCGATGATGAGCCCAGATTCCGCAAAATGGCTAGAGGCCATGAAATCTGAGATGGGATCCATGTATGAAAACAAAGTATGGACTTTGGTTGACTTGCCCGATGATCGGCAAGCCATTGAGAATAAATGGATCTTTAAGAAGAAGACTGACGCTGATGGTAATGTTACTATCTAGAAAGCTCGATTTGTTGCGAAAGGTTTTTCGACAAGTTCAAGGGGTTGACTACGTTGAGACTTTCTCACCCGTAGCGATGCTTAAGTCTGTCCGAATCATGTTGGCTATTGCTGCATTTAATGATTATGAAATTTGGCAAATGGATGTCAAGACTGCATTCTTGAATGGATTTCTAGAAGAAGAGTTGTATATGATGCAGCCGGAAGGTTTTGTTGATCCAAAAGATGCTGACAAAGTGTGCAAGCTCCAGCGTTCCATTTATGGACTGGTGCAAGCATCTCGGAGTTGGAATAAACGCTTTGATAGTGTGATCAAAGCATATGGTTTTATACAGACTTTTGGAGAAGCCTGTATTTACAAGAAAGTGAGTGGGAGCTCTGTAGCATTTCTAATTTTATATGTTGATGACATATTATTAATTGGAAATGATATAGAATTTCTGGATAGCATAAAGGGATACTTGAATAAAAGTTTTTCAATGAAAGACCTCGGAGAAGCTGCTTACATATTGGGCATCAAGATCTATAGAGATAGATCAAGACGCTTAATAGGACTTTCACAAAGCACATACTTTGACAAAATTTTGAAAAAGTTCAAAATGGATCAGGCAAAGAAAGGATTCTTGCCTGTGCTACAAGGTGTGAAGTTGAGTCAAACTCAATGCCCAACCACAGCACAAGATAGAGAGAAAATGAAAAATGTTACCTATGCTTCAGCCATAGGCTCTATCATGTATGCAATGCTGTGTACCAGACCTGACGTATGCTTAGCAATAAGCTTGGCAGGAAGGTACCAAAGTAATCCAGGAGTGGATCACTGGACAGCGGTCAAGAACATCCTGAAATACCTGAAAAGGACTAAGGATATGTTTCTCGTATATGAAGGTGACAAAGGGCTAGTCGTAAATGGTTACGTCGATGCAAGCTTTGACACTGATCCGGACGATTCTAAATCGCAAACCGGATACGTGTTTATATTAAACGGTGGAGCTGTAAGTTGGTGCAGTTCTAAACAAAGCGTCGTGGCGGGATCTACATGTGAAGCGGAGTACATAGCTGCTTCTGAAGCAGCAAATGAAGGAGTCTGGATGAAGGAATTCATTTCCGATCTAGGTGTCATACCTAGTGCATAGGGACCAATGAAGATCTTCTGTGACAATACTGGTGCAATTGCTTTGGCAAAGGAATCCAGATTTCACAAGAGGACCAAGCACATCAAGAGACGCTTCAATTCCATTTGGGACCAAGTCCAAGTGGGAGACATAGAGATTTGCAAGATACATTCGGATCTGAATGTTGCAGACCCGTTGACTAAGCCTCTCTCACGAGCAAAACATGATCAGCACCAAGACTCCATGGGTGTTAGAATCATTACTATGTAATCTAGATTATTGACTCTAGTGCAAGTGGGAGACTGAAGGAAATATGCCCTAGAGGCAATAATAAAGTTATTATTTATTTCCTCGTATCATGATAAATGTTTATTATTCATGCTAGAACTGTATTAACCGGAAACATGATACATGTGTGAATACATAGACAAACACATAGTCACTAGTATGCCTCTACTCAACTAGCTCATTAATCAAAGATGGTTATGTTTCCTGACCATAGACATGTGTTGTCATTTGATTAATGGGATCACATTATTAGGAGAATGATGTGATTGACATGACCCATTCTGTTAGCCTAGCACTTGATCGTTTAGTATACTGCTATTGCTTTCTTCATGACTTATACAAAAGTTCCTACAACTATGAGATTGTGCAACTCCCGTTTACCGGAAGAACACTTTGTGTGCTACCAAACGTCACAACGTAACTGGGTGATTATAAAGGTGCTCTACAGGTGTTTCCGAAGGTACATGTTGAGTTGGCATAATTCGAGATTAGGATTTGTCACTCCGATTGTCGGAGAGGTATCTCTGGGCCCTCTCGGTGATACTCATCACCTAAGCCTTGCAAGCATGTAACTAATGAGTTAGTTATGAGATGACGTATTACGGAACGAGTAAAGAGACTTGCCAGTAACGAGATTGAACTAGGTATTGGATACTAACGATCAAATCTCGGGCAAGTAACATACCGATGACAAAGGGAACAAAGTATGTTGTTATGCGGTTTGACTGATAAAGATCTTCATAGAATATGTAGGAACCAATATGGGCATCCAGGTCCCTCTATTGGTTATTGACCGAGAATGGTTTTAGGTCATGTCTACATAGTTCTCGAACCCGTAGGGTCCGCACGCTTAACGTTTCGATGACAGTTTTATTATGAGTTTATAAGTTTTGATGTTCCGAAGTTTGTTCGGAGTCCCGGATGTGATCACGGACATGACGAGGAGTCTCAAAATGGTCGAGACATAAAGATTGATATATTGGAAGCCTATGTTTGGACTTCGGAAAGGTTCCGGGTGAAAACGGGATTTTTCCGGAACACCGGGGGGTTACCGGAATCCTCCCAGGGGTTAATGGGCCTTAATGGGCCATGAGGGAGAATAGAAAGGGCCGGCCAGGGCAGGCCGCGCGCCCCCTCCCCCCTAGTCCGAATAGGACAAGGAGAGGGGGGGCGGCGCCCCCCTTTCCTCTTTCCCTCCCCCAAGTCCTAATCCAACTAGGAAAGGGGGGGAATCCTACTCCCGGTGGGAGTAGGACTCCTCCGGCGCGCCTCCTCCTAGGGCCGGCTGCACCCCCCCCCCCTTGCTCCTTTATATACGGGGGCGGGGGGGGCACCCCATAGACACACAAGTTGATCTACGGATCGTTCCTTAGCCGTGTGCGGTGCCCCCTTCCACCATATTCCACCTCGGTCATATCATTGCAGAGTTTAGGCGAAGCCCTGCGCCGGTAAAACATCATCATCATCACCACGCCGTCGTGCTGACGGAACTCATCTCCGGAGCTCGGCTGGATCGGAGGCCGGATATCGTCATCGAGCTGAACATGTGCTGAACTCGGAGGCTCCGTACGTTCGGTGCTTGGATCGGTCGGATTGTGAAGACGTATGACTACATCAACCGCGTTGTGATAACGCTTCCGCTTACGGTCTACGAGGGTACGTGGACATACACTCTCCCCTCTCGTTGCTATGCCATCACCATGATCTTGCGTGTGCGTAGGAATTTTTTTGAAATTACTACGTTCCCCAACAATGTGATCTTGCTATTTACTTTCAGGTATGTTGTTGCCCGGTATTATTCCACTATGATGACATGAGACTGGTCTAATACCCAACTGATACCAATGTGATACTGACATTGTCGTTCTTCATATCTAGCTCGGTATCCTCCACCCTTTTGGTTATTGAATCTCTATTTCCACTTTTCCAGTTATTACAATGCTCCTAATTCTTTTGGTTGATTTTGTTTACATCAATCCAAAGTACTACTGTGAATGATTCTTTTAGAATATGAGTTACATGTTTATCAGGCTTAAAGTATGGCTTTCAAAGAATCAGGGTAAAATTGTATATTTGCTTGTGATTTACTTTTACTTTGGGAAAATGGGATGTTCATTAATTATGTATAACGAAAAAAGGTGACACAACAACCAAAATGTTCAGTCCATACAATTGCCTTATCATTCACATTTTCTCATAACAGATGGGTAAATGTTTTATTTTCATAAAATTCGGTAAAGAAAATATTATTTCTGCTGCTATTATTGTGTCATTTTTGTTTTATGAAATTTGCCCATGCCAAGTAAATATTAATTAATAAAAGCCATATAGTTTCCTACTCCAAGTCATCTCCTTAACGTATCTATTTTCTCTTTCATGCATATTCCCTTCAGATATGTAATAGTATAGCCTATAATCAAATGATATATTTCTAGATTTTTAAAGGCATGTTGGTTGTTCCCTCAAATGGTTGATACATTACAGTTTACACGTACCTTATGGTGTTTGTGTTTGTTCAGCTTGATGCCACCCTCAGTTTACATTCATGTCTTATGAATACTCCTTCTTGGGGCATGGGATGTAAAGTGCGCCGATATCTTTCTGGTTTGGGGATAGATGCTCTAATTTATATTGTTTATCCAATGTTTTGCTGGTTTGAAATAGCTGCAAGAATAGTAATTGATGTTGAGTATTCAAGCATGCATGTGTAATAACAACCAAACACTCTTTTATAAGGCTAAGCACTTGGATATTTTTCTCTAAACAGATATCTTCACTTTACAAATGTAAGAATTACACTTTTCTTTGGTTAGAATTATACTACATCATTTTTTCTGGTGTTCATAACAATCCTAAGCCTAAAAGGTTTGCCCTTGCTGAGAGGATCAAGTATAGCCTGTTCTGATCATCCTTTGGTTTAATTGGTCTATGTATTGCTAGCAACCTATTGATAATGTGTAGTAAAATAGACTATATTTTTTCCTACTCATGAGCCATGCCATTTTGCAGGCCTTTAGTTATTCTGATCATGGTGGACAATCCAAGATAATACCTGTTTGGGCGCATTAACACTGAAATGCTCACGGCTTAGCTTAAAATTTCTTTGTTTCTTTACACCAATGCACTTTTAATAAACAAACAAATTGTATTATATTGTATTATACCAAGATTTTTTTACCAAACTCTATGTTTCTTCTTTTCATGTTACTGATGTGCTCTAATTAAGCAAATATGGAGATACCCTACAATATACTAATTTTACTGACTTTTCATCATACCAACAAAGGTTCAATATATATTGGTGTTTATTTTTAATGGTTTTGTTATTTCTCACAACATAAATCCTTCATGCAAATGCTATGAATTCCCGCAGCAACGCGCGGGGTATCATCTAGTTTCCGAAACAAGCCCTGCGCGCTAGGCGTATCGTGACGTGGCATGGTCAGTCATACGGCGGAGGAGGAGGGCATCTGTATTTGTCCACTTCAGAAGCTCTTTGTTTTCATATTTTCTTCATGAATTTGACTGAGAGTTAAGCCAAAACTGCACCATGTTAATCACGGTACAAGGATCATAAAATTGCTTATTGTCAAAACAAACATTTCTTCTAATTCTCCAGTTAATCGAGAAAACATAAACAATGCAAACCGTTACAAGCTTGCTTTGCAATTTAGAAATCCAGGAACTAAACAGTACTTCGAATGAATCAGGTATATCTCTAAATGTAAAAGCACACTTCATAGTCACACTAATTTCACAAGAAAACAGTTGAGGAAAAAGCAATTAACTATTTCATCCAAATCACATAACTGGCTGTTAGTGTGTCATTGCCAATCCCTCGTCAGGATAAAATAAATTAAGGAAAAGATGATCAACTTTTATTGCCCACACTAGCAGCTTATTCGGAAGTCTCTCCAGTGATTCTCTGCAATATAAGATGAACTTAAAGTAAATATGATTCTGTGGTGATGAAATAGGCATCAAATTAGAGTGCTTATTTTATGAAATTGTGATGTGAAATACACGTATGATTGGTTAATCATGGATGATTGTGTCCATAGTAACGACACCAGGTATAATGCATGCATGCAATAGTACAAGTGGTGGTCCATTTTGTCCATTGTATTCTGTCAAATACAATGAGGCAGGTAACTTTCAAGAAAGAATAGGAGTCCGACGTTAAATTTTAAGAAAGAATAGGAGTTCGACGTTAACACGCGCACCTTCATCAGCCCTTCCTATTAATTAATTTGGTCGTCCAACTATCAGTGCATCCGAGTATTAGAGTGACTGAAGTATATGTGAAACGTGCATCTACTAGCTAGCATTGATTATATAGTCGATCGTTGTCAGTATTGGATTCATCGGAGTCTTACCACTGCTCTACCTTTAGCTAGGGTACTCAAACTTGGCCGCCGAGAGACTCTTCTAGTTGCTGAGCCGCCATCAGGAACGCCACTGTGATCATAAATGCAGGCCCTTATACCAAATGTCGAATTGCAGCTAAAAATATTGCAAGAAACCGGATGAACCCACAAAACATGCATGCCAATATTTCCTTTTGTTCAGTTGCCCGATGACAACCTGTGCCCATGGCTGGACAACACATGGGAAAAACACTTTTACTTGACCGCAACGTGGACTAGCACACTTCTGGCCTACATGCAAACTACCTGCGGACTCGATTGAACCGAGTTTACAAACACACTTAACTTTGTCATATCCGCAAAAAATTAAAAATAAAATTCCTCATGGACGGTCAACGTCGTAGAACAGCTGGACGGGAAGCTGCTCTCACCCTTTTGGAGGCTTCCTCTCACTTCTTATTGTTAGGCAGTGACTACTTCTTCTTCTTCTGAGTCAGCACCTGGTTCTTCCTGGACCGCACCATTGTTGATATTCTTGTGGACCCCTCACCTGGTGTTGGCGCCATCGACCACATATGGCTTGAGGTCACTATTGCGTTAGTCGAGGCTATTGAGTCCCTGGACGGAACCACCATTGATGTCATTCTTGAGGAACAATCACTTGGCGTCGACATCCTCGACCCTCTTGAGGCAGCCGTTGTGCCAGTTGACTTTAGTGAGGCACCGGATGGAGTTGCCATTGATGTCATTCTTGAGGACCCCTTGCCTGGTGTCGGCGCCATCGACCGCATATGGCTTGAGGCAGTCGTTGCGCCAGTTGACTTTACTGAGGCAGCGGATGCAGTTACCATTGATGTCATTCTTGAGGACCCATCGCCTGGTGTCGGCGCCATCGACCGCATATGGCTTGAGGCAGCCGTTGCGCCAGTTGACTTTACTGAGGCA
>NC_041393.1:767494706-767524394 GCF_002162155.2 Triticum dicoccoides | reverse complement strand
GGCTTGAGGCAATTTTTGCTCCAGTTGACTTTACTGAGGCAGCGGATGGAGTTATCATTGATGTCATTCTTGAGGACCCCTCACCTAGTGTCGGCACCATCGACCGCATATGGCTTGAGGCAGTCGTTGCGCCAGTTGACTTTACTGAGGCAGCGGATGGAGTTACCATTGATGTCATTCTTGAGGACCCCTCACCTAGTGTCGGCACCATCGACCGCATATGGCTTGAGGCAGTCGTTGCGTTAGTCGAGGCTCTTGAATCCATGGACGGAACACGGAACCACCATTGATGTCATGCTTGAGGAACAAACATTTGGCGTGGGCATCCTCGACTGAACATGGCTTGAGTCAGCCGTTGCGTCAGTTGACGTTATAGAAGCCTCAGACGGAGCCACCACTGTCGTCATTCCTGTGGAACAGTCACCGTGTGTCGGCGTCCTCGACCGTCCATGGCTTGAGGCCGCCATTGCACCAGTTGATGTTATTACAGTCGATGGTGGAGCCGCCGTTGTTGGCGTTCTTGAGGCTGCCGCCGTGGCCGCCCTTGTTGGCGTAGTTGAGGATGCAGGTCGAGCCTCCTGTGACCTCACCTTCTTACCAAGAAACTGTCTTGGCATGGCGTGATCTGCTTCTCTTCTTCGCAGTCGTCCCCCTCCTGCTCTTCCTCTTCTGCCTGGTGAGCTGAGCTGAGCTGAGCTGGTGTGAGCTGGGTGAGGTATTTGCTTTGTGTTGGTTGGGGTTGAGGAAGCGCTGCGGTAACGACATATATACACAGAAGGATGTCATCTCTTTCGGTGTCATTGCTTGTATGGCTCAAACTTACGTCTGTTCACACTTTAATGAAAGCCAGTCGTCCCTTGTGTTTCCTTGAATATGTCCAGTATACACGACATACACATATTACTAATGACGGATGGATGCAATTGGGTCAAGTCAAAGACCATGGTCATCACCGCGTTCGTCTTCATTTCTCATGCATTAGAATATGCGTTAGGTAAGTTTAGGTAGCACACGGCTAAGTATGAAATAAATAGCTTATTTTTTTCAGGTAAGAATGAGATAAATAGCTCATGGCTAAGGGAGGCGTTGATTGGTACGTACGCTGCATGGATTTTGGGTCTCTTGCATCTGTGGGCTAGTTGAGTCTGGCGAGGAGATACGAGGCTTGCTATGTTCTACATTGCGTTAGTTAGCCTGCCTTCCATCACTCTGGATTTTTCCTTTTGCTGTTTGATCACCTGCATCTGTGATTGAGATGAGCGGATGCAAAGCACTTGTGAGCCTAGAAGGGGTTTTAACGCCACTAAGAAGAAGGAAAAAGACGTGGAGAGAGTTTTTTGACGCCACCATGATTTACCAAATGCCGGTTGCATGCCTTAATATTATATCACGAAAATCTAGTCTGATTTAAAATAAGAAATAATTTCCAATATATCACGGATAGCAATTATTGCAAGAAACTACTTGAACACGAGAAACATGTATGTCACTATTTCCTTTTATTTAGTCCCCCACAACAACCTACCGCACCACTCGACAACACAAGTGAGGAACAAAGAGTTTCACTCGCAAAGAAAAAGGTGAGGAAGAAAGAGTTTACTCGGCCACAACATGAACCAGGCTCCATATTTTTTTAGTGCGATGGTCAATGAGATTCACCAATTTTAGTAGGCAACACAATATTTACCTTTCAGTCAAAGTATTCCAGTCATTTCAGTTGTACACAGGATGTCAAATAAATTTCAAAATAATTTTTTTTTGAAATTTCAATAATTGCTTAAATTGCAGGTTAGTGTTTCGGTCATTTGGCCGAAATGTAATTGCATCACCACCACGAACGCCACCGTCACCACAAATGCAGACTCAGGCACCAAATGACAGTTTCATGGAAATATTGTAAGGAACTGGATGACCGCAGGAACCTGTATGAAACCTTTTCCTATTATTCAGTCACCCAACAACAACCTGCCTCACGACTCGAGAAAAAACTTTTCTTGGCCGCATCGTGAACCAACACGCTTCTGCCCTATATGCAAACTACCTATGGTAGGGCTCGATCTACCCAAGTTTACAAATGAACTTATTGCAGCATGAACTCACATGTCAGAGACACAATTGACTTCACCGTGACCCCGGACGACGTCAGACACAGTGCAACTGGACAGGCGGATGCGGGATGCCCTCACCCTTTTGAAGGCTACATCTTAAACAATCTTTCATTCATCTTAGATGATATAGACGCCACCTAATTCGTCTTAGATGACCCTTGCTTGATCCCAAACACTGCTTGATGTGTCTTTGACAACCCCAGCTTCGCCATCATAGATTTCATCTTCATGGGACAATACCTACCATGACGCGGTATTCTTCTTTTTCTTCTTTGCCAAAGTGATGTGATGTGAGGTTTATACAGTGTTTTCTTTGCTCTGGCTGGGTTGAGGAAACCTGAATCATGGCAGCATAGCCTGAAGACGCGCTTTCACTGGGGAGAATGGTTGGTGACCGTTGCCAGTCAGTCTCTTCTGTTTTGGGTAGTATATATGTATATGCAATGCATTCTTATTGAGGGATGGATGTGGTTGGGTCAGTGGTCGTGGTCGTCGCCGCGTTGGTCTTCATATCTCCTCCTCCTCCTTATACTACTAAGTACGTTAGAATTAGCGTTCGGTAAAGTTTAGGTAGCAGAGTGCTAATAGACAAGGATCATGTCCTTGTCTTGTTTGTTAATTTTCAGTCAGGCCCATTCATACAAGGCTTGCCCCAGCACTGAGTTAAAATAAATCAGCTTTATCTTGCAATCACACCATAATCATACACAATATGTGATTTTTAAGCAAATTCTTACTTTGACCAACTACAACCATTTTTTATCATTCCAAAACAAAACGAGCTATTGTACAACATGTAGATAAGATAATTACAAGGGGAAGAGATCTAAGAAGACAGAGTACAGAACCAAGAACTGAAAATTACAGCTTACAGAAAACAATTACAAGTCACTAAGGAACAGAACGAGAGATTAGACAGAAAAGTAGAGAAATGAGTGAAGGGCTTGTGGCATATGCTTGCCCATAGCAGAAGGTTATCTGCACAACTAGGAATAAGAACCGAGGAGTCCTCTTTTTTTTTGTTAAATCTTCAGGTTGTGGCACTTCAAAATTATCCAAACAAAGCAGATGGGCAACAAAGAGCGGACCTATTTGCAAGAAAATCGAGGCCTAGGACAAGCAATCACAAGCAAGACATTAACATTTGTTGACAAGGTTTTGCAAACTCACCTACTCACTAAGCCTGCTTACGATCACTCCTCCATAGGTACTAAATTGAGACGACAAATTCCACTAAGGCAATCGACCAACATCTCTACCCAATCACCACAACCTGTCAGGCCATCACTGCCACATCCCCCGCACCTTCCCTCAAGTGATCCATGTCTAGACTTCTAGTTTTGTCTAGTCTATTTTGGCGACCCCGTGCTGCCTTTATATGTTAGACCTTGGAATTCGATTCAAATACCTTATCTTTCGCTAATTACAAGTCTAACTATAGCACAACTCTAGCATGAAGAGCTCGACGTAAAAGGTTACGTCGATGCTAGATTTGACGCTGATTCGGATGACTCTAAGCACAAACCGGATACGTCTTTATATTGAATGGTGGAGCTGTCGGTTGGTGCAGTTACAAGCAGAGCGTCGTGGGGGGATCTACGTGTGAAGTGGAGTACATAGCTGCTTTAGAAGCAGTGCATGAAGAAGTTTGCATGAAGGAGTTCGTACCCGATCTGGGTGTAATAACCAGTGCGTCGGGTCCAATGAAAATCTCTTATGACAATACTGGAGCAATTGCCTTGGCGAAGGAATGCAGATTTCACAAGAGAACTAAACACATCAAGAGACGCTTCAACTCCATTTGTGAAAAGGTCAAGAATGGAGACATAGAAATTTACAAAATACATACAGATCTGAATGTAGCAGACCTGTTGACTAAACCTCTTTCACGGACAAAACATGATCAGCACCAAGACTCCACGAGTATTAGATTCATTACTATGTAATCCAGATTATTGACTCTGGTGCAAGTGGGAGACTAATGGAAATATGCCCTAGAGGCAATAATAAAGTTATTATTATTATATTTCCTTATTCATAATAAAGGATTATTATTCATGCTAGAATTGTATTGATCGGAAACTTAAATACATGTGTGGATGCATAAACAAATACTGCGTCCCTTGTGAGCCTCTACTAGACTAGCTTGTTGATCAAAGATGGTTAAGGTTTTCTAACCATGGACATGTGGTGTCACTTGATGACTGATATCTACACGCAACCTTCTTCTTGTAGACGTTGTTGGGCCTCCAAGTGCAAAGGTTTGTAGGACAGTAGCAAATTTTCCTCAAGTGGATGACCGAAGGTTTATCAATCCGTAGAAGGCGTAGGATGAAATTGGTCTCTCTAAAACAACCCTGCAACCAAATAACAAAGAGTCTCTTGTGTACCCAACACACCCAATACAATGGTAAATTGTATAGGTGCACTAGTTCAGCAAAGAGATGGTGATACAAGTGCAATATGGATGGTAGATATAGGTTTTTGTAATCTGAAAATATAAAAACAGCAAGGTAACTAATGATAAAAGTGAGCACAAACAGTATTACAATGCTTCGAAACAAGGCCTAGGGTTGATACTTTCACTAGTGCAAGTTCTTCAACAATAATAACATAATTGGATCATATAACTATCCCTCAACATGCAACAAAGAGTCACTCCAAAGTCACTAATAGAGGAGAACAAACAAAAAGATTATTTGTAGGGTACGAAACCACCTCAAAGTTATTCTTTCTGATCAATCCATTGGGCTATTCCTATAAGTGTCACAAACAGCCCTAGAGTTTGTAGTAAAATAACACCTTAAGACACAAATCAAACTTCTCATAGTATTCAATGCACTTTTTATGAAAGTTTTTATTATATCCATCTTGGATGCCCATCATATTAGGACTAAATTCATAATCAAAGCAAATTACCATGTTGTCCTAAAAGAATCTCAAAATAATATAAGTGATGCATTATAGTTCATCAATTTCTTCAAAATAAGACCATCGCCATGCTCTAAAAGATATAAGTGAAGCACTAGAGTAAATGACAAACTACTCCAAAAGATATAAGTGAAGATCAATGAGTAGACGAATAATTGTGAAACTATGTGAAGACTCTCTAACATTTAAGAATTTCGGATCTTGGTATATTATTCAAACAGCAAGCAAAACCTAATAAAATAAAATGACGCTCCAAGCAAAACACATATCATGTGGTGAATAAAAATATAGCTTCAAGTAAAGTTACTGATGAACGTAGATGAAAGAGGGGATGCCTTCCGGGGCATCCCCAAGCTTAGGCTCTTGGTTGTCATTCAATGTTACCTTGGGGTGCCTTGGGCATCCCCAAGCTTAGGCTCTCGCCACTCCTTATTCCATAGTCCATCGAATCTTTACCCAAAACTTGAAAACTTTACAACACAAAACTCAACAGAAAACTCGTAAGCTTTGTTAGTATAAGAAAATAAATAACCACTTAGGTACTGTTGTGAAATCATTCTAAATTCATATTGGTGTTATATCTACTGTATTCCAACTTCTCTATGGTTCATACCCTCTGATACTACTCATCGATTCATCAAAATAAGCAAACAACACATAGAAAACAGAATCTGTCAAAAACAGAACAGTTTGTAGTAATCTGTAACTCTCAAATACTTCTGTAACTCAAAAAATTCAGAAATAAATTGGTGAACCTCACGAATTTGTATATTAATCGTCTGCAAAAAGAATCAACTTAAAAGCACTCTTCTGTCAAAAATGAAAATTATTCTCGTGAGCGCAAAGTTTCTGTTTTTTACAGCAAGATCGCATTAACTTTCACCCAAGTATTGACAAAGGTTCTACTTGGCACTTTATTGAAACAAAAGCTATAAAACATGATTATTACAGTAGCTTAATCATGTGGACACACAAAAATAGTAAGGATAAATATTGGGTTGTCTCCCAACAAGCGCTTTTGTTTAATGCCTATTTAGCTAGGCATGATCATGACAATGATGCTCACATAAAAGATAGGAATTGAAACATAACGGGAGCATAAAGAAGCATACGACAAGCACATTTAAGTCTAACCCACTTCCTATTCATAGGGATTTTTTGAGCAAACAACTCATACGGACAATAATCAACTAGCATAGGAAGGCAAAACAAGCATAGCTTCAAGATTTTCAACACATAGAGAGGAAACTTGATATTATTGCAATTCCTACAAGAATATATTCCTTCCTCATAATAATTTTCAGTAGCATCATGAATGAATTCAACAATATAACCATCACATAAATCATTCTTTTCATGATCTACAAGCATAGATATTTTATTACTCTCCACATAAGCAAATATCTTCTCATGAATAGTAGTGGGGGCGAACTCAACAAAATAACTATCATGTGAGGCATAATCCAATTGAAAATTAAAATCATGATGACAAGTTTTATGGTTATCCTTATTCTTTATAGCATACATGTCATCACAATAGTCATCATAGATAGCAACTTTGTTCTCATAATTAATTGGAACCTCTTCTGAAATACTGGATTCATCACTAAATAAAGTCATGACCTCTCCAAATCCACTTTTATCAATATCACAATAAGATTCAACACCATCCAAAATAGTTGGATCATTACTTCCTAAAGTTGACACGCTTCCAAACCCACTTTCATCAATATAATCATCATAAATAGGAGGCATGCTATCATCATAATAAATTTGCTCATCAAAACTAGGGGGACTAAAAATATCATATTCATCAAACATAGCATCCCCATGCTTGTGGATTTGCATATCATTAGCATCATGGATATTCAAAGAATTCATACTAACAACATTGCAATCATGCTCATCATTCAAAGATTTAGTGCCAAACATTTTAATGCATTCTTCTTCTAACACTTTGGCACAATTATCGGAATCCTTATTTTCATGGAAGACATTAGAAAGATGAAGCATTTGAGGCAACCTTGATTCCATTTTTTGTAGCTTTCTTTTATAAACTGAACTAGTGATAAAACAAGAAACTAAAAGATTCAATTGCAAGATATACCTTCAAGGACTAACCTCCCTGGCAACGGTGCCAGAAAAGAGCTTGATGTCTACTACGCAACCTTCTTCTTGTAGACGTTGTTGGGCCTCCAAGTGCAGAGATTTGTAGAACAGTAGCAAATTTCCCTCAAGTGGATGACCTAAGGTTTATCAATTCATGGGAGGCGTAGGATGAAGATGGTCTCTCTCAAACAAACCTGCAATGAAATAACAAAGAGTTCCTTGTGTCCCCAACACACCCAATACAATGGTAAATTTTATAGGTGCACTAGTTCGGCGAAGAGATGGTGATACAAGTGCAATATGGATGGTAGATATAGGTTTTTGTAATCTGAAAATATAAAAACAGCAAGGCAACTAATGATAAAAGTGAGCACAAACAATATTGCAATGCTTCGGAACAAGGCCTAGGGTTCATACTTTCACTAGTGCAAGTTCTCTCAACAATAATAACATAATTGGATCAGATAACTATCCCTCAACATGCAACAAAGAGTTACTCCAAAGTTACTAATAGCGGAGAACAAACGAAGAGATTATTGTAGGGTACGAAACCACCTCAAAGTTATTCTTTCCGATCAATCCGTTGGGCTATTCCTATAAGTGTCACAAACAACCCTAGAGTTCATAGTAAAATAACACCTTAAGACACAAATCAACCAAAACCCTAATGTCACCTAGATACTCCAGTGTCACCTCAAGTATCCGCGGGTATGATTATACAATATGCATCACACAATCTCAGATTCATCTATTCAACCAACACAGAGAACTTCAAAGAGTGCCCCAGAGTTTCTACCGGAGAGTCAAGACGAAAACGTGTGCCAACCCCTATGCATAAGTTCACAAGGTCACTGAACTCGCAAGTTGATCACGAAAACATACATTAAGTAGATCACGTGATATCCCATTGTCACCACAGATAAGCACATGCAGGACATACGTCAAGTGTTCTCAAATCTATAAAGACTCAGTCCGATAAGATAACTTCAAAGGGAAAACTCAATCCATTACAAGAGAGTAGAGGGGGAATACATCATAAGATCCAACTATAATAGCAAAGCTCGCGATACATCAAGATCGTGCCGTATCAAGAACACGAGAGAGAGAGAGAGAGAGAGAGAGAGAGAGAGAGAGATCAAACACATAGCTACTGGTACATACCCTCATCCCCGAGGGTGAACTACTCCCTCCTCGTTATGGAGAGTGCCGGGATGATGAAGATGGCCACCGGTGATGATTCCCCCCTCCGGCAGGGTGCCGGAATAGGGTCCCGAGAGGTTTTTGGTGGCTACAGAGGCTTGCGGCGGCGGAACTCCCGATCAAGATTTATTTTTGGGGGTTTGGGTATTTATAGGAGGGTTTGGCATCGAGAACAAGTTAGGGGGGCCCATGGGGAGTCCACGAGGCACAGGGGCGCGCCCCCACCCTCGTGAGCCCCACGGAACTCTCCTCCCATAACTTTTCGTTCCAGTATTTTTTATATTTTCCAAAAAAATCTCTGTTGATTTTCTTCGTATTTCGATAACTTTTATTTCTGCATAAAAAACAACACCACGGTAGTTCTGCTGAAAACAGCGTCAGTCCGGGTTAGTTCTAATCAAATCATACCAAAATCATGTAGAAATATTATAAACATGGCATGAATACATCAAAATTATAGATACGCTGGAGATGTATCAATGAGGAGATCACATTATCTGTAGAATGATGTGATGGACAAGATTCATCTGTTAGTTTAGCATATGATCGTTTAGTTTATTGCTACTGCTTTCTTAATGTAAAATACATATTCCTTCGACCATGAGATCATGCAACTCCTGGATACCGGAAGAATACCTTGTGTGCTGTCAAACATCACAACGTAACTGGGTGATCATAAAGATGCTCTACAGGTATCTTTGAAGGTGTCTGTTAAGTTGGCATGAATCGAGATTGGGATTTGTCACTCCATGTATCAGAGAGGTATCTTTGGGTCCTCTCGGTAAGACACATCACAAGAAGCTTGCAAGCAAAGTGACTAAGGAGTTAGTTACAAAATGATGTATTATGGAATGAGTAAAGAGACTTGGCGGTAACGAGATTGGACCATGTATGAAGATACCGACGAGAATCCCGGGCAAGTAACATGCCGACAGACAAAGGGAATTATATATGTTGTCATAAAGGTTCGACCGATAAAGATCTTTGTAGAATATGTAGAAACCAATATGGGAATCTAGGTCCCGCTATTGATCATTGACCGGAGAGGTGTCTCCGTCATGTCTACATCATTCTCGAATCCGTAGGGTCCGCACGCTTAACTCATTGACGATATAGTATTATATGAGTTATGTGAGTTGGTGACCAAATGTTGTTTGGAGCCCCGGATATGATCACGGACAGGGCGAGAATCTTCGAAATTGTCCAGAAGTAAAGATTGATATATAGGACGATGCTATTTGGTCACCGGAAAGGTTTCGGAAGAACTGGGTATATATCGGAGTGCCGGAAGGGGTTCCGAGAGGCCATCGGTAAGCGGTGGGCCTTGTGGGCCAAGGGGGGAAGCACACCAGCCCACAAGGGGGCTGGCGCGCCCCTCTACCCCCTCTGCCCACACACCAAGGTGGGAGGGGAAGGAAAGGGGAGGTGCCCTAAGCCAGCCAACCTCCCTTTCCTTCCCCCATGTTTAAATATGGAAGGGGGGGCTGGCCACTTGGGGTTACCCTAGGGCTGCTTCCTCTCCCCCTCCACCTATATATATGTATGGAGGGAGAGGGGCAACACACACCACGATTCCCTAGCCATGTGCGGCACCCCTCTCCCTCTAGTTCATCCTTGGTCATATTTTCATAGTGCTCGGCGAAGTCCTGCAGAGATAGTTGCATCACCACCATTACCACGCCATCGTGCTATCGGAACTAATCTACTACTTGGCCCGCCGTGCTGGATTAAGAAGGCGAGGACGTCATCAAGCTGAACGTGTGCTGAACATGGAGGTGTCGTACGTATGGTACTTGATCGGGCGGATCGTGAAGGTGTACGACTACATCAACCGTGTTGATAAACGCTTTCGCTAAACGGTCTACGAGGGTACTTAGACACAGTATCCCCTCTCGTAGCTATGCATCTCCATAGATAGATCTTGCGTGTGCGTAGAATTTTTTTGTTTTCCATGCAACGTTCCCCAACATGTCATGCCCCAGGATGGTGGCGCTGGCTAGATCTGTCCACCGCGCGTCCCCCCACCCGCCCGCTGGCCCCGCGCGTCCTCCCAGCGCTGCTGCACATCCCTTCCGGTCGGCCTCCCCAATAGCCCTCCACTACACCGGCCGCGATGCGGCCAAGCCCTACTGATGCTGCTGGCCATGAGTTGGCTGCAGGAACCGCGGTCGGTCGCGGCGTGTTCGCGGTATGCCTTCCCGCAGGAGGCCATCTCCAGCGGCCCTCTCCCCTAGAGCCACGGTGACAGCTCACGCACGGAGGCGACGAAACTACATTTCTAGTGGCAGTCACGGAGCCCCTCAAGGCGGGTACTTACTGGCGCTGCTCCGGCCCAGGTAACCTTGGACCCGCGTCTATCCGGTGTCCGTGGTTGCCAACGTCCTCTGCCAGGCGGCTCCGGCCTATAAACTACGTCCCTTCCAGCTCGCATGGCTCCCTGATGTCACGACGACTATGGCCATGGCAACTCGGATCTCTGTCCCTCTAATCCTAGCTTGCCGGCGTTGTTGTTCATAGTCGCCCCACCACCTCGTGGTTTGCTTCACCGTTCGCCATACCTTATACACCTCAAAGCCTCCCCCTTTTGCCACAACCAATGCTCGTGGGTTCAGAGGAGGTGCCACCCTCTAACGGCAGGTGCAGCCCGCCAACCCCCTTTCGACATGGTGGCTCCGACCAATGTTGGCTTCCTCATCATCGTGTCCAGATACACCGGCTTTGAGATTGCTCAGCCTCAGGCTAGGGAGAAATCCCTGCTCAGTTTGCCGATGCTAGTGGCGGCATATGCGGATGTCGCTTCCTCCTTGAGGCGTTGCCAAGACCCTCGCCTACGCCCCTCTTCTAGCTTAGGGGAAACCCTAAGTCTGGTTTCTGCTCCAAGCATCATGTTCATGCCTGCATGTGTTCGTGTCATGTGTTGTACCCTATCTGTACCCATTCTATTGTTTCTATCAATACAATGATACGCAAACTTTCTGTATAAAAGAAGTAAAATATATACTCCGCAATAGCAGTTAAGAGATCGGCCAGTCCCTAGTTAGAGGAGTAAACCCGGTTCCTCCTCTAATCGATTTTAGGGGATCAGTTGGAGATGCTCTGAGCTAGTAGCTGATCTCTTTCTGCAGCTCCCATCTGTGCTTATGGTTTTTCCGACATCGGGGCATCGGGGCCTCTAGCAGCCAGTTTCCCTAAGCGCTCAAACTAGCTTCACTTTCCCCCGTCCCCCACTTGGCTTGTACGAACATGTTTTTTTTGGTATATATATAAATCTTTCTAAAGATTCCAATATAAACTACATACGGAGCAAAATGAGTGAATCTACACTCTAAACTATGTCCATACTATGCCCATATACATTTGTATGTAGTCCATATTGAAATCGCTAGAGAGACTTACTCCCTCCGTGCCAAAATTCATGTCTTAAATTTATCTAATTACGGATGTATCTAGCTACCTTTTAGTGTAGATACATCCGTATCTACACAAATTTAAGGCAAAATTTTTGAGACGGAGGGAATAGTATTTAGGAACGAAGGGAGTAGCAAAGTTTGATTACAGGAAAGTGGGGCCCACCCTAAAATTCAGGGGCCAGAGATTAATGAGCGGAAGACACATACTTACCTAAGTCAATGTTCGTAAGACTCCATTTTTTTTAGCCAAAGAGGATATCCGCTCCGATTTCTATTATAAAAATCAGCAACGAAAACAAGTACTTCCTCTGTTCGGAATTACTTGTCATAGAAATGAATGTATCTAGACGTATTTTAGTTGTAGATACATCCATTTTTATCCACTTTTGAGACAAGTAATTTGAAACTGACGGAGATGGTCACAATTGACTACAACGCACACACACCCAATTCTCACTGACAGAAGATACTGCAACGCTGTTTGTCAGATCCGATCCTTAAGACTCCAAAGTTGTAGGATTGTCGCCCGTTCGAGATGGTCACAACTGCCAAGGCTAACTTTTTTTTAACAGAGGAAACATAGTGTTTGGTTGTTTCTGTAATATTCGTCCACAAAATGTTATGTTTAGTTGAGTTGATTTGACACCCTTGATAATGTAGAAGGCATTATTAGTAAACGACGAAAGCATAGCATATTTTTATTAAGAACCGCCAACTTTGACCTCATACGGGTAGGGTGTCCAAGAAGATATGCTTTCTTTACCCACCCTGTCCAAGTGCACCTAAATGAGCCAAAGACTTAATTAGCTTGCATTTTAGAGTCGTTTAGCGCAGAATAGTTAATTAACTACAAAGACTAAAAATGTTTTCCACTCCACTCATCGTTACCAGCTACAATTGCAATGGAAATTATCACCCAAGGCCGCTGGAGAATTTGGACTCAAAGAAATGGCAAAATCTTCAGACACGTGTCAAGTGTTAGCTGTTGGAAATTCAGGCTTAAGGAAGACCTAACCCTATCGCAACACAGAATTAAGGCAAAGAATTTGATGAGGCTCACTGAGTGGATCACTGCTCATCTTTGATGTTGGCAGTCCAAGGCAAAACGCTGCATTAATTACCTCCATGTTTCACATAACTCGCATTGGTTGAACACGGCAGCATGCCAGTCTGCGCCTAGTACATCTACGAGTTCGTGTATGATTCAAAATAATCACCGAGTAAGACTAGTCTAGCTAATGTTAGATTTTCTCGTCTAGCTCTTCATTCAGGATAGCCGTCTTAACATTTATCTGGTGGACGATAAGACAAGGCGAGGCCGCCAATTAGAGTAATACTTGAATAGTAATCAGTCTGACCTCAGATGAATAAGTACCGAACAAATCTTCTTCTTTCTGGGCATAACCCTTGGCCACAAGCCTAACCTTGTACTTTTCAATTGTACCATCAGACTTAAGCTTCTTCTTGAACACCCACTTACATCCCAATGCTTTGCAACCACACGGACATTCAGTAATTTCCCATGTCCCTTTAGCCATGATGAAATCCATCTTGCTATGGACCGCATCTTTCCAGTAGTCAACATCTTAAGATGCATACAATTCTAAAATATAAGTGGGATTATCATTCATGAGGCACACAAGGAAATCATCACCAAAAGTCTTTGCACTCCTTTGTCTCTTCCACTACCAAGGGTTTCCTCGTCATCCTCCTCAGGATTTCATCATGTGTTTGTTCATAATATTCCATAGGAATGGAAGGCTCGGGAGTCTCCTCGGCTGTCCAGAAGTGCTTTGCATATCTCTGATGAGAAAAATATCCTCAAAGAATGTAGCATTCCTAGACTCCGTAATTGTATCGACCTTCACGTCAGGTACCTCAGATTTCACTACTAGAAATCTACTGCCGACACTATTCTTAGCGTAGCCCAAATTAACGCAGTCCACGGTCTTTGGTCCAAGATCATGCTTTTCACGGGTTGGCACGTTGACTTTCATCAAATAGCCCCAAGTACGTCAGTAGGAGAGTGTCGTCCTTCTCTTGGACCAGTGCTCATAGGTGGTTATCTCATTATCTTTTGTCGGAACCTTATTCAGGACATGACATGAAGTCAATATAGCTTTCCCACACCATGCATTGGATAGACCTTATGTAACTAGCATGTCTTTGACCAAAATCCGTTTGCGAGGTTGCTTTGCTTGCACACACGAATAGGGAGGCGTCCTCTCATGAATAATAGGGATTCAGGACATGACACGAGTATGGGTCTTGGGCTCGGCAACCCCGTTTGACTAGGGTGAATAGGGAGGCGTCCTCTCATGAATAATACGATGTTTAGCACAGAAAGAATCAAACTCATTAGAGAAGTACTCTCCACCGTGATATGACCAGACTCATTTAATTTTCTTTTCAAGTTGGTTCTCAACTACTACCTTAGAGATTAGAAAGTAGTGTAGAGCCTCATCTTTAGTATTTAACAGATACACAAAGCAATATCTAGTGGAATCATCTCTCAATGCCATGAAATATTTCTTTCCCTGTTTCGTCAACACACCATTCATTTCACAAAGATTAGAATGTATGAGTTGTAATGGTGCCAAGTGTCTCTATTCTGCAGCCTTGTGAGGCTTGCGAGGTTGCTTTGCTTGCACACACGAATGCCACTTAGAACCTTTGGCTAACGTGAAACTCGGGATTAAATTCAACTTAGCTATCCACATCATAACACCACAACTAATATGACAAAGACGTGAATGCCAAACTTTAGATTCATTAACACTCAGATGAATATTGTTCACGGCTTTATTACAGAAATCCACGAGGGAAAGGAGGAATAGACCTCCGTGTTCATAACCTTTTCCAACAAAAAGTCCATATTTCATAACAACTATTTTATTATACTCAGAGACCAACTTAAACCCTTCTCTAAAAAGAAGGGAGCCACTAACAAGATTCTTCTTGATGGCGGGGACATGCTGCACGATCCTTCCCAAAGTAAACGTCAGATCGACGATGCCAACACCAAGAGCAGAGGCACTCGCGCCATTCCCCATCAATACGAACCCTTGGCATGTGACCTGGTAAGAAGAAACAATGAAATGTCAGCACACACATGAATATTGGTACCTGTGTCCGCCCACCAATTGGTGGACTGAAAAACTAAAAAGACAGTAAATAAATTACCATACCCGGATGCACCACTTTCATTATTGCTCATTATCAGATTGGCTGACTTGGAGACCTTCCCTGGCTTCTTGTACCTGTTTGGTCACTTGTTGGCCCAATGTTCCTCCAAATCACAAGTGAAGCAGCCATCTCCCTTCTTGTTCTTCTTGAAGGTCTTCTTACTCTTCTTCTTAAAGTCGATATTCTGTCGGACATAATTCTTTCCCTTGAACTTGTTGGGTTTGGAGCCCCTCTGTACCATATTAGCAACAAATGTTCCCTCGATCCCTTTTCCGTGCGAGTCCTTTGCTCTCGAGTTCTGCTCAACACTCAGATGACTCAAGACATCCTGAACTGAGAATTGACGTATCTGATGTTTTAGAACTGTAGCAAAGTTCCTCCAGGAATTTGGGAGCTTAGCGAAGATCCAACCTGCGTCAAATTTTCCCGGTAAAACACATTTAAGAAGATCGAGCTCCTTAACGATGCGTTGAATCTCATGAGCCTGTTCCAATACCGAATGATTCTCGACCATTTTATAGTCCTGGAACTGCTCGAACGCATACATCTCGCTGCCAGCATTGATTGCGCCGAATTTAGGTTTGAGCGCCTCCAACAAGTCCTTGGCATCTTGCATATATAAATATGCATCGACCAACTTATCTCCGATCACACCAAGAAGTGCTCCGAGAAACACGACGATGGCCTCCCTGAATGCCTTCTCCTTATCGGGAGCAATCGTTCCTACGGGAATAACACAGATGACCCAGAATATGTTTATAGCTGTGAGCCATAATGTGGTTTTGGTCTGCCAATGCTTAAAGTATGTACTAGTAAACTTATCCAATTTTAGTGTAGCGGCAAAGCCATGGGCCGAAAATTGCCTACAAATATTATGTTTTTGGATTGTTGAGTAAATAGGCAATTTTTAATTAAATTAATCCAAGAATAAATCATAAGCATAACGTAAACAGTATAAGAACATACTAATATTCGATCATATTATTGCGTGCTAGACAGATAGTAGAAATATCTACGCATCACTAGTACGGATAAATAGTAATAGGCAGGAACGGAAAACCAGTTATACCCCCCGTTAGGCCAGTTGGCCGTAGCAGCAGCGGCGGCGGTGACAACGTCCTCGACGGCCTTCTTGTCGGCGGGACAGTCGACGTCGGTGGACATGGCGGTGATGAAAACGATGCAGTGGACGTGGACCAACGACGGCAAGCAGTCGCGTAGGAGACGCTCCCCAAAACCTAATTTCCCCTCTCCCGTACAAGATCCGAAGAGGCGGGGTTTCGGAGGCCTGCTCTCCCATTGACCATGTATGCGGTGAACGATATGGAGTCGCTGGCGGCAGTAGCAGCAAAAGGAATGATAGGGGCAGTGCATGTGGAGCAGATGTGATCTGTTCGTGGCTGCTAGCGGTGGTTGTCGCCTCACATATATATGCGCATCCAGATGGAGAGACGTGGGTTGGACCTATATCCGAGTCGACAACAACCCATGACCCGACATCTCAGATTGTGGCCATCCTGTTCGAGACTATCCGTTCCTAAGTGGCAAAAATAAGCGCATAGGCATGAGCTCGGCTCGGCTCATTCTCGCAGCTTGCATCATTGCATTGTGAGGCGGGCGGTAGAGGAGTGTTCGAGGACCACTTCTTTTCTCAAGCTCCAATATCATGTGGAAGAGAATTCCTTATAAGGAGTTCCAACTCCTCTACATCTAGCGGGGTGGGACTAAGCTTCCCACCATCCCCTTTTCATGACACCTGCATGGACCCTTTTCAGAAATTGTTGGAGGGCCTAAAGCCCACCCCATATTTCAACATAATTTGCATCCCATAACCAAAGTCAACCACTCAATCTTGAGCGATGGACATTCTTGAAGATCTTGGGGTAACTACCGCTGTCGTGGAGTCGTTGGTGATCATTGCAGCATAGTCTGTAGTTACTTACTCGACCTATTAGATGTGAATCATGAAAACCAAGCCATGGACTGTAGAGCCGTCGACCGGTCTCCAGCACCTCACCACAACGGTATACCTCCCAACATGGAGCCGCCGATCAGTTTTTCTGGACATAGCCAAAAACTAGCCGCAGTCCAAACCACCACTGGGCCTTGGGATTGATAGAGGACTAGATCGGGCCTGAACCCGCCATATCTAGACGAGCCGGAGGCCACCAGCCAGATCCAACCGTGCCGAAGGGCACCAACGGATGTTGGGGAACATCGTAATTTCAAAAAAATTCCTACGCACACGCAAGATCATGGTGATGCATAGCAAAGAGAGGGGAGAGTGTTGTCCACGTACCTTGGTAGACCGAAAGCGGAAGCGTTAGCACAACGCGGTTGATATAGTCGTGCGTCCTCACGATCCGATCGATCTAAGTACCGAACATACGGCACCTCCGGGTTCAGCACATGTTCAGCTCGATGATGTCCCACGAACTCTAATTCAGCAGAGCTTTGCGGGAGAGTTCCTTCAGCACGACAGCACCGCTACGGTATTACCAAGGTGGAATATGGTGGAGGGGGGCACCGCACACGGCTAGGAGAGATCAACAGATCAACTTGTGTGTCTAGAGGTGCCCCCTGCCCCCGTATATAAAGAAGTGGAGGAGGGGGGAGGGCCGGACCTCCTATGACGCGCCCTGGAGGAGTCCTACACCCACCGGGAGTAGGATTCCCCCCTTCCAAGTAGTAGGAGTAGGAGTCAAGGAAACGGGAAAGAGAAGAGAAGGAGGGGGCGCAGCCCCTCCCCCTAGTCCAATTTGGACTAGGCCTTGGGGGGCGCATAGCCTCCCCTCTCTCTTTCCCTAAAGCCCAATAAGGCCCATATTCTCCCCGGCGAATTCCCATAACTCTCCGGTACTCCGATAAATACCCGAATCACTCGAAATCTTTCCGATGTCCGAATATAGTCGTCCAATATATCGATCTTTACGTCTCGACCATTTCGAGACTCCTCGTCATGTCCCCGATCTCATTTGGGGCTCCGAACTACCTTCGGTACATCAAAACACATAACTCATAATATAAATCGTCACCGAACGTTAAGCGTGCGGACCCTACGGGTTCGAGAACTATGTAGACCTGAACAAGACACGTCTCCGGTCAATAACCAATAGCAGAACCTGGATGCTCATATTGGCCCCTACATATTCTACGAAGATCTTTATCGGTCAAACCGCATAACAACATACGTTGTTCCCTTTGTCATCGGTATGTTACTTGCCCGAGATTCGATCGTCGGTATCTCAATACCTAGTTCAATGTCGTTACCGGCAAGTCTCTTTACTCGTTATGTAATGCATCATCCCGCAACTAACTCATTAGTCATATTGCTTCCAAGGCTTATAGTGATGTGCATTACCGAGAGCGCCTAGAGATACCTCTCCGACAATCGGAGTGAAAAATCCTAATCTCGAAATACGCCAACTCAACAAATACCTTCGGAGACACCTGTAGAGCACTTTATAATCACCCAGTTACGTTGTGACGTTTGGTAGCACACAAAGTGTTCCTCCGGTAAAGGGAGTTGCATAATCTCATAGTTATAGGAGCATGTATAAGTCATGAAGAAAGCAATAGCAACATACTAAACGATCAAGTGCTAAGCTAACGGAATGGGTCAGGTCAATCACATCATTCTCTAATGATGTGATCCCGTTAATCAAGTGATAACTCATGTCTATGGCTAGGAAACTTAACCATCTTTGATTCAATGAGCTAGTCAAGTAGAGGCATACTAGTGACACTTTGTTTGTCTATGTATTCACAAATGTACTAAGTTTCCGGTTAATACAATTCTAGCATGAATAATAAACATTTATCATGAAATAAGGAAATAAATAATGAATTTATTATTGCCTCTAGGGATATTTCCTTCAGTCTCCCACTTGCACTAGAGTCCATAATCTAGTTCACATCATCAGGTGATTTAACACCAATATTCCTATCTGTATATGATTAACACCCATAGTTCACATCGTCATGTGACCAACACCCAAAGGGTTTACTAGAGGCAATAATCTAGTTCAAATTGCTATGTGATTAACACCCAAAGAGTACTACAGTATTATCATGTTTTTCTAGTGAGAGAAGTTTAGTCAACGGGTCTATCACATTCAGAGCCGTATGTATTTTGCAAATATTCAATGTCTACAATGCTCTGCATGGAGCTAGTCTAGCTAATTGCTCCCACTTTCAATATGTATCCAGATTGATACTTAGAGTCATCTAGATCAGTGTAAAATCTTGCATCGACGTAAGTCTTTACGACGAACTCTTTATCACCTCTATAACCGAGAAATATTTCCTTAGTCCTTACTAAGGATATTCTTGACCGTTGTCCAGTGATCTACTTCTAGATCAAAAATTGTACTCCCTTTCCAAACTCAGAGCAAGGTATACAGTAGGTATGGTACACAACATAGCATACTTTATAGAACCTATGATTGAGGCATAGGGAATGACTTTTCATTCTCTTTCTATTTTCTGCCATCGTCGGGTTTTGAGTCTTACCCAAGTTCACACCTTGTAATACAGACAAGAACTCCTTCTTTGACTGATCTATTTTGAACTATTTCAAAAATCTTATCAAGGTATGTACTCATTGAAAAATCTTATCAAGCGTCCTGATCTATCTCTATAGATCTTGATGCCCAATATGTTGGCAGCTTCATCGAGATCTTTTATTGAAAAATACTTTTCAAGTATCCCTTTATGCTATCCAGAAATTCTATATCATTTCCAATCGACAATATGTCATCCACATATAATATTAGAAATGCTACAGAGCTCCCACTCACTTTCTTGTAAATACAGGTGAGGGAGTCCTGGACTAGGGGGTGTCCGGACAGCCGGACTATCATCGTCCGCCGGACTCCAAGACTATGAAGATACAAGATTGAAGACTCCGTCCCGTGTCCAGATGGGACTTTCCTTGGCGTGGAAGGCAAGCTTGGCAATACGGATATGTAGATCTCCTACCATTGTAACCGACTCTGTGTAACCCTAGCGCTCTCCGGTGTCTATATAAACCGGAGGGCTTTAGTCCGTAGGGAACAACAACCATTACAACAATCATACCATAGGCTAGCTTCTAGGGTTTAGCCTCCTTGATCTCATGGTAGATCCACTCTTGTAATACACATCATCAATATTAATCAAGCAGGACGTAGGGTTTTACCTCCATCAAGAGGGCCCGAACCTGGGTAAAACATCGTGTTCCTCGTCTCCTATTACCATCCGCCTAGACGCACAGTTCGGGACCCCTACCCGAGATCCGCCGGTTTTGACACCGACATTGGTGCTTTCATTGAGAGTTCCTCTGTGTCGTCACCGATAGGCTTGATGGCTTCTTCAATAAACAACAACGACGTCCAGGGTGAGACTTTTCTCCCCGGACAGATCTTCGTATTCGGCGGCTTTGCACTGCGGGCTAATTCACTTGGCCATCTGGAGCAGATCGAAAGCTACGCCCCTGGCCGTCAGGTCAGATTTGGAAGCCTAAACTTCACGGCGGACATCTGCGGAGACTTGATCTTCGATGGATCCGACCCGCAGCCGAGCATGCCGCACTGTCGCGATGGGCATGATCCAACTCTGCCGCCGGACAGTATCTTGGAGGCCGCACATGAATCCGCTCCGACCCATAGTCCGGAGCCGATCGCGCAGATCGAGGACAGGTGGCTGGACACCGCCTCGGGAGCTGCAACTTCCACGGCGATGGAGCCGAACACTGATCTCGTCCCTTATAAAGCTTGTGACTCCGAGGTGCCGGACTCCCTGCCGGACTCCGAACACCCTGCGCCCCTGCCAGTCGAATCCGATTGGGCGCCGATGATGGAATTCACCGCCGCGGACATCTATCAGCACTCACCCTTTGGCGACATCCTGAATTCGCTAAAGCATCTCTTGCTATCCGGAGAACCCTGGCCGGACTGCGGCCAGGATGGTTGGGATGCGGACGACGAAGAAATTCAAAGCCACTCACCACCCACTTTGTAGCCACTGTCGACGATTTAACCGACATGCTAGACTACGACTCCGAGGACATCGGTGGTATGGACGACGATGCCGGAGACGATCAAGAACCAGTGCCTACAGGGCACTGGAGGACCACCCCAACACATGACGTATATATGGTGGATACCCCAAAAGGAAGCGATGAGGAGGAACAACGGGGCGCGGCAAACGATAATCCCGACGATAAACAACCAAAACGGCGACGCAAGCATCGCCCTAAGCCCCGCCTCGACAAAAACAACATTCCTAATGACCCAGCAATAGAGCAGGGAAAACCAGTGGACGACGAACATGCAACCAAGCAACCGTCCGAATAGGACGAATCGGATAATCAACCCTTTCCCGGCGAAACCAACAGTCCGGACGACCTCACGCCGGACACACCACCGGAGCATAAGAACCTTCACGAAAGACTCGTCGCCACCGCAAGAAGCTTGAAGAAGGAAAAACGGAAGCTCAAAACAGCGGAAGACATACTCAGAATGAGGTGGAGCAAAGTACTCAAGACCGTAGACAAATATGACAATGGCCATCAATCAAAGAGCTACCCGAAGCGCAAGCTGCTGCCAGAATTTGACGAGGAAGCCATAGAGCCACCACAGTCAAAAATTAAAGAAGCCGCCTAGCCGGATAGACGACCAGATGACAGGCCAAAAGCGACAAGCGGCGCCGCACTCAAGCCGACTCATCACCCTGGGAAAACAGATGGCCCAGACAGGTCCGTTTACGGGCCAAAAAAGAGGGCCCCAGGAAGCAACACAGCACGCCAGGTGTTCGAAGACAGCGGCACACCCAAATACAGGGGCGCTGCACACCCACTATGTTTCACCGATGAGGTGCTGGATCATGAATTTCCAGCAGGGTTCAAACCCATAAACATAGAGACATACGACGGAACAACAGACCTTGGAGTCTGGATAGAGGATTACATACTACACATACACATGGCTAGAGGAGATGATCTCCACGCCATAAAATATCTACCCCTCAAGCTCAAAGGGCCAGCTCGGCATTGGCTCAAAAGCCTCCCAGAAAACACTGTTGGAAGTTGGGAAGAGCTCGAGGACGCGTTTAGAGCAAAATTTCAAGGGACTTATGTCCGCCCTCCGGATGGAGACGATCTAAGTCATATAACTCAACAGCCCGGAGAGTCAGCGTGCAAATTCTGGAACAGGTTCCTTACCAAAAAGAACCAAATAGTCGACTTTCCGGACGCGGAAGCCTTAGAAGCTTTTAAACACAACATCCGTGACGAATGGCTCGCCAGACACCTCGGCCAAGAGAAGCCGAGGACAATGGCCGCGCTAACAAGCCTCATGACCCGCTTTTGCGCGGGGGAGGACAGCTGGCTAGCAAGATGCAGCACCAGCGACCCGAGTACATCCGAGATCAGAGATGGAAACAGCAAATCACGGCGATGAAAGGATTAGCGCCGGAATAAAGAAAAAAGCCCAAAGAATACGGCGGTCAATGCCGGATTCAAAAGCTCGCGGCCAAACAACAAAACACTGCCTCTTAAGGACAACAGTGAGGAGCTATCCAACTTAAACAAAATTTTGGATCGGATATGTCAAATCCACAGTACCTCCGGAAGGCCTGCAAACCACACCCACCGAGATTGTTGGGTTTTTAAGCAGTCTGGCAGACTCAATGCCGAACACAAGGGGCTCGACGCGCCAAGCGAGGACGATGACGAACCCCACCAGGAGAGCACAGGAAAACAAAAGACTTTCCCACAAGAAGTTAAAACTGTAAACTCACTTCATGTGATATTACGGAAAAACAATGCGGCACCCGCTAAAATAAGTGCCGCACGGTCCACCCCAGCAGAACCTCGAAGTTGGATGTCAAAACCAATCACTTTCGACCACCTGGATTACTCCAGAAGCATTCGAAACGCAGGATGGACTGCTCTGATATTGGATCCCATAATCAACGGACTACAATTTACACAAGTCCTGATGGACGGCGGCAGCGATTTAAACCTGCTATATCCGAACATAATCCGCAGGTTGGGGATAGACCTTACGAAAATTTGACACAGCCGCACTTCCTTCAAAGGAGTGACGCCAGGCCCTTACGCCAAGTGCACAGGCTCCTTACTACTGGATGTTGTGTTCGGGTCACCGGACAACTTCCGACGCGAAAAGCTAATTTTTCATGTCGCCCCATTCAAAAGTAGCTATCAAGCACTATTGGGACGGGAAGCTTTTGTCCGCTTTAACGCAATACCACATTACGCGTCTCTTACACTCAAAATGCCCGGTCCACAAGGCATCATTTCATTAAGAGCGTCATTCAAAGACCCCGGACACGGCTAGACGAGTCCGGCATAAATAAGCTAGGTGCTCCCCAGCCGCACACCCCTTCATAAGGGGCTGGGCATATAAGCAACAATGAGCTAATATAGACTCAGCTTTATTAATTTATTAACATTTTAATTTTTATGCACTTTTCGCACGATTTCTTTTCAAACTAAGTTCTTCTCTTTTTACAGATGAACACCACGCACACCCGTCCAGGATAACGGCACAACGGAGACACAGGCGCAGACGTGCAGTAGGGACCCGTTGCAAGGATTCTTTTTAGATTAAGACCCTGCGTAAACCTTTTTTACTGTCTCTTGTTGCTATAATCCCCTGGTTTTTCATAATAACCAGAGAGGAGACTAACGTTTTGGCATCGGCCGCGTCAGAGGACCTCGCCCGTACCTGGACACAAGGTGCATAGGGCATTGTTTCGCCCGTTATTATAAAGACCGAACACCTTAGGGAGTGTTCGGCTTCTCGAGTTAGGCCTTATATGCATCAGCTTCGAATTATCTCTTTGGTCAAATGTTGGGTTTGCCCGGCTCCTGTGTTTTGCTGCCTTACATTCTGTATCATCGGCTAACGCGACACCAGGAGAACTACTGCGATTGTGCCCCAGTTCGGCTGGGCGAGCACCTCAGTAGAGAAAGCCGAAAACTGACTGTCATGATACAGCGAGAGACTGGTCAACCACTCGATCGACCATAGGAATGTTTAGAATTCCTCCGCTTTGATGAAGGACCGTTTCCCGGTCAGGCACATACACACCCCGAATTCGGAGAGCGCGGTGCCCCCAGGGGCTATATCGTAGCCCCACCTTCGAGCTCCAATGGCTAAGTGAAAGTGATAAAGCGTTATAGTCCGGTTGCCTCGTTTGCTACGCTACCACCTCCTTAACAGGACCGAGACGTCGGATTAAGTGTGAAAATGCGCTATTTTTGCGAACACCCCCGCACCTTGTGCGTGGGGGCTGAAGCCGACGATTGCCATCTTTCAGGTTATACACACGTATACATAAACGGCCGCACAGGAGATATTCCAGTACTTGAACGCACAAGTACAAAAAGTGCCTATATCATAAACATTGTTTTACAAAATAAAACGTTCATTTGAACGTGACATTTTTCGAGCATTGCGACTCTATTATACGAGCACCACGCAGAACTTCCCCAAAATAGTTCTCGACGGGTAACTGGCTCTCGTTCGAACCCTGGGTCGCAACAGCGGCAGCATCCATCTCCGACCAATGTGTCTTCACACGGGCGAGTGCCATCCGTGCACCCTCTATGCAGGCCGACCGCTTCATCGCCTTGATATGCGACACCGCCCCAAGAAATTGCTGCAACAAGCCAAAATAGCTCTTCGGCTTGGGCCTATCCGGCCAGACATGAGTCACGATATCCATCATGGAAAGCCCGGACAACCTATTCAGCTCTGCCATTCGGCCAACCGATCGGTCAGCGGAAGTGAATGATCCGGACTATGGAATTGAGACCAAAACAGCTCTTCCGTCTTGTGATCCTTCTGGCTCCAGAAGTGCACAACGGCATCCGCCGCACTTGCCTCTAAGTCCATATAAGGATCCTCCAGACCCCACAGCTGGCCAAGTTGAGCATACTTAGGATCCGTAAACCTTCGGCGCACCAGAAAGGGCTTGCTAGCCACAATGTCTCCGGCTTGGCGCAGCTCCTCCTTTATAGCCCGCATTGCAGATCGGGCGTCCTTGGCTTCGGCGGTGGCCTTCCCCAGGTCTTCTCGCTCCGATAGGCGCTCCTTTTCAAGAGCCTCAGTGCGGTCGGTAGCATCTTTTAACTTCACGGCCATTTCGGCCATCTCTCCCCTGCTTCGGCAGTGCGCAGCCCTTTCGTCTTCTAATTCCTCGGCCGCCCTCAACGCCGCCGCATTACTCCTTCTGGCTTGCTCCTTGTCTTGAGCAAGTTCGGCCCGAAGGCTCTCCACAGCAGCAGCACCATCTGCGTCAAGCACAAATATTATAAGAGATGGGCTTCGGCTCCCTTACTAGGTGACTGCGAAAAAAAACAACTTACCTTGCGATTCGTCAAGTCGCCTGTTGATTAGCGCGATGTCCGCATCCGCAACGTTGAGTTGCCGCTTTAGTTTGGCAACTCCATCCGTCCAGCTGGCCCCCGGACGATCTGCCACCTGCATAGGAACGGTGAAGATTGAAACCTGCGATTTTGATCCTCGGCACGCTGTCGCTTTCGACAACCTACCGAGTTTCAGGGGCTACTATCTATACAGGGTGCACTTCTATGTGCAAAAACTGTCAAAAGGTGTGTCACTTTTACGTACCTCAAACCCCGCCAGCAAACTCTTGACGGCATTATGCAATCCGCTTTCGGCGAACGAAATCCTTCCAATCACCATATCCATCAATGCATGGTGATCTTCTGAGATGGACGCCCTCTCAAGCAGATCCTTCAGCTCCCCCGGCCGAACACCAATCGGCGCCGAATTCTTCGGCTCTGCCGGGCTCGGGGATACCCTCCGTGACGACACTTTAGGCTCGTCCGCCCTATCCGACGGCGCAGCATACGGAGGCGTCTCGCTCTCCATCATCTCCGGACGAAGGTCCCCCGAAGACGAGCTCATCTGAGAACGTCGGAGATCCGAACTAGAAGATAAAAACTTCGGTTATCCTCAGAAGCACAAATAGGGATGTCTCTTATCACCGAACTCCCTTCTTTCTATTTACGGCTCGCTGGAGGGCTGATTCTTTAGGGGAGACTGTGCGGCCGGGGCCTCCCCGGACGCCGGACCCTCTGGTGAAGACTTCTTCCCCCGCTTAGGGGCTTTGGCCTCCGGATCTTCGGAGGCGGTCCTCTTTTCCCCCTGGAGGGAGGGATTCCCGATCCCCCCTTCTTCAAGAGCCTCCTTGGGTGAGGCGGTAGCTCCCCTATTTTCCCCTTCGCCTCCTTCTGAAGGCGCAACCTCCAACATCCTAACCAGCATGGGATCCGGCACGGTCTCTGGGAGGGGGCCCGGACACCGTATCAGTTTTGCTTGCGCTATCCACTCCTGTTTAGAAGGACATCGGTCAAAAGGCGAATCATGGAAAGGCAAACAAACAGTATGTTCGGACTCAGAGCTACTTACTTGTGTATCCGGGCGATTGCAGCTCAGGCCGGCGTCCTCGGTCAATTCCGGACACGCCACTTGTGGTCCGAAGAATAATTTGTACATCTCAATGGGTGTCATACCCATGAAGTGTTGGAGAATCCGTGGTCCCTCCGGATTAAGCTCCCATAGTCGGAGAGGACGGCGTTTGCAGGGCAGGAGACGCCTAATCAGCATAACCTGCATCACCACGACCAGATCGATCTCCCTCGCCTGGAGGTCTTGAATCCGGCCCTGCAATAGGGGCACGTCTTTTGACGGCCCCCAGTTGAGCCCTTGGTTGACCCACGACATCAACCGTCGAGGAGGTCCCAAGCGGAATACGGGCGGCAGCTTCTGCCTGCTGCCCTTCGGAGCGGTGATATAGAACCACTCCTGGTGCCACAAGCCGAGCTCCTCTTGGAAGGAGCCCTCGGGCCACGGGGCCTCGGCCCTCCTATTTACGGCCGCCCCGCCGCACTCTGCTTGACGCCCCCCGATCATCTTCGGCTCCACATTGAAGGTCTTCAGCCACAGGCCGAAGTGGGGGGTGACGCGGAGGAAGGCTTCGCAGACAACAATAAACGCGGAAATATGGAGGATAGACTCCGGAGCCAGGTCATGGAATTCCAACACATAGTAGAACATGATCCCTCTCACAAAAGGATCCATCGGGAAGCCTAAACCCCGACGGAGGTGGGACACAAAGACGACATACTCGCCGGGCTCGGGGGTGGGGATGGCCTGCCCTTCGTCGGGCAGCCTGTGCGAAATCTCGTAGGACAGGTACCTGGCCTCCCGCAGCTTTAGCACGTCTTCCTACGTGAAGGAGGAAGGCATCCACTGGCCCTGAAGGCCGGAACCGGACATTGTTGAAGGTCCAAAGTGCTCGAATCTAGGGCTCTGGGTGTTGGAACTTGGAGCAAGGAGAGGATTCGATGGAGGATTGAAGAAAAGAAATGAGCCTTGGTCCCGTTATAAAGAGGGAGAATACCGAGAGCCGTCTCCGTGACCGTTCGGGACTCGCCTTTGATAGAGGAGGCGTGGCGACAAGCGCGGTTGGGTTACCCACGTCTGTATTGATGAGAATCCCGGGATAGGGGGAACACGATCTCTGCTTCGACAAGACGTGCCAAGGAAACCGCTCCGCTAAACAAGCTGAGGTGGTATAACGAAAAATGATTCAAGTAAAGGCTTGGTAGTGGCGTGACGTCATGCCACGAAATACGTCAGCAGATTGAAATTTGTGTACATATTATTCTCTCTACGGTGGAATGTGGAATTTATTTTGCAGAGCCGGACACTATCCTGGTGTTCACGATCTTCTATGGATTATTCAGCGGAAGAACCCGCCTTGCAATGCCGAACATTATGCGCGCCGGACTCATCGTCATTGAAGCCAGGTTCAGGGGCTACTGAGGGAGTCCTGGACTAGGTGGTGTCCGGATAGCCGAACTATCATCATTGCCCGGACTCCAAGACTATGAAGATACAAGATTGAAGACTTCGTCCCGTGTCCGGATGGGACTTTCCTTGGCGTGGAAGGCAAGCTTGGCGATACGGATATGTAGATCTCCTACCATTGTAACCGACTCTGTGTAACCCTAGCCCTCTCCGGTGTCTATATAAACCGGAGGGCTTTAGTCCGTAGGGAACAACAACCATTACAACAATCAGACCATAGGCTAGCTTCTAGGGTTTAGCCTCCTTGATCTCGTGGTAGATCCACTCTTGTAATACACATCATCAATATTAATCAAGCAGGACATAGGGTTTTACCTCCATCAAGAGGGCCCGAACCTGGGTAAAACATCGTGTCCCTCGTCTCCTGTTACCATCCGCCTAGACGCACAGTTCGGAACCCCCTACTCGAGATCCGCCGGTTTTGACACCGACATCAGGCTTCTCCAAAAGTCTATATAAAACTATTTGCTTCGATCAACTCACCAAAGCGTATATTCCAACTCCAAGATGCTTGCACCAGTCCATAGATGGATCACTGGAGCTTGCACACTTTGTTAACACCTTTAGGATTGACAAAACCTTCTGGTTGCATCATATACAACACTTCTTTTATAAATCCATTAAGGAATGCAGTTTTGACATCCATTTGCCAGATTTCATAAAAGGTGGCTGAGGGAGTCCTGGACTAGGGGGTGTCCGGATAGCCGGACTATCATCATCGGCCGGACTCCAAGACTATGAAGATACAAGATTGAAGACTTCGTCCCGTGTCCGGATGGGACTTTCCTTGGCGTGGAAGGCAAGCTTGGCGATACGGATATGTAGATCCCCAACCATTGTAACCGACTCTGTGTAACCCTAGCCCTCTCCGATGTCTATATAAACCGGAGGGTTTTAGTCCGTAGGATGGACAACCGTTACAACAATCATACCATAGGCTAGCCTCTAGGGTTTAGCCTCCTTGATCTCGTGGTAGATCCACTCTTGTACTACCCATATCATCAATATCAATCAAGCAGGAGTAGGGTTTTACCTCCATCGAGAGGGCCCGAACCTGGGTAAAAACATTGTGTCCCTTGTCTCCTGTTACCATCCGCCTAGACGCACAGTTCGGGACCCCCTACCCGAGATCCGCCGGTTTTGACACCGACACGCGTGTTTCTCCCCCGAGGCGTTAAATGCCTTTAACGCGGGAGACGCGCACCTCCGTGCTGCTCTAGATGGTTTAACCAGAGCCACGGAGCAGTATGTAAAGGACATACGGGTAAGAGATTTTAATAGTTGTATATGCCAGTAGCCCGCGAGACTTAAAGTAGTTAAAGTAACTGATTTAAGGCTCTTTTAATATGCAGGATCTTACAGAGAAGAATACCCAATTGTCCCAGGAGCTACAAGAGTGAAAGGCCCAACTTGAGGCCACACTAGCTGCCGCAGGAGGAGACACAGAGACCCCCCTAGTAACACATTATTTCAAAAAGATAAGCGGTGCGTATAAGTCTGACAATGATATTGCAGATGTTGCCGGACTAGATCCGGACAAGCAACACCTACTGCGCCAGCTGAAGGCCGGCGAGAGGGTGCTTATGAAGGTGCAACAGGAGAGGACCAAACTCCTGGATGCCCACACCCAGCTTGGGGAAGAGCTGAAAGGTGTTCTGGCCGAGCTGTCTGGCTCCGTGAAGGAGAATCAGCGGCTTCGTCGCAGCATCTATGGTAAGTGCTTGAGCGGATTCTTTTGAAAAGAAGAGTTCGGCGAGGAAGTCAATTGACAGAAATATGTCTATAGGTGTGCTCACAGGTCATTTCTGTCAATTGACTTCCTCGCCGAACTCTTCT
>NC_041393.1:767434970-767494158 GCF_002162155.2 Triticum dicoccoides | reverse complement strand
AGCCAGACAGCTCGGCCAGAACACCTTTCAACTCTTCCCCAAGCTGGGTGTGGGCATCCAGGAGTTTGGTCCTCTCCTGTTGCACCTTCATAAGCACCCTCTCGCCGGCCTTCAGCTGGCGTAGTAGGTGTTGCTTGTCCGGATCCAGTCCGGCAACATCTGCAATATCATTGTCAGACTTATACGCACCGCTTATCTTTTTGAAATAATGTGTTACTAGGGGGGGGGGGTCTCTGTGTCTCCTCCTGCGGCAGCTAGTGCGGCCTCAAGTTGGGCCTTTCACTCTTGTAGCTCCTGGGACAATTGGGTATTCTTCTCTGTAAGATCCTGCATATTAAAAGAGCCTTAAATCAGTTACTTTAACTACTTTAAGTCTCGCGGGCTACTGGCATATACAACTATTAAAATCTCTTACCCGTATGTCCTTTACATACTGCTCTGTGGCTCTGGTTAAACCATCTTGAGCAGCATGGAGGTGCGCGTCTCCCGCGTTAAAGGCATTTAACGCCTCGGGGGAGAAACACGCGTGTCGGTGTCAAAACCGGCGGATCTCGGGTAGGGGGTCCCGAACTGTGCGTCTAGGCGGATGGTAACAGGAGACAAGGGACACGATGTTTTTACCCAGGTTCGGGCCCTCTGGATGGAGGTAAAACCCTACTCCTGCTTGATTGATATTGATGATATGGGTAGTACAAGAGTGGATCTACCACGAGATCAAGGAGGCTAAACCCTAGAGGCTAGCCTATGGTATGATCTCTACTCCTAATGGAGCAGATGGTAGTCTCGCTTCCACTTTTTTTTTGTCCAACCACTTTCGTCCGGGTTTTTTCGTAGGTTAACCGTCGTAGATTTTTTTCGATGCTGGTTTCTTATTCACCGGTTTATTTACCCCTCAGCTCTTTATTTGCAAATCAGCACTTTCCAAACGCGCACGCAATCACGGATCTAAATTTACTAACTTATCCAAATCAACCGATACCTTCCATTATTGCAAATTTCTTTAGGAAACAAATAATCAATTTTAAGGAAACAAATAAAAGATTTTAAAGACGCATCATACTTTACTAACAATCACTAAAAATCAAATCTAAATTAATTAACCTTACCTTAAATCACTCAATCACTTTAATTAGAAAACATTTTCTTTCCTAACTGCAGTTGGTAGTCTCGCTTCCAGTTTTTTTTGTCTCACCACTTTCGTCCTGTTTTTTTTCGTAGGTTAACCGTCGTAGATTTTTTCTGATGCTGGTTTCTTATTCACCGGTTTATTTACCCCTCAGCTCTTTCCTTGCAAATCAGCACTTTCCAAACGTGCACGCAATCACGGATCTAAATTTACTAACTTATCCAAATCAACCGATACCTTCCATTATTGTAAATTTCTTTAGGAAACAAATAATAGATTTTAAGGAAACAAATAAAACATTTTAAAGACGCATCATACTTTACTAACAATCACTAAAAATCAAATCTAAATTAATTAACCTTACCTTAAATCACTCAATCACTTTAATTAGAAAACATTTTCTTTCCTAACTGCACCTGCTTAGTGTGCACATAACAATCCGAAGTAATTAGAGTCACATCATTGAATCCATTTATTTAGAGCGACATGATTGAATTCATTTATTAACAATAATCTTCACCAAAAGTGCGTTTAGCAATTTTAGAGGGCGGACCAAAACTCTGCCATCCGCTCGCACACGTTTGTTTAAGTACAGGAAAAAATGGTATAATATATGGAAACAACACGACCGGGGGGTGCAATCTTCGGGGATAGGGGATCGGAGGAGAAGGATTGGCCTGGAAGCATGATCGGGGTGCTTCCCCGCGGCCACGGCCGTCCTCGCGATGCCACCTACCTGAAACAACGCTGCTCCCTGCTGTCAGTCGAGGTGACGCCGCCTGCCCTCCTACCCACGGTCCGTTGCCGCGTGCAGCTATGGCGGGAGGAGTAGCGACGGGGCCGAGGTCCTTCTTGCGTTCCGGGATGGAGGCCTTGATTTCGTCGAGGTCGTTGCTGCCTCCTACACTCAGGGTGTGTCGCCGAGATCGAGGAGAGCATGAGGAGATGTGGCCACCGCCATGGTCACCCCATCGCAGGGGATGGAGCACGTCCTCGGCCTACAACTTGTGGAGATCACTGTTGCTCTTCAGGTCGCGTGGTGACCGGATTTTGCCGATGTGTCCCTCCCCGACGACCTCCTCTTCATCCGGTTGGCCGTCATGGATCTCGCCACTGCTGCCCTCAACTTCTCTGCCTCGAGCTCGACGGTCAGCCAGCATGGATCCCCCAGCTGCAGCGGCAAGAAGGTGACATGGCTCTCCGTACACGAAGAGTGGAGTTCAGTCAAGTACTTATATACTTGGCCTCTACTGCTGATCCATGTACATGGAGAAGAACAGACAACCGCTCATTCATGCTTTGTTCCACTCCTTTGCGCTACATTACTGGAGGTGACATTTTCCTATCTCTCTATGTTGTAACAACCCTACTGCCTGCATAGTTAATGGATTTTTTATTTAAATTTATCGCTGCTTAGTGCTTTGTTACAATTGTTCACCCAAGATTCTTATATATAATCTGAGCGTATGTAGGCATACTTAGCTTTGCTATTCCATTTTTTCTGGCGCATAGAAATAAGAATATTGTCCAGGTTAGGTATACAATTGAGTATGGTATTTGGATTGCTATCGGAATGTCTTTTCTATGCATGTGATTTCTCACATCTGGTTATAATATTTGTGAAGACGTGCATTGCACGTGCACTTGGAAGCGGGCCCGTGGCCCGCGCTGGACGGCGCCGACGCCGACCCGAGCCACCTCTTCCGCGTATTCTTGGAGCTGTGACTAGTCGATTTACATGAAATTAATTCCTCAGTTCTGGTGGCAAATATAATACACATAATCCATATTGTTATGCACTAGCGTGTATGTGTGAAATAGATGGATTATGGTCCCGTACCCAAGAAGAGGATATATGTGTGTGTTAGAGAGATAGGGAGAGGGGGATAGAGAGTGAGGAAGATGGAGGGAGAGTGTGTGTCTGTGAGTGTGTGAGGATTTGATGGTAAAAAAGGTCGCCAATGTCGTAATATTGAACTCTTAAAGTTAATGTGGCCCCATTGCAACGCACGGGCGTTCTTCTAGTTGTTGTAATGGTTGTTTGTCCTACGGACTAAAACCCTTCGATTTATATAGACACCGGAGAGGGCTAGGGTAACACAGAGTCGGTTACAATGGTAGGAGATCTACATATCCGTATCGCCAAGCTTGCCTTCCACGCCAAGGAAAGTCCCATCCGGACACGGGACGAAGTCTTCAATCTTGTATCTTCATAGTATTGGAGTCCGGCTGACGATGATAGTCCGGCTGTCCGGACAACCCCTAGTCCAGGACTCCCTCAGTAGCCCCTGAACCAGGCTTCAATAACGATGACTCCGGCGCGCATATTGTTCGGCATTGCAAGGCGGGTTCCTCCTCCGAATAATTCATAGAAGATTGTGAACACCAGGATAGTGTCTAGCTCTGCAAAATAAATTCCACATTCCACCGTAGAGAGAATAATATGTACACAAGTTCAATCTGCTGACGTATTTTGTGGCATGACGTCACACCACTACCAAGCCTTTACTCGAATCGTTTTTCATTATCCCACCTCAGCGCATTTAGCGAAGCGGTTTTCTTGGCACGTCTTGTCGAAGCAGAGATCGTGTTCCCCTTATTCCGGGACTCCCATCAATACGGGCGTGGGTAATCCAATCGTGCCCGTCGCCATGCCCCCTCTATCGAAGGCGAGTCCTGAAAGGTCACGGGGACGGCTCTTGATATTCTTCCCCCTTATAAAGGGACCAAGCCTCGTTTCTTTTTCTTCAACCCGCAATCGAATCTTCTCCCTGCCTCGAGTTCGAACACTCAGAGCCCCAGATTCGAGCGCTTCGGACCTTCAATGATGTCCGGCTCCGACCTGCAGGGCCGGTGGACGCCTTCCTCCATCACGGAAGAAGACGTGCTAAAGCTGCAAGAGGCTAAGTACCTATCTTACGAGATTTCGCACAGGTTGCCCGCCAAAGGGCAAGTTATTCCTAGCCCCGAACCCGGCGAGCATGTCGTGTTTGTACCCCACCTCCGTCGGGGTTTAGGCTTCCTGATGGATCCTTTTGTGAGGGGGCTCATGTTCTACTATGGGTTAGAATTCCACGACTTGGCTCCGGAGTCCATCCTCCATATTTCCGCATTCATTGTCGTCTGCAAAGCCTTCCTCCGCGTCACCCCTCACTTCAGCTTGTGGCTTAAGACCTTCGACGTGAAGCCGAAGATGGTAGAGGGGCGTCAAGTAGAGTGTGGCGGGGCAGTTGTGAGTAGAAGGGCCGACGCTCCATGGCCCGAGGGATCTTTCCAGGAGGAGCTCGACTTGTGGCAGCAGGGGTGGTTCTACATAACCGCTCCCAGGGGCAGCAGGCAGAAGCCGCCGCCCATCTTCCGCTCGGGCCCCCCCCACAGCGGCTGATGTCATGGATCAGCCAAGGGCTCAACTGGGGGCCGCCAAAGGACATGCCCCTATTGCACGGCCGGATTCGAGACCTCCAAGCGAGGGAGGTCGATCTGGTCGTGGTGATGCAGGTCATGCTGATTAGGCGTCTCCTGCCCTGCAAACGCCGCCCTCTCCGGCTGTGGGAGTTTAATCCGGAGGGACCACTGATTCTCCAACACTTCATGGGTATGACACCCGTGGAGATGTACAAACTGTTCTTCGGATCACGAGAGGCGTGTCCGGAATTGACCGAGGACGCCGGCCTAAGCTGCAATCGCCCGGATACACAAGTATGTAGCTCCATGTCCGGACATACCGTTTGTTTGCCTTTCTATGATTCGCTTTTTGACCAACTGCCCTCTAAACAGGAGTGGATAGCGCAAGCAAAACTGATTCGGTGTTCGGCCCCCCTCCCAGAGACCGCGCCGGATCCCGTGCTGGTCAGAATGCTGGAGGTTGCGCCTTCAGAGGAAGGCGAAGGGAAGAACAGAGGAGGTACCGCCTCAACCAAGGAGGCTTTTGAGGAAGAGGGGATCGAGAATCCCTCCTTCCAGGGGGAGAAGAGGACTGCCTCCGAAAACCCAGAGGCCAAAGCCCCGAAGCGGGGGAAGAAATCTTTACCGGAGGGTCCTGCGTCCGGAGAGGCTCTGGCCGCACAGTCTCCCCTAAAGGATCAGCCCTCCAGCGAGCCGTTAGTAGAAAAAAGGGAGTTTTGTAATAAGGGACATCCCTATTTTTGCTTCTGAGGATAACTTAAGTTTTTACCTTGTAGTTCGGATCTCCGCCCTTCTCAGATGAGCTCGTCTTCGGGGGAACTCCGTCCGGATATGATGGAGAGCGAGACACCCCCATCTGCCGCCACATCGGATGGGGCGGACGAGCCTAAAGTGTCATCACGGAGGGTATCCCCGAGTCCGGCAGGGCCGAAAAGTTCGGCACCAACTGGTGTGCGGCCGGGGGAGCTGAAGGATCTGCTTGAGAGGGCGTCCATCTCAGAAGGTCACCATGCACTGGTGAGTATAGTGATTGAAAGAATTTCATCCGCCGAAGGCGGATTGCGTGACGCCGTCAGGAGTTTGCTGGCGGGGTTTGAGTTACGTAAAAATGACATACTCTTTGATAGTTTTACACGTAAAGTGCGCCATGTATAGATAGTAGCCCCTGAGACTCGGTAGGGTGTCGAGAACGACAGCGTGCCGAGGATCAAAATCCCAGGTATTGATTTTCACCTTTCCTATGCTGGTGGCGGATAGTTCGGTGGCTAGCCGGACTGATGGAGTTGCCGAACTAAAGCGGCAGCTCGACGCTGCGGATGCGGACATCGCGCTGGTCAATAAACGACTTGACGAGTCGCAAGGTAGGTTTTTTCTCCGTGGTCACCTAGTAAGGGAGCCGAAGCCCATGCCTTACAATATGTGTGCTAAGTGCAGATGGTGCCGCTGCTGTGGAGAGCCTTCAGGCAGAACTTGCTCAAGCCAAGGAGCAAGCCAGAAGGAGTGATGCGGCTGCCTCGAGGGCGGCCAAAGAGTTAGAAGCCGAAACGGCTGCACACTGCCAAAGCAGAGAGGAGATGGCTGAAATGGCCGTGAAGTTAAAAGATGCTGCCGACCGTAATGGGGTTCTTGAAAAGGAACGCCTAGCGGAGCGAGAAGACCTGGGGAAGGCCATCGCCGAAGCCAAGGATGCCCGTTCTGCAATGCGGGCTATAAAGGAGGAGCTGCGCCAGGCCGGAGACATTGTGGCCGGCAAGCCCTTTTTGCTGCGCCGAAGGTTTACAGAACCGAAGTATGCTCAGCTTGGCCAGCTGTGTGGTCCGGAGGATCCTTATATGGACTTAGCGGCGAGTGCGGCAGACGCCGTTGTGCACTTCCAAAGTCAGGAGGATCACAAGACGGAAGAGCTATTTTGGTCTCAATTCCATAGTCCGGAGCGTTCACTTCCGCTGACCGATCGGCTGGCCGAGTGGGCTGAACTGAATAGATAGTCTGGACTTGCCATGACGGATATCGTGGCTCATGTCTGGCCGGATAGGCCCAAGCCGAAGAGTTATTTTGGCTTGTTGCAGCAATTCCTTGGGGCAGTGCCGCATATCAAGGCGATGAAGCGGTTGGCTTGCATAGAAGGTGCACAGATGGCCCTCGCCCGTGTGAAGACACATTGGATAGAGATGGATGCCACCGCTGTTGCGACCCAGGGTACGGACGAGAGCCGGTTACCCGTCGAGCACTATTTTGGGGAAGTTCTGCGTGGTGCTCGTGTAATTGAGTCGTAGTGTTCAAAAAATTTCATGTTCAAGTGAACATTTTGGTTTGTAAAACGATGTTTTTGATGTCAACGCTTTTTGGTACTTGTGCATTCAAGTATTGAAATATCTCCTGTGCGGCCGTTTATGTATACGTGTGTATAACGTGAAAGATGGCAGTCGTCGGCTTTAGCCCCCACGCACAAGGTGTGGGGGTGTTCGCAAAAATAGCGCATTTTCACACTTAATCCGACGTCTCGGTCTTGTTAAGGAGGTGGTAGCGTAGCAAACGAGGCAACCGGACTATAATGCTTTATCACTTTCACTTAGCCATAAGAGTTCGAGGGTGGGGCTACGACATAGCTCCTAGGGGCACCGCGCTCTCTGAATTCGGGGCGCGTATGTGCCTGACAGGGAAACGGTCCTTCGTCAAAGCGGCGGAATTCTAAACATTCCGATAGTCGATCGAGTGGTTGACCAGTCTCTCGCTACATCATGACAGACAGTTTTCGGCTTTCTCTACTGAGGTGCTCGCTCAGCCGGACCGGGGCACAATCGCAGTAGTTCTCCTGGTGCCGCGTTAGCCGATGATACGGAACGTAAGGCAGCAAAACACAGGAGCCGGGCAAACCCAACATTTGACCAAAGACATGATTCGGAGCTGATGCATATAAGGCCTAACTCGAGACGCCGAACACTCCCTAAGGTGTTCGGTCTTTATAATAACGGGCAGAACAATGCCCTAAGCCCCTAGTGTCCAGGTACAGGCAAGAATTTCTGGCGCGGCCGATGCCAAAACGCCAGCCTCCTCGTTGGTTATGGTGAAAAACCGTGGGATGTGATCAACAAAAGACAGTAAGAAAGGTTTACGCAGGGACTTAATCTAAAAAGAATCCTTACGACGGGTCCCTGCTGCACGTCTGCACCTGTGTCTCCGTTGTGCCGTATCCTGGACGGGTGTACCCGATGTTCATCTGTAAAAAGAGAGGAACTTAGCTTGAAAGGAAATCGTGCAAAAAATGTATTAAAAATTGAAGTATGAATAAATGAATAAAGCTAAGCCTATATTAGCTCATACGCACAGCCCCTTGTAAAGGGGTGTGCGGCTAGGGAGCCCCTAGCTTATTTTATGCCGGCCTCGTCTAGCCGTGTCCGGGGTCTTGCACGACCTTTTAGTGAGATGATGCCGCGTGGACCGCACATTTTAAGTGTAAGAGACACGTAGTGTGGTATTGCATTAAAGCGGACAAACGCCTCATGTCCCAATAGTGCTTGATGGCAACTTTTGAACGGGGCGACATGAAAGAGTAGCTTTTCGCGTCGGAAGTTGTTGGGTGACCCAAATACAACTTCTAGTAGTAAGGAGCCCGTGCACTTGGCGTAAGGGCCTGGCGTCACTCCTTTGAAGGAAGTGCGGCTATATCGAATTTTAGTAAGGTCTATCCCCAATTTGCTGATTGTGTCTGGATATAGCAGGTTTAAATCATTGCCGCCGTCCATCAAGACTTGTGTGAATTGTAGTCCGTCGATTATAGGATCCAATATCAGAGCAGTCCATCCTGCGTTTCAAATGTTTCTGGAATAGTCCAGGTGGTCGAAAGTAATTGGTTTTGACATCCAACCTCGAGGTTCCGCTGGGGTGGACCGTGCGATACCTATTTTGGCGGGTGCCGCACTGTTGCTCCGTATTATCACATGAAGTGAATTTACTGTTTTGACTTCTTGTGGGAAAGTCTTTTGTTTTCTGGCGCTCTGCTGGTGGGGTTCGTCGTTATCCTCGCTTGACGCGTCGAGCCCCTTGTGTTCGGCGTTGAGTCGGCCGGACTATTTGAAGACCCAACAATCTCGGTGGGTGTGGTTTGCAGGCCTTCCGGAGGTGCTGTGGATTTGACATATTCGGTCCAAAATTTTGTTTAAGTTGGATAGCTCGTCACTGTTGTCCTTAAGAGGCAGTGTTTTGTTGTTCGGCCGCGAGCTTTTGAATCCGGCGTTGACCGCCGTGTTCTTTGGGCTTTTTTCTTTATTTCGGCGATGATCCTTTCTGCGCCGTGATTTTCCGTTTCCATCTCTAATCTCGAATGTACTCGGGTCGCTGGTGCTGCATCTTGCTAGCCAGCTGTGTTCCCCGGCGCAAAAGCGGGTCATGAGGCTTGTTAGCGCGGCATTGTTCTCGGCTTCTCTTGGCCGAGGTGTCTGGCGAGCCATTCGTCTCGGACATTATGTTTAAAAGCTGCAAAGGCTTCGGCGTCCGGACAGTCGACTATTTGGTTCTTTTTGGTAAGGAACCTGTTCCAGAATTTGCGCACTGACTCTCCGGGCTGTTGAGTTATGTGACTTAAATCGTCTGCATCCGGAGGGCGGACATAAGTCCCTTGAAAATTTGCTCTAAACGCGTCCTCAAGCTCTTCCCAACTTCCAACAGTATTTTCTGGGAGGCTTTTGAGCCAATGCCGAGCTGGCCCTTTGAGCTTGAGGGGTAGATATTTTATGGCATGGAGATCATCTCCACTGGCCATGTGTATGTGAAGGATGAATCCTCAATCCAGACTCCAGGGTCTGTTGTTCCGTCGTATGCCTCTATGTTTACGGGTTTGAACCCTGCTGGAAATTCATGATCCAGCACCTCATCGGTGAAACATAGTGCGTGTGCGGCGCCCCTGTATTTGGGTGTGCCGTTGTCTTCAAATACTCGGCGTGTTGCGTTGCTTCCTGGGGCCCTCTTTTTTGGCCCATAAATGGACCTTACCGGGCCGTCTGTTTTCCGAGGATCAGGAGTCGTCTTGTGTGCGGTGCCGCTTGTCGCTTTTGGCCTGTCATCCGGTCGTCTATCCGGCCAGGCGGCCTCTTTGCTTTTTGACTGTGGGGGCTCTATGGCATCCTCGTCAAATTCTGGCAGCAGCTTGCGCTTTGGACAGCTCTTTGTTTGATGGCTATTGCCATATTTGTCCGCGGTCTTGTGTACTTTGCTCCACCTCATTCTGAGTATGTCTTCCGCTGTTTTGAGCTTTCGTTTTTCCTTTTTCAGACTTCTTGCAGTGGCGACCATTGTGCAGGTTCTTATGCTCCGGTGGTGTGTCCGGCGTGAGTTCGTCTGGACTGTTGTTTTCGCCGGGCATGGATTGATTGTCCGATTCGTCCTTCTCGGATGGTTTCTTGGTTGCGTGTTTGTCGTCCACTGGTTTGCCCTGCTCTATCGCTGGGTCATTAGGAGTGCTCTTTTTGTCGAGGCGGGACTTAGGGCGGCGTCTGCGTCGCCGTTTTGGTTGTTTGACGGCGGAATTATCCTTTGCCGCATCCCGTTGTTTCTCGCCATCGCTTTCTTTTGGGGTGTCCACCATATATACATCATGGGTTGGGGTGGCCTTCCAGTGCTCAGTGAGCGCTGGTTCTTGGTAGTCTCCGGCATCGTCGTCCATACCGTTGATGTCTTCGGAGTCATAGTCTAGCATGTCGGTTAGATTGTCGACAGTGGCTACGAAGTGGGTGGTGGGTGGGCTTTGAATTTCTTCGTCGTCCGCATCCCAACCGTCCTAACCGCAGTCCGGCCAGGTTTCTCCTAATAACGAGAGATGCTTTAGCGAATTCAAGATGTCGCCAAAGGGTGAGTGCCGAAAGATGTCCGTGGCGGTGAACTCCATAATCGGCGCCCAATCGGATTCAATTGGCAGGAGCGCAGGAGGTTCGTAGTCCGGCAAGGAGTCCGACACCTCGGAGTCACGAGCTTTATAAGGGACAAGATCAGTATTCCGCTCTATCGTCGTAGAAGTTGCAGCCCCTAAGGCGGTGTCCAGCCACCCGTCCTCGATCTGCACGATCGGCTCCGAACTATGGGTCGGAGCGGATTCGTGTGCGGCCTCCAGGGTACTGTCCGGCGGCAGAGCTAGATCATGCCCATCGTGACAATGCGGCACGCTCGGCTGTGGCTCGACTCCATCGAAGATCAAGTCCCCGCGGATGTCAGCCGTGAAGTTTAGGTTTCCAAACCTGACCTGATGGCCAGGGGCGTAGCTTTCGATCTGCTCCAGATGGCCAGGTGAATTGGCCCGCAGTGCGAAGCCGTCGAACATGAAGATCTGTCTGGGGAGAAAAGTCTCACCCTGGACGGCGTTGTTGTTGATTGAAGAAGCCATCAAGCCTATCGGTGACGACACATAGGAACTCTCAATGAAAGCACCAATGTCGGTGTCAAAAATGGCGGATCTCGGGTAGGGGGTCCGAACTGTGTGTCTAGGCGGATGGTAAAAGGATACAAGGGACACGATGTTTTTACCCAGGTTCGGGCCCTCTCGATGGAGGTAAAACCCTACTCCTGCTTGATTGATATTGATGATATGGGTAGTACAAGAGTGGATCTACCACGAGGTCAAGGAGGCTAAACCTTAGAAGCTAGCCTATGGTATGATTGTTGTAATGGTTGTGTTGTCCTACGGACTAAAACCCTCCGGTTTATATAGACACCGGAGAGGGCTAGGGTTACACAGAGTCGGTTACAATGGTAGGAGATCTACATATCCATATCGCCAAGCTTGCCTTCCACGCCAAGGAAAGTCCCATCCGGACACGGGACGAAGTCTTCAATCTTGTATCTTCATAGTATTGGAGTCCGACTGACAATGATAGTTCGGCTGTCCAGACACCCCCTAGTCCAGGACTCCCTCAACGCGTCACGAAGAACGTTCCGGCGGCGCCTATGGTTCATGGCGCTCTCCACCTCAGACCCGGTGGCGGACAGCCTGTCGGCATCCTCCGTTGGAGGAGTATCCGGCTCGCACCCTGCGCTCGCCTCCCCCTCCGGACCAGTTGTTGGAGCCTGGCTGGCGGAGGCTTGGTTGGCAATCTCTCCGGGCATAGTCTGGCGAGCGCTCTTTCTCCTGAAAAAATCATGAGCATTAATACACCTCCTAGGAATATTTTCCTAAATAACGGTCGCGAGCTATACCATTGCGGTGACGTTTCGATCGCACCGAACTCCTCTTCCGCCTGCAGGGCCGGACTGACCCTTGTTGGCCAGCCACCGCGGGGTCGGCATCCCGCCTCGAAGGCACCTCCTGCAAGACACCGTTGTATACGGTGGTCAGAAATACGCAAGGATGAAGTAATGGTGTCAGGACTTCGGTCATAATTACCTGGGAAGCCGGTGATAAGCTGGGGTAGTCGGCCGTAATGGCGACCAGGGCATTGTCCATGCTGAGTTGGTGGAACACCCCGTCGATTAGCTCCACCTTTATGTCCGGATCCTCTTCGGAGGCCGGATCAAGGGATCTTCCCGGATCCTCGGGTTTTGGGGCCGGACTATGGATGCCCCCCACATCCCGGCGCAGTTCCTGCGTCAAAACCATAAAGTAAGGTACTTAACTTTGAAGGCACGGGTCGGATAAATGAACGCCCGCTTACCCAGCTCCGAGGGTTATTCATGGAGAACCCATTCAATGGGCACGTCTGGAGTAAGTCCTCCTTCTCCTCCTTGTACAGGCCAGACGGAATCTTCACCAGATCTGCGGCCGATCCCGGCCCTTTGCGGCCATGACGGGTGGCATCATTCTCCCCGTTGAAATCCCACATGGGGTGGCCCCTATATTGCAGTGGCTGCACCCCCCGCATAATGCATGTGGCCATGACTCCAATCATGGTCAGTCCGGAATGGGCCAGCAACCTTATCCGGCCCATCAAATAATGGACGCTCCTATCTTCCTCCTGTTGAGGGCTCCGCGGGCGCCAACTTAGGCGTTTCTTCAGAGGAGCCTTGCTGAACTCCAGGAGGCCGATCCGAACTGGGTCCGGCAGTGGAGCATCTTCTACATAAAACCATTCTGAAGGCCAGTCTTCGGACGCCTTCTTTGGGTTTCGGATGGATATCCGGTCCCGGTGATGCGCCATATTTCGGCACCGCCCACTTGATATATTGACCCCTCGTGAGAACGGGTACGAGGCAGAGTAGCCTCTCCCACAGCGCAAAATGGGGCTCGATGCCTAGGAACAGCTCGTAGAGAGCTACGAAACCCGTGATGTGCAGAATAGAGGCGGGCGTGAGGTGATGAAGCTAGAGTCCGTAGAACTCCAGAAGCCCGCGGAGGAATGGATGTACGGGAAATCCAAGCCCCCTTATTAGATAGGGGACGAAGCACACCCGCTCTCCTTTGGAGGGAGTAGGGGTGGCCTCCGCTTGCTTCCCACCTTTGTAGGTGGCCAGCCCGGCTCGAACCGGGACCATAAAGGCCGGGGGTAGATATCCCTCCGCTTGGAGCGTCACCAGCTTGTTGTGCGGAACCGAACATCTCCTCCAATCCCCTGGCGGAGGGCTGGGAGCGCGAGAGGAGGAGCCGCGTCGACGGTCCATGATGGAATGGGTTTTTGGTCTGAAGTGCTCCGACGAGTACTTGTGGAAGGAGGATGGTGTGATTTGGATCTGGATTCTTGCCTCTCTTATAGGCAAATTATTTGTGCAGCTAGGGGGTAAAATATAAAAGATACCCTGGCTTTTCACATTCGTGCGACGCGTGGAAGAGGGCCATTATTGGGCGTGGAAGCCAAGGAGCGCAACATTTGTAAGGGAGCCGGACACTATTCGGCAAGCACATGGAATTTGAAGGAGAACCCGCCTTGCAACGCTGAAGACAATATATGCGCTGGACTCGTCGTCATTGAAGCCTGGTTCAGGGGCTACTGAGGGAGTCCTGGACTAGGGGTTGTCCGGATACCCGGACTATCATCATCGGCCGGACTCCAAGACTATGAAGATACAAGATTGAAGACTTCGTCCCGTGTCCGGATGGGACTTTCCTTGGCGTGGAAGGCAAGCTTGGCGATACGGATATGTAGATCTCCTACCATTGTAACCGACTCTGTGTAACCCTAGCCCTCTCCGGTGTCTATATAAACCGGAGGGTTTTAGTCCGTAGGACGGACAACCATTACAACAATCATACCATAGGCTAGCCTCTAGGGTTTAGCCTCCTTGATCTAGTGGTAGATCCACTCTTGTACTACCCATATCATCAATATCAATCAAGCAGGAGTAGGGTTTTACCTCCATCGAGAGGGCCCGAACATGGGTAAAAACATCGTGTCCCTTGTCTCCTGTTACCATCCGCTTAGACACACAGTTCGGGACCCCCTACCCGAGATCCGCCGGTTTTGACACCGAAAGTGGCAATTGCTAACATGATTCGGACAAGCTTAAGCATCGATACGAGTGAGAAAATCTCATCGTATTCAACATCTTGAACTTGTCAAAAAACTTGCGACAAGTCAAGCTTTGTAGATAGTAACACTACTATCAGCGTCTGTCTTCCTCTTGAAGATCCATTTATTTTCTATGGCTTGCCGATCATCGCGCAAGTCCACCAAAATCCACACTTTGTTCTTATACATGGATCCCATCTCAGATTCATGGCCTTCAAGCCATTTCGCGGGATCTGGGCTCATCATCGCTTCCTCATAGTTCGTAGGTTCGCCATGGTCAAGTAACATGGTCAAGTAGGATTATCGTACCACTCTGGTGCGGATCTTACTCTGGTTGACCTAAGATGTTCGGTAGTAACTTGATCTGAAGTTTCATGATCAATATAATTAGCTTCCTCACTAATTGGTGTAGGCGTCACAGGAACCGGTTTCTGTGATGAACTACTTTCCAATAAGGGAGCAGGTATAGTTACCTCATCAAGTTCTATTTTCCTCCCACTCACTTCTTTCCATAGAAACTCCTTCTCTAGAAAGGATCCATTCTTAGCAACGAATGCCTTGCCTTTGGATCTGTGATAGAAGGTGTACCCAACAGTTTCCTTTGGGTATTCTATGAAGACGAACTTCTCCGATTTGGGTTTGAGCTTATCAGGTTGAAACTGTTTCACATAAGCATCGCACCCCAAACTTTAAGAAACGACAACTTTGGTTTCTTGCCAAACCATAGTTCATAAGGCATCGCCTCAACGGATTTTGATGGTGCCCTATTTAAAGTGAATGCAGCTGTCTCTAATGCATAACCCCAAAACGATAGTGGTAAATCGGTAAGATACATCATAGATCACACCATATCCAATAAAGTGCGGTTACGATGTTTGGACACACCATTACGCTGTGGTGTTCCAGGTGGCGTGAGCTGTGAAACTATTCCACATTGTTTTAAATGAAGGCCAAACTCGTAACTCAAATATTCTGCTCTACGATCAGATTGTAGAAACTTTTATTTTGTTGTTACGATGATTCTCCACTTCACTCTGAAATCTTTTAACTTTTCAAATGTTTCAGACTTGTGCTTCATTAAGTAGATATACTCATATCTGCTCAAATCATATGAGAAGGTCAGAAAATAACGATACCCGCCACGAGCATCAACACTCATTGGAATGCATACATCGGTATGTATTATTTCCAACAAGTGAGTAGCTCGTTCCATTGTTCCGGAGAACAAAGTTTTAGTCATCTTGCCCAAAAGGCATGGTTTGCAAGCATCAAATGATTCATAACCAAGTCATTCCAAAAGTCCATCTTTATGGAGTTTCTTCATGTGCTTTACACCGATATGACCCAAACGGCAGTGCCACTAATAAGTTGCACTATCATTATCAACTTTCCATCTTTTGGCATCAATATTATGAATATGTGTATCACTACGATCGAGATCCAACAAACATTTTTCATTGGGTGTATGACCATCGAAGGTTTTATTCATGTAAACAGAACAACAATTAATCTATGACTTTAAATGAATAACCGTATTGCAATAAACAGGATCAAATCATATTCATGCTCAACGCAAATGCCAAACAACATTTATTTAGGTTTAACACTAATCCCAAAAGTATAGGGAGTGTGTGATGATGATCATATCAATCTTGGAACCACTTCGAACACACATCGTCACTTCACCCTCAACTAGTCTCTGTTTATTCGGTAGCTCCTGTTTCGAGTTACTAATTTTTAGCAACCGAACAAGTGTCAAATACTCAGAGGCTACTATAAACACTAGTAAGGTACATATCAATAACATGTATATCAAATATACCCTTGTTCACTTTGCCATCCTTCTTATGCACCAAATATTCTGGGCATTTCCGCTTCCAGTGACCATTTCCTTTGCAGTGGAAGCACTCAGTTTCAGGCTTTGGTCTAGCTTTGGGCTTCTTCGCGGGAGTGACAACTTGCTTCTCATTATACTTGAAGTTCCCTTTCTTTCCCTTTGCCCTTTTCTTGAAACTAGTGGTCTTGTCAATCATCAACACCTGATGCTCTTTCTTGATTTCTACCTTTGTCGATTTCAACATCACGAAGAGCTCAGGAATCGTTTTCGTCATTTGTCGTGGAATTGTCACGTCAGATGTCCTAGTGAAAGGACTTAGTCGTGGAGCCATCGCAACTAGGAAGCTTGACGTGGTTAATCAGGACAAGAGACATGAGGTTTATACTAGTTCGGCCCCTTACGATGAAGGTAAAAGCCTACGTATAGTTGTGATTGGGATTATGTATGTCTCGATAACCAGGAAGTAGAATCGCTTGACCTAGCTCTCGAGTTGTTGTTTCGTACCCTGAACCGTCGCCAGGTCATCCCTTTATATACTGAGGTTGACACCCAGCTGCTCTACAGAGTCCCGGCCGGCTTATAAACTGTATCCGGCTCGGTCTCTTAATATTTCTTGCCTTATAGTACAAGTTACATGGATAAGGCAGTTTAACACTACGGGCCTTAAGTCACCTATGGGCCTCTGGGCCTTTAATAAACCGCCATCTTCAAGCTTGAGCTTCAGTCTTCAAGAATGCTTGTAGGTATAACCCGGCTCCTTCTGGCAGGTCATACCTAGTAGTTATATCCCCAACATTAGGCCCCAGGCTGATTTGAACTTGTTCATGTGAGTCTTCAATACTTAAGAAAAAAATTCTCTGCTTCTTACTTAAGAAGGTTCATGTAACCCGCCATGACGTCAACCTTCGAATTTGTGGTAACCCGCCATGACATCACCTATCATAAATGTATGTTTTGTCTAATACATCTCAACGGACCTCTGTCTTAATGACCATCCAAAAATCGAGGCGCCTTTGTAGTTGGATAACTACGTTTTCCGGCCTCCTCGTTTTTCGCGCCCACTTAACAGGTTTTTCCTTATAAATAGTCCTGACTAGGTCGCTTCTCATTCTCCGTTTCGCATCTTCTTCCTCTCGCCCCCAACTGCCACTGGAGCTCCGTCGCCGTCGCCACTACGCCCTTCGTCCTCGTCGAGCTGGGCCGCTGCATCAACCTGATCTTGACTAGAGAACGGCAGCGCTCCTCCTCCATGGATCCTCCGCAGTAAGTTCTTCCCCTTTCCGCATCGTAGATTTGCATTAGGGCTAGCGCGTTCCTCTGTACGGGCACGGTTCGTCCAAGCTTTTGCGTTTTTCTTGCCATGGCTTTGTTAGATCCAAAAACCCCATAAATCTGATGCGGTTCGTATTCCGCATCCATTTTGATTAATAGTAGTCCTCCTTTCCTTGTAAGAAAACGTCATCACAGCACATGAACTTCTCTACGCCCTGTTTTTAGGTCTAGTAATTATTCTTTTCTGAACCTTTGTTTGATCCAAAATAATTACTGCAAACTGTGAAACTTGTTTGTCCTACACTTAGGAAAAACCATAACTTGTTAAACTTGCCAGTCACGGCGGCTCTGAATGCCGGCTTAAAGAAATAATACTGATGGCTTAAAAAACCCATGGCGGCTTAAGTAACCCGGATGTAACTATCCTCATATCATTAGGCCCCTTCATAAGTCGCCATATTACATCCCACTAACATTTTTATCCTGTCCGGCTTAAATTTGAACCGGCCCTGTTATTTTGTCTTTAGGCTTTCAAACATAATGGCGCCCAAGGCACCTACCTCTTGCAACTGCGTGAAATCCATTGTCACTGACAGCACATTAGATGACTTCGTGAAAACTGGCTATATGCCAAAGAAAGAAGTCATGCCTTACCATGCTCCTAACCCGGTTGAAGAAATCCCTCAACCCAAAGACAGAGTGGTGGTTGTCTTTACCGATCACATGACCCGGGGCTTTACTCCTCCAAGTTCAAAAAATTTCAGAGATGTGCTGAAGTTTTTTGACCTTCACCCACAAGATATTGGACCCAATTCAGTGTCTAACATCTGCAATTTCCAAGTATTCAGCGAAGTTTATCTTGGTGAAGAACCCAACTTACTGCTTTTCAGAGAGCAGTTTTACTTGAAGCGCCAGACAGAGTGTGCCAGTGATCAGAGTTTGGAACTTGGTGGGGTTTCAATTTAGCGCCACAGAGATGTGATTTTCCCTTATGCCAACCCGCCAAGCCATCCAAACGATTGGAACATGACATGGTTCTACTGTAAGGATACCTCCCCGGCTGACGAAAATCATCTGCCCGGCTTTCGTGCCCTTCGTCTTGACACTAATCATGATTTGCCCGACAAGATTACTGCTGCAGAATGCAGATCCCTCTCTCCTCCTCTGGCCAAGATCAAAGCTCTGTTGGGGAATGGGTTGACGGGCATTGACCTAGTTTGGGTCTGGCTTGCCTGGCGGGTCATAGCCCTGACGCCAAGAATGACCCCCTGCGGCATAGCCCTGACGACTTACCTGCTCATGTTCTTGATGACATGACCAAATCTCTTCTGAAAGAGAGTCTGGCGGATTGTGGCGGAGTGGGTCTAGCCCCGTTCTGCAAAGATAACCCGTCTCCAAAGGTAAATGATATGTCTCCGTTGTATCTACTTTTCCAAACACTTTTGCCCTTGTTTTGGACTCTAACTTGTATGATTTGAATGGAACTAACCCGGACTGGCGCTGTTTTCAGCAGAATTGCCATGGTGTTTTTTTATGTGCAGAAAATAAAAATTCTCGGAATGACCTGAAACTCCACGGAACACCTTAGAAAAAACAATAAAAAATCCTCGCAAAAGATGAAGACCAGGGGGCCCACACCCTGTCCACTAGGGTGGGGGCGCGCCCCCCTACCTCGTGGCCCCCCTGGTGGCCCTCCGATGCCAACTCCAACTCCATATATTGGCTTTCGGGGAGAAAAAAATCAGAGAGAAGAAATCATCGCGTTTTATGATACGGAGCCGCCGCCAAGCCCTAATCTCTCTCGGGAGGGCTGATCTGGAGTCCGTTCGGGGCTCCAGAGAGGGGTATTCGTCGCCGTCGTCATCATCAACCATCCTCCATCACCAATTTCATGATGCTCACCGCCGTGCGTGAGTAATTGCATCGTAGGCTTGCTGGACGGTGATGGGTTGGATGAACTTTATCATGTAATCGAGTTAGTTTTGTTAGGGTTTGATCCCTAGTATCCATTATGTTCTGAGATTCATGTTGCTATGACTTTGCTATGCTTAATGCTTGTCACTAGGGCCCGAGTGCCATGATTTCAGATCTGAACCTATTATGTTTTCATGAATATATGTGTGTTCTTGATCCTATCTTGCAAGTCTATAGTCACCTACTATGTGTTATGATCCGGCAACCCCGAAGTGACAATAATCGGGACCACTCCCGGTGATGATCATAGTTTGAGGAGTTCATGTATTCACTATGTGCTAATGCTTTGTTCCGGTTCTCTATTAAAAGGAGGCCTTAATATCCCTTAGTTTCCAATAGGACCCCGTGATACGTCTCCAATGTATCTATAATTTTTGATTGCTCCATGCTACTTTATCTACTGTTTTGGACTATATTGGGCTTTATTTTCCACTTTTATATTACTTTTTGGACTAACCTATTAACCGGAGGCCCAGCCCAGAATTGCTGTTTTTTGCCTATTTCAGTGTTTCAAAGAAACAGAATATCAAACAAAGTCCAAACGGAATGAAACCTTCGGGATCGTGATTCTCCAACCGAACGTGATCTGGGAGACTTGGAACCTACTCCAAGCAGTGCCCGAGGAGGTCACGAGGGTGGAGGGCGCGCCCGGGTGGAGGGCACCCCCCTGGGCGCGCCCCCTACCTTGTGGGCCCCTTGACGCTCCACCGATGTACTCCTTCCTCCTATATATACGTACGTATCCCCGAACGATCAGAACAGGAGCCAAAAACCTAATTCCACCGCCGCAACCTTCTGTATCCACGAGATCCCATCTTGGGGCCTATTCCGGAGCTCTGCAGGAGGAGGCATCCACCACGGACGGCTTCTACATCATCACCATAGCCCTTCCGATGAAGTGTGAGTAGTTTACTTCAGACCTTCGGGTCCATAGCTAGTAGCTAGATGGCTTCTTCTCTCTTTTTGGATCTCAATACAATGTTCTCCCCCTCTCTCGTAGAGATCTATTCCATGTAATCTTCTTTTTGCGGTGTGTTTGTTGAGACCGATGAATTGTGGGTTTATGATCCAGTATTATCTATGGAAAATATTTGATTCTTCTCTGAATTCTTTTATGTATGATTGAGTTATCTTTGCAAGTCTCTTCGAATTATCCTTTTTGGTTTGGCCAACTATATTGGTAGTTCTTGCAATGGGAGAAGTTCTTAGCTTTGGGTTCAATCTTGCGGTGTCCTTACCCAGTGACAGAAGGGGCAGCAAGGCACGTATTGTATTGTTGCCATCAAGGATAACAAGATGGGGTTTTTATCATATTGTATGAATTTATCCCTCTACATCATGTCATCTTGCTTACGGCATTACTCTATTTTTAACTTAATACTCTAGATGCATGCTGGATAGCGGTCGATGAGTGGAGTAATAGTAGTAGATACAGAATCGTTTCGGTCTACTTGTTTTGGACGTGATGCCTATATACATGATCATTGCCTAGATATACTCATAATTATGCTCAATTCTGTCAATTGCTCAACAGTAATTTGTTCACCCACCATAGAATACTTATGCTCTTGAGAGATGCCACTAGTGAAACCTATGGCCCCCGGGCCTATTCTCATCATATCAATCTATATCACTTTATTTACTTGCTTTGTTTTTACTTTGCCTTTTACTTTTTAGTTTGCATCTATATATCAAAAATACCAAAAATATTATCTCTATCAGATCTCACTCTCGTAAGTGACCGTGAAGGGATTGTCAACCCCTAAGCGTTGGTTGCGAGTTGTTATCGTTTTGTGTAGGTACGAGGGACTTGTGTGTGGTCTCCTACTGGATTGATACCTTGGTTCTCAAAAACTGAGGGAAATACTTACGCTACTTTGCTGCATCATCCTCTCCTCTTCGGGGAAATCCAACGCAGTGCTCAAGAGGTAGCAAGAAGAATTTCTGGCGCCGTTGCCGGGGAGGCTCACGCAAGCAAGTCAACCATACCAAGTACCCATCGCAATCCCTATCTCTCGCATTACATTATTTGCCATTTGCCTCTCGTTTTCCTCTCCCCCACTTCACCTTTGCCGTTTTATTTGCCCTCTCTTTCCCAATCTCCTCCTCTCTTTCCCGTTTGCCTTTTTCCCTTTGTCTTTCTGTTTGCTTGTGTGTTGGATTACTTGTTGCCATGGCGCAAGATAATACCAAATTGTGTGATTTCTCGAATACCAATAATAATGATTTCCTTAGTACTCCGATTGCTCCTCTTAATAATATGAGTCTTGTGAAATCAATACCGCTTTGTTGAATCTTGTTATGAAAGATCAATTCGCGGGCCTTCCTAGTGAAGATGCCGCTACTCATCTAAACAATTTTGTTGATTTGTGTGATATGCAAAAGAAGAAAGATACGGACAACAATATTGTCAAATTGAAGTTATTTCCGTTTTCACTTAGAGATCGTGCTAAAGTTTGGTTTTCATCTTTGCCTAAAAATAGTATTGATTCTTGGAACAGGTGCAAAGATGCTTTTGTCTCTAAGTATTTTCCTCCCGCTAAGATTACCACTCTTAGGAACAACATCATGAATTTTAAACAACTTGATCATGTACATGTTGCCCAATCTTGGGAAAGAATGAAATTAATGCTTCACAATTGCCCTACTCATGGTTTGAATTGATGGATGATCATACAAAATTTTTATGCCGGATTGAATTTTGCTTCTAGAAATCTTTTAGACTCGGCCGCGGGAGGCACATTTATGGAAATTACGTTAGGAGATGCTACCAAGTTGCTTGATACTATTATGGCTAATTATTCTCAAAGGCACACCGAAAGATCTTCTAGTAAGGAAGTGCATGCTATAGAAGAAATCAATGTTTTGAGTGAAAAGATGGATGAACTTATGAAGATGTTTGCTCCTAAAAATACTCCTCTTGATCCCAATGATATGCCTTTATCTACTTTGCTTGATAATAATAATGAATCTATGGATGTGAATTTTGTTGGTAGGAATAGTTTTGGAAACAACGCTTATAGAGGGAATTTTAATCCTAGGCCTTATCCTAGTAATCCTTCTAATAATTATGGAAATTCCTACAACAACTCTTATGGAAATTTTAATAAGATGCCCTCTGAATTTGAGAGTAGTGTTAAAGAGTTTATGAATTCACAAAAGAATTTTAGTGCTTTGCTTGAAGAGAAATTGCTTAAAGTTGATGATTTGACTAGGAACGTTGATAGAATTTATCTTGAAATTGATTCTTTAAAGCTTAGATCTATTCCTCCTAAGCATGATATCAATGAATCTCTCAGAGCCATGAGAATTTCCATTGATGAGTGCAAGGAAAGAACCGCTAGGATGCATGCTTCCAAAGATGCCTTTATTAAAGCGTGTTCTTCCAACCCCTATGAAAATCAAGATGAAGATCTAAAAGTAATTGATGTGTCCCCCATTAAATCTTTGTTTTGCAATATGAATCTTCCTTTACCTAGAAGGCGATCTAAGAATTCAGAGTTTCTAGATCTTGATGATGAAATTGATGAAAGTGGGATTGAAATAAATAAAAATCGTGATGTTGCTAAACCCACTATTTTGGATCTCAAGGAATTTAATTATGAGAATAGCTCTTTGATTGGTTGTATTTCCTTGTTACAATCCGTGCTAGATTCTCCTCATGCTTATAGTCAAAATAAGGCCTTTACCGAACATATTGTTGATGCTTTGATGCAATCTTATGAAGAAAAACTTGAGTTGAACATTTCTATCCCTAGAAAACTCTATGATGAGTGGGAACCTACTATTAAAATTAAAATTAAAGATTTTGAGTTTCATGCTTTGTGTGATTTGGGTGCTTGTGTCTCTACTATTCCCAAAACTTTATGTGATTTGCTAGATTTCCGTGATTTTGATGATTGCTCTCTAAACTTGCATCTTGTGGATTCCACTATTAAAAAACCTATGGGAAGAATTAATGATGTTCTTATTGTTGCGAATAGGAATTATGTGCCCATAGATTTTATCGTTCTTGATATAGATTGCAATCCTTCATGTCCTATTATTCTTGGTAGACCTTTCCTTAGAACGATTGGTGCAATTATTGATATGAAGGAAGGGAATATTAGATTCCAATTTCCCTTAAAGAAGGGTATGGAACACTTCCCTAGAAAGAAAATAAAATTACCATATCAATCTATCATGAGAGCCACTTATGGATTGACTACCAAAGATGGCAATACCTAGATCTATCCTTGTTTTTATGCCTAGCTAGGGGCGTTAAACGATAGCGCTTGTTGGGAGGCAACCCAATTTCATTTTGTGTTTTTTGTTTTTGCTTCTGTTTAGGAATAAATAATCCATATACCTTCTGTTTGGATGTGGTTTTATGTTTTAATTAGTGTTTGTGCCAAGTAGAACCTATAGGATGACCTACGATGATAGTTGACTTGATTCTGCTGAAAAACAGAAACTTTGGGCGCACGAATTTAGTTATGATAAATCACATGAACGTGCTTTTTCGTTGATTTGTTTTCCTTCTGATAAATAAACAAATTTTCCAGGACTTCCTATTTTGGTAGAATTTTTAGAGTTCCAGAAGTTTGCGTTAGTTACAGATTGCTACATACTGTTCTGTTTTTGACAGATTCTGTTTTTCGTGTGTTGTTTGCTTATTTTGATGAATCTATGGCTAGTAAATTAGTTTATAAACAATAGATAAGTTGGAATATAGTAGGTTTAACACCAATATAAATGAAGAATGAGTTCATTACAGTACCTTGAAGTAGTCTTTTGTTTTCATTCTCTAACGGAGCTCACGAGATTTCTGTTGAGTTTTGTGTTGTGAAGTTTTCAAGTTTTGGGTGAATTCTTTTGATGGATTATGGAACAAGGAGTGGCAAGAGCCTAAGCTTGGGGATTCCCATGGCACCCCCAAGATAATCCAAGGACACCAAAAAGTCAAAGCTTGGGGATGCCCCAGAAGGCATCCCCTCTTTCGTCAACTTCCATCGGTAATTTACTTGGAGCTATATTTTTATTCACCAACATGATATGTGTTTTGCTTGGAGCGTCTTGTATTATTTGTGTCTTTTCTTGTTAGTATACCACAATCATCCTTGCTGTACACATCTTTTGAGAGAGCCATACAAGATTTGGAATTTGTTAGAATACTCTATGTGCTTCACTTATATCTTTTGAGCTGGATAGTTTTGCTCATAGTACTTCACTTATATCTTTTGAGCGTGATAATTTTTGCTCTAGTGCTTCACTTAGATCTTTTAGAGCATGGTGGTCGATTTGTTTTAAAGAAACTATTGATCTCTCATGCTTCCTTTAGATTATTTTGAGAGTCATTAATAGCATGGTAATTTGCTTAATGTTAATATACTTGGTGTTCAAGATATGTGAAACTTTCTTTTGAGTGAATTGAATACTAAGATAAGTTTGATGCTTGATATTTGTTTTGAGATATGGAGGTGATAATATCAAAGTCGTGCTAGTTGGGTGATTATGAATTTGAGAAATACTTGTGTTGAAGTTTGCAAGTCCCGTAGCATGCACGTATGGTTAAAGTTGTGTAACAAATTTGAAACATGAAGTGTACCTGGCTTGTGCATCCTTATGAGTGGCGGTCGGGGATGAGCGATGGTCTTTTCCTAGCATCTATCCCCCTAGGAGCATGCGCGTAGTAATTTATTTTTGATGACTTATAAATTTTTGAAATAAGTATATGAGTTCTTTTAACTAATGTTGAGTCCATGGATTATACGCACTCTCACCTTTCCGCCTTTGCTAGCCTCTTCGGTACCGTGCATTGCCTTTCTCACCTTGAGAGTTGGTGCAAACTTCGCCGGTGCATCCAAACCCCGTGATACGATATGCTCTATCACACATAAACCTCCGTATATCTTCCTCAAAACAGCCACCATACCTACATATCATGGCATTTCCATAGCCATTCCGAGATATATTGCCATGCAACTTCCATCATCATATTCATGACATACATTACTTTTGTCATATTGCCATTGCATGATCATGTAGTTGACATTGTATTTGTGGCAAAGCCACCATGCATTATTTTCCATACATGTCACTCTTGATTCATTGCACCATCCCGGTACACCGTCGGAGGCATTCATATAGAGTCATATCTTGTTCTAAGTTTCGAGTTGTAATCCTTATGTTCTAATCAATAGAAGTGTGATGATCATGATTATTAGAGCATTGCCCATATAAAAGAAAAAGAGAAAGGCCAAAAGAAAAAAAAGAAAGGCCCAAAAAAAGAATATAAAAAGGGCAATGCTACTATCTCTTTTTCCACACTTGTGCTTCAAAGTAGCACCTAGTTCTTCATGTAGTCTCATATCTTGTGCTTCAAAGTAGCACCTTGTTCTTCATGTAGTGAGTCTCATATATTGTGCGTCAAAGTAGCACCTTGTTCCTCATGTAGTTAGTCTCATAAGTTGTCTTTTCATACTAGTGGGAATTTTTCATTATAGAACTTGTCTTGTATATTCCTACGATGGGCTTCCTCAAATGCCCTAGGTCTTCGTGAGCAAGCGAGTTGGATGCACACCCACTAGTTTTCTTTTGTTGAGCATTCATAGCTCTAGTGCATCCGTTGCATGGCAATCCCTACTCCTCATGTTGACATCAATTGATGGGCATCTACATAGCCCGTTGATTATCCTCGTCAATGTGAGACTTTCTCCTTTTTTTTGTCTTCTCCACACAATTCCCATCATCATATTCTATTCCACCCATAGTGCTATATCCATGGCTCACGCTCATGTATTGTGTGAAGGTTGAAAAAGTTTGAGATTATTTAAGTATGAAACAATTGCTTGGCTTGTCATCGGGGGTATAGAAGTTGGGAACATCTTTGTATGACGAAAATGAAGCATAGCCTAACTATATGACTTTGTAGGGATGAACTTTCTTTTGCCAGGTTATTTTGAGAAGACATGATTGCTTTGATTAGTATGCTTGAAGTATTATTATTTTTGTGTCAATATGAACTTTTGTCTTGAATCTTTCGGATCTGAATATTCATATCACAATTAAGAAGATTTACATTGAAATTATGCCAAAGTATCACTCCACATCAAAAATTCTTTTTTATCATTTACCTACTCGAGGACGAGCAGGAATTAAGCTTGGGGATGCCTGATACGTCTCCAACGTATCTATAATTTTTGATTGCTACATGCTACTTTATCTACTGTTTTAGACTATATTGGGCTTTTATTTCCACTTTTGTATTACTTTTAGGACTAACCTATTAACCGGAGGCCCAACCCAGAATTGCTGTTTTTTTTGCCTATTTCAGTGTTTCGAAGAAACAGAATATCAAACGGAGTCCAAAGAGAATGAAACCTACGTGATCGTGATTTTCCAACCGAACGTGATCCAGGAGACTTGGACCCTACTCCAACCAGTGCCCGAGAAGGTCACGAGGGTGGAGGGTGCCCCCTGGGCGCGCCCCCCTACCTCGTGGGCCCCTTGACGCTCCACCGACGTACTCCTTCCTCCTATATATACCTACGTATCCCCGAACGATTAGAACAGGAGCCAAAAACCTAATTCCACCGCCGCAACCTTCTGTATCCACGACATCCCATCTTGGGGCCTGTTCCGGAGCTCCGCCAGAGGGGACATCCACCACGGATGGCCTCTACATCATCACCATAGCCCCTACGATGAAGTGTGAGTAGTTTACTTCAGACCTTCAGGTCAATAGCTAGTAGCTAGATGGCTTTTTCTCTCTTTTTGGATCTCAATATAATGTTCTCCCCCTCTCTCATGGAGATCTATTCGATGTAATCTTCTTTTTGCGGTGTGTTTGTTGAGAGCGATGAATTGTGGGTTTATGAGCAAGTATTATCTATGGAAAATATTTGATTCTTCTATGAATTCTTTTATGTATGATTGAGTTATCTTTGCAATTCTCTTCGAATTATCCTTTTTGGTTTGGCCAACTAGATTGGTAGTTCTTGCAATGGGAGAAGTGCTTAGCTTTGGGTTCAATCTTGCGGTGTCCTTACCCAGTGACAGAAGGGGCAGCAAGGCAGGTATTGTATTGTTTCCATCTAGGATAACAAGATGGTTTTTTTATCATATTGCATGAATTTATCCCTCTACATCATGTCATCTTGCTTACGGCGTTACTCTGTTTTTAACTTAATACTCTAGATTCATGCTGGATAGCGGGTGATGAGAGGAGTAATAGTAGTAGATGCAGAATCGTTTCGATCAACTTGTTTTGGAGTGATGCCTATATACATGATCATTGCCTAGATATACTCACAACTATGCTCAATTTTGTCAATTGCTCAACAGTAATTTGTTCACCCACCGTAGAATACTTATGCTCTTGAGAGAAGCCACTAGTGAAACCTATGGCCCCGGGTATATTCTCATCATATCAATCTATATCACTTTATTTACTTGATTTGTTTTTACTTTTACTTTTACTTTTTACTTTGCATCTATCTATCAAAAATACCAAAAATGTTATCTCTATCAGATCTCACTCTCGTAAGTGACCGTGAAGGGATTGACAACCCCTAAGCGTTAGTTGTGAGTTGCTATCGTTTTGTGTTGGTACGACGGGCTTGTGCATGGTCTCCTACCAGATTGATACCTTGGTTCTCAAAAACCAAGGGAAATACTTACTCTACTTTGCTGCATCATCCTCTCCTCTTCGGGGAAATCCAACGCAGTGCTCAAGAGGTAGCACCCCGCTGCCACGGGATGGTAGGACAAAAGATGTCATGCAAGTTCTTTTCCATAAGCACGTATGACTATATACGGAATACATGCCTACATTACATTGATGAACTGGAGCTAGTTCTGTGTCACCCTATGTTATGACTGTTACATGACGAACCGCATCCTGCATAATTATCCATCACTAATCCGGTGCCTACGAGTTTTCCATATATTGGTTCTCGCTTATTTACTTTTCCGTTGCTACTGTTACAATCACTACAAAATACCAAAAACATTACTTTTGCTGTCTTTACTTTTGATACCGTTACCACCACTATCATATTACTTTGGTACTAAACACTTTGCTGCAGATACTAAGTTTCCAGGTGTGGTTGAATTGACAACTCAGCTGCTAATACTTGAGAATATTCTTTGGCTCCCCTTGTGTCGAATCAATAAATTTGGGTTGAATACTCTACCCTCGAAAACTGTTGCAATCCCCTATACTTGTGGGTTATCAAGACCTTTTTCTGGCGCCGTTGCCGGGGAGCATAGCTAAATTCTTTGAGTCACTTGGGATTTATATCCGTTGGACACTATGAAGAACTTGAAAGATGATCGAACTACTATTTTGCCCTCAACTACGAGGGGAGGTAAGGGACTGCCATCTAGCCTTGCACTAGATTCTCCTTCTGTTATGAGTAAGTTTGCGACACCTAAACCTGTTACTGCTGTGAATTCTGATATGTCGCATGTTATTGATGATGCCACTTCTGCTATGCATGATACTTATGATGAAACTATTTCTATGCTTGATACTACTGTGCCCCTTGGTGAATTTCTTGATGAGCAAATTGCTAGGTCTACAAAAAGATAAATTATTGAACCTGAACATGATGATGTTAGTGATGATGAAAATATGCCTGCTATTCCTGAGGGTTATCCTTTTTATGCTGAATCTTCTGCAGCTATTCTTGCTTGCCAGGATAGACATGAACTTAAGAGGTTGCTAGTTCATTGGAGTAAAGAATCTTTTAAAGATAGAATGAAACCCGACCCTGCTTTTGCTACTTCACCTATCTATGTTCCGATAATGATTATTATGATTTTTCTGTTGATCTAGATATATTTACTTTGGTTGAATCTGATCCTTTTTATGGCTATGAATCTGAAACTGTTGTGGCACATCTTACTAAGTTAAATGATATAGCTGCCCTGTTTACTAATAATGAGAGATCGCACTACCTTTATTTACTCAAAATATTCCCCTTCTCATTAAAGGGTGATGCTAAGATATGGTTTAATTCTCTTGATCCTGGTTGTGTGCAAAGTCCCCAGGATATGATTTATTACTTCTCTGCTAAATATTTCCTTGCTCATAAGAAACAAGCTACTTTGAGGGAAATATACAACTTTGTGCAAATTGAAGAAGAGAGTCTCCCACAAGCTTGGGGGAGGCTTCTCAAGTTCCTTAATGCTTTCTCTGATCATCCTCTTAAGAAACCTAAAATATTTGATATCTTTTATAATGGACTAACTGATGCTTCCAGAGATTACCTGGATAGTTGTGCTGGTTCTCTTTTCTTGGAAAGAACACCGGATGACGCTGAAATTCTATTGAATAATATGTTGGCAAATGAAAATAATTGGGCACCTCCCGAGCTACCTCCTGAGCTAGTTCCTGGGCCAATTACTGAGCCTATTCCTAAACCAACTCCGAAGAAGACAGGTGTTCTATTTCTCAGTCCCGAAGATATGCAAGAGGCAAAGAAATCTATGAAAGAAAAAGGTATTAAAGCTGAAGATGTTAAGAATTTATCTCCTATTGCAGAAATACATGGTCTTAGTTTACCGCCTGTTGAAGAAGTGTATGATCTCAATTACTTATTTACTGAAGAACCTCCCGATATCCCGACACAGATAGTAAAGGTAAATTCTCTCTATAGATATGATAAAGCTGAAGTCCCTCCTACTAAAATTGCTAGTCAGTGCTTGGATGAGTTTGATGACTTTATGTTTAAGCAAGATGACTTTAATGCTTATTTTGGTAGACAATTAAAACATAATACCTTTATGATTAAACGCTTGTGTGATTATATGGCTGATATTAGAGGTGAACTTAAACTTGTTAGCAAACATGCTTCAATGGTTACGGCTCAAGTAGAACAAGTACTTAAAGCTCAGAAAGAAGTGCTTGATGAAATGAATAGTAAGAAAAATGATTATGATGTTAGAGTGGCTACTAGAACTGGTAGAATGACCCAGGAACCTTTGTATCCTAAAGGCCACCCTAAGAGAATCGAGCAAGATTCTCAGAGAAACAATATTGATGTACCTAGTTCTTCTAAGAGGAAGAAAAAGAAAATGATAGGACTTTGCAAACTTCTAGTAAACCTATTGCTGAACCACCTGAGAATCCAAATGATATCTCTATTTTTGATGCTGAAACACAATCAGGTGATGAACATGAACCTAGTGATAATGTTAATGATAATGTTCATGTTGATGCTCAACCTAGTAATGATAATGATGTAGAAGTTGAACCTGCTGTTGATCTTAATAACCCACAATCAAAGAATCAACGTTATGATAAAATAGACTTCGTTGCTAGGAAACATGGTAAAGAAAGGGAACCATGGGTTCAGAAATCCATGCCTTTTCCTCCGAAACCATCCAAGAAAAAGGATGATGAGGATTTTGAGCGCTTTGCTGAAATGATTAGACCCATCTTTTTGCGTATGCGATTAACTAATGTGATCAAAACAAATCCTTATGCTAAGTATATGAAGGATATCATTACTAATAAAAGAAAGATACCTGAAGCTGAAATTTCCACCATGCTTGCTAATTATAGTTTTAAAGGTGGAATACCAAAGGAACTTGGAGATCCTGGAGTACCTACTATACCATGCTCCATTAAGAGAAATTATGTTAAAACTGCTTTATGTGATCTTGGAGCCGGTGTCAGTGTTATGCCTCTCTCTTTATATCGTAGACTTGATTTGAATAAGTTGACACCTACTGAAATATCTTTGCAAATGGCTGATAAATTGATAGCCCACAAGTATAGGGGATCGCAACAGTTTTCGAGGGTAAAGTATTCAACCCAAATTTATTGATTCGACACAAGGGGAGCCAAAGAATATTCTCAAGTATTAGCAGCTGAGTTGTTAATTTCAACCACACCAGGAAACTTAGTATCTGCAGCAAAGTGTTTAGTAGCAAAGTAATATGATAGTGGTGGTAACGGTAACAAAAGTAAAGACAGTAAAAGTAATGTTTTTGGTATTTTGTAGTGATTGTAACAATAGCAACGGAAAAAAAATAAGTGTAAACCAGTATATGGGAAACTCGTAGGCACCGGATTAGTGATGGATAATTATGCCGGATGTGGTTCGTCATGTAACAGTCATAACATAGGGTGACACAGAACTAGCTCCAGTTCATCAATGTAATGTAGGCATGTATTCCATATATTGTCATACGTGCTTATGGAAAAGAGCTTGCATGACATCTTTTGTCCTACCCTCCCGTGGCAGCGGGGTCCTATTGGAAACTAAGGGATATTAATGCCTCCTTTTAATAGAGAACCGGAACAAAGCATTAGTACATAGTGAATACATGAACACCTCAAACTATGGTCATCACCGGGAGTGGTCCCGATTATTGTCACTTCGGGGTTGCCGGATCATAACACATAGTAGGTGACTATAGACTTGCAAGATAGGATCAACAACACACATATATTCATGAAAACATAATAGGTTCAGATCTAAAATCATGGCACTCGGGCCCTAGTGACAAGCATTAAGCATAGCAAAGTCATAGCAACATCAATCTTAAAACATAATGGATACTAGGGATCAAACCCTAACAAAACTAACTCGATTACATGATAAATCTCATCCAACCCATGACCGTCCAGCAAGCCTACGATGCAATTACTCACACACGACGGTGAGCATCATGAAATTGGTGATGGAGGATGGTTGATGATGACAACGGCGACGAATCCCCCTCTCTGGAGCCCCGAATGGACTCCAGATCAGCCCTCCCGAGAGAGATTAGGGCTTGGCAGCGGCTCCGTTTCGTAAAATGCGATGATTTCTTATCCCTGATTTTTTTTCTCCCCGAAAGCCAATATATGGAGTTGGAGTTAGTGTCGGAGGGCCACCAGGGGGCCCATGAGGTAGGGGGGCGCGCCCAGGGGGGCGCCCCCCACCCTCATGGACAGGGTGTGGCCCCCCTGGTCTTCATCTTTTGCGAGGATTTTTCTTTATTTTTTCTAAGGTGTTCCGTGGAGTTTCAGGTCATTCCGAGAATTTTTATTTTCTGCACACAAAAAAACAACACCATGGCAGTTCTGCTGAAAACAACGTCAGTCCGGGTTAGTTCCATTCAAATCATACAAGTTAGAGTCCATAACAAGGGCAAAAGTGTTTGGAAAAGTAGATACGACGGAGACATATCAACTCCCCCAAGCTTAAACCCTTGCTTGTCCTCAAGCAATTCAGTTGACAAACTGAAAGGGAAAAAGAAAAACTTTTACGAACTCTCTTTGCTCTTGTTGTTGTAAACATGACAAGCCAGCATTCAAGTGTCAGCAATTATTATGAACTAACCATACTCACAATGACACGTAGGTCTCACAATTACTCATATCAATAGCATAATCAGCTAGCGAGCCATAATAATAAAACTCGGATGACAACACTTTCTCAAAATAATCATAACTTGATATAACAAAATGGTATCTCGCTAGCCCTTTCTGAGACCGCAAAACATAAATGCAGAGCACCTTTAAAGATCAAGGACTGACTAAACATTGTAATTCACGGTAAAAGAGATCCAGTCAAGTCATACCCTATATAAACCAATAATAATGAATGCAAACGACAGTGTGCTCTCCAGCGGGTGCTTTTTAATAAGAAGGGTGATGACTCAACATAAAAGTAAATGGATAGGCCCTTCGCAGAGGGAAGCAGGGATTTGTAGAGGTGCCAGAGCTCGGTTTTGAAATAGAGATAAATTATATTTTGAGCGGCATACTTTCATTGTCAACATAACAACTAAAAGACGATGATATCTTCCATGCTAAAAAGATTATTGGCAGTTCCCAAACAGAATGGTAAAGTTTATACTCCCCTTCCTCCACAAGCATCAATCCATGGCTTGCTCGAAACAACGAGTACCTCCAACATTCAACGGGTCCCAAGGGGAGTTTTGTTTGTAGTTATTTTGATTTAGTTTGCATAAAGCATGGGACTGGGCATCCCGGATATGAGCCATTTTCTCGTGAATGAGGAGCAGAGTCCACTCCTCTTGAGAATAACCCGCCTAACACGGAAGATAAGGGCAGCTCTAGTTGACATATGAGCTATTCGAGCATGCAAAACAGAAAGTTTATTTGAAGGTTTAGAGTTTGGCACATACAAATTTACTTGCAACGGCAGGTAAATACCGCATATAGGTAGGTATAGTGGACTCATATGGAATAACTTTGGGGTTTAAGGAGTTTGGATGCACAAGCAGTATTCCCGCTTAGTACAGGTGAAGGCTACCAAAAGACTGGGAAGCGACCAACTGAGAGAGCGACAAGAGTCGTAAATATGCATTAAAATTAATTCACACTGAGTACAAGCATGAGTAGGATATAATCCACCATGAACATAAATATCATGAAGGCTATGTTCATTTGATTCAACTACATGCGTGAACATGTGCCAAGTCGAGTCACTCAATTCATTTAAAGGAGGATACCATCCCATCATACCACATCATAATCATTCTAATAGCATGTTGGCACGCAAGGTAAACCATTATAACTCATAGCTAATCAAGCATGGCACAAGCAACTATAATCTCTAAATGTCATTGCAAATATGTTTACTTCATAATAGTTGAATCAAGAATGATGAATCATCATATTTACAAAAACAAAAGAGGTCGAGTTCATACCAGCTTTTCTCTTCCCAATAAGTCCATCATATTTCATCATCATTGCCTTTCACTTGCACGACCGAACGGTGTGTATAATAATAAGAGTGCACGTGCATTGGACTAAGCTGGAATCTGCAAGCATTCGACTCAAGAGAGAAGACAAGTAATATGGGCTCTAAGTTAAATAAACAATCATGCATATAAGAGCCACTAAGCATTTTCAATATAGTCTTCTCGACCCCAAAGAAAGTAAAAGAAATAAAAACTATTTACACCGGAAAGCTCCCAATAAGTAAAAGAAGAACGGGAAATATTTTTGGGTTTTATTTTTAATTCTACTACAAGTATGAAAAGTAAACTCACTAATTTTTTGGTTTTTTTTCTTAAGGTTTAACAAACACACAAGAAGAAAGCAGGAAAAAGAAATTTAAGCTAGCATGGATATTACAGTGAAAAAGTATGAGCACCGACATCTAGCAATGAGTGTGTGTGTGAAGAAGAATGTAATCTCGGTGGGAAATACGTACTCCCCCAAGCTTAGGCTTTTGGCCTAAGTTGGTCTATTGCCAGGGATGGCCTGGCGGATACCCGTAGGTGTAGCTGGGGTCGTACTGTGATGCAGCAGCTATCGCCGACTGAGCTGTAGCGTGGACTCGAGCAGCCTCCACTCTCCTTTCGTACTCATCTTCCTCCTCTCTGGTAATAATATATCTTCTTTTTGCCTATGAATCAAAGAAAGCAAGAGCAGGAAGGGCAATATGGACTGCAAGACGTCTGTCAAAGATTAGTCGATACTGGAGAGGTGGTTCAGTCCTCTCAACAAACTGATGGGAAACTATAGAATCAAAATCTAAATAAGAAGGGGGTAATTCCACATCACCCTCACGAATGTCTATCTCAAGAAAATTAGCTAAGCGGGTTGCATAAATTCCTCCAAAGAAATCTCCGCTATGTCTATTCTGATGCAACCTGCGAGCTACAATGGCTCCCATATGATAAGATTGGTCTCCTAACACGGCACTCCTGAGAATACTGAGATCAGGGACACACATGTGACATGCTTCATCCTTGCCATTTATGCATCTACCTATGAAGAGAGCAAAATAATGTATAGTAGGAAAGTGAATGCTCCCTATAGTAGCTTGCGTTATATCTCTAGATTCCCCCACAATTATTCTAGCAAGAAAGTCTCTGTATTCAGATTTAGGGGGATCCCTAAGATAACCACAAGATGGAAGTTTGCAAGCAGAAGTAAAATCCTCTAAGTCCATGGTATAAGATTTATCATAAAGGTCAAACATGACTGAAGGAGAATTACGCGAAGATGAAAACTCAATCCTCCTCACAAATGAACTTGTGAGATCATGATACTGGGGGCATTTGTCAGCTTCAAAGTCCTCAAGACCGGCATTACTCAAATATTTGCTAAATTCTTCTTTGATTCCCACTTGATTCATAAAATTTTCCGATGGCCATTCACAAGGCCTCGCAGGAGCGTCTCTTGGTGGTTCCTCGTCAGCATCACGTATTGCAAGCCTGGGACCTTGCTTCCTTGAAGGACCACATTGGAACATCCTCCTAAGCATATTGTTCCCTCTGAAAAATTTCTGAAACTTTTAGTAACTTCAAATAAAAGTGAACCAACTTCAATAAAAGTGATAGTAACAACTCCCACAAGTGCCTAGAGCCTATATAAAGCATTGGAACTACTTGGAATGATATAAATTTGTCATGCAAGCTCAAGAACATGGTCACCTATGCAGCACAAATTTGTAATGAATAAAGCACTAGAACAAAAGATAATTGGACCAATGGAGGAGTCACATACCAAGGAACAATCTCCCCAAGCAGTTTTGCAAGAGGTGCTTTGAGCAAGGAGATCGAAAATCACAGCAACGGGGGCTGGAACACGTGCTTGAGTTGGTTTTTCGTGTTTGTGTGAGACAGAGGAAGAAGATGGGTGCATGAATAAGTGGAGGAGGGCCACCGTGGGCCCATGTGGCAGGGGGCGCGCCCAGGGGAGTAGGGCGCGCCCTCCACCCTCGTGGCCAGGTGGCAGCTCCCCCCGTGGTAATTTTTGCACAGTAAATCCTCAAATATTCGCGAAAAAAATCATATTAAATTGGCATGGCATTCTCAGGATTTTTATTTTCTGGATATTTTTATATTGCACTGATAAGTTAGGAAACAGGCAGAAATATATTATTTTACTTTATTTCTACTAAATAACAGAAAATATAGAGAGGGTACAGACGGTTGTGCTTCTAGTTTCATCCATCTCGTGATCATTAAAATGAACCCACTAACAAGGTTGATCAAGTCTTGTTAACAAACTCCTTCCGAATAATCACGGAACAAGAGAAATTTCGAATGACACTAAGTTACCTCAACGGGGATATGAAAATCCCCAACAATAAGAATATCATACTTTTTCTTGACAGTAGGGAGAGGAAATTCAAAACCCCCAAATATAATCGATGGGATTTTTCCAATAGAGTTGATACTATAAACTTGAGGTTGTTTCCTCGGAAAATGTACCGTGTGTTCGTTGCCATTAACATGAAAAGTGACATTGCCTTTGTTGCAATCAATAACAGCCCCTGTAGTATTAAGGATAGGTCTTCCAAGAATAATAGACATACTATCATCCTCGGGAATATCAAGAATAACAAAGTCTGTTAAAATAGTAATGTTCGCAACTACAACAGCCACATCCTCACAAATACCGACAGGTAAAGCAGTCGATTTATCAGCCATTTGCAAAGATATTTCAGTAGGTGTCAACTTATTCAAGTCAAGTCTACGATATAAAGAGAGATGCATAACACTGACACTGGGTCCAACATCACATAAAGCAGTTTTAACATAATTTCTTTTAATGGAGCATGGTATAGTAGGTACTCCTAGATCTCCAAGTTTCTTTGGTATTCCACCCTTAAAAGTATAGTTAGCAAGCATGGTGGAAATTTCAGCTTCAGGTATCTTTCTTTTATTAGTAATAATATCCTTCATATACTTAGCATAAGGATTTGTTTTGAGCACATCAGTTAATCGCATACGCAAAAAGATGGGTCTAATCATTTCAGCAAAGCGCTCAAAATCCTCATCATCCTTTTTCTTGGATGGTTTCGGAGGAAAAGGCATGGGTTTCTGAACCCATGGTTCCCTTTCTTTACCGTGTTTCCTAGCAACAAAATCTCTTTTATCATAACGTTGATTCTTTTATTGTGGGTTATCAAGATCAACAGCAGGTTCAACTTCTACACCATTATCATTACTAGGCTGAGCATCAACATGAACATTATCATTAACATTATCACTAGGTTCATGTTCATCACCTGATTGTGTTTCAGCATCAGAAATAGAGATATCATTTGGATTCTCAGGTGGTTCAGCAATAGGTTCACTAGAAGTTTGCAGAGTTCTATCATTTTTCATTTTCTTCCTTTTAGAAGAACTAGGTACATCAATATTGTTTCTCTGAGAATCTTGCTCGATTCTCTTAGGGTGGCCTTCAGGATACAAAGGTTCCTGAGTCATTCTACCAGTTCTAGTAGCCACTCTAACAGCATAATCATTTTTCTTACTATTCATTTCATCAAGCACTTCTTTCTGAGCTTTAAGTACTTGTTCTACACTAGTAGAAAAAGGGTCAAACGTGAAGCACATTAGTGCCGGTTTGTATTAGAGCCGGGACTAATGTATATATTAGTGCCGGTTCCAACGGCTAGCCGGACCGCTCTCACTAGTACCGGTTCGTGGTGAACCTTTAGCACCGGTTCGTGCCATGAACCGGTACTAAAGAAAGTGGTGGCAGGATGTTGTCAGAGTGGGGCCCCTCCAGCACCTTTAGTACCGGTTCGTGGCACAAACTGGTACTAAAGGTCGTCCTATATAAACCTTTCGTCCACCCGCACTCTGTTCTTCCCCCTTTCCCCTCTCCCTCTCCTCTGTTCTTCCTTTCTTCCTCTCGAGTTCATCACAAAATTTGCCCCAAATTTGTCAAGATTTGCAGGCCCTCATCCATTCAAATGATCACCAAGGTTAGCAACTTTGTCCTTTCATCTCTCATTGCTAGATTAGCTCTTGCAATGGTTTATATAGTGGTTAATTGTGGGTTTTAGTAATTTGGGAGGAATTATATGTGGTAGTATTTGATTTATATGCAATTTGAGGTCAAAATAACACTTACTTTGCATATGTAGGTGTGGTTTACTTAGTGCCTTCTAAATCTCCGTCGTAACCACCGTCGATCGCCCGCACCGTCCCGTCGCCGGCACCACCTTGTGGTGAGCCTCTTGTTCATGAAATTTTATATAAAAAATTGATGTTTATGTGATTAGGATATATAGTTACTCGTATAATAATTATCTTACCCGTACGTTGTTTGTTATACATAGTGCCATGGTTTTGATATCCGTCCCCATCGGCCCTCGTCCTTGTTATGATTCGGATGTGGTATATTCTCTTTTAAAACTATTTGTTGCATTTCGTGTTTATGACAAATTATGCCCATCAAGTTGACATAGATATTTTTATCTAGGAGGTATGTGAACCGGAAATCCCAACCGACCCTATTGTCGAGAGGTTAAATTTAGTTGAAAGAGAAAACGAGTACTTGAAAGAAAAATTGAAAAGAATTGAGGGGGAGAAGATGGAATTGGAGTTGCATGTTGCCGATGTCGTCGATGATCACACGATCAAGATGGAGAAAATGCGCTTGAAGATTAGAAAGTTTAGAAAATATGCCATCGATAGTGAGGCTTGGTATCATTATGCTGTTGGATCAATTTTTACCTTAGTTGCGATCTTGATCGCATTTGTTGTTGCATTTAAATGCTTTAGCTAGAGAGTTATTTGTTTGTTGCATTTAAGTGTTGTATGAACTTGTATTAATTTGGTCTATTCGGTGTTGTGTAATGAAGATGAGCCGGCAGTGGATGTACGATGACCGATGCTCTCCCCAGTTCGTTGAGGGCGTGCATACTTTTCTGCTTGTAGACGAGGCAAACAAGCGGGCGGATGGTTTTATGCCTTGTCCATGTGCTGGCTATAAGAATGGTCGCAATTACTCTACGTCAAGAACCATTCACGTCCACCTGTTTGAGTCCAGTTTCATGCCGCACTATAATGTTTGGACCAAGAACGGAGAAAGAGGGGTTATGATGGAAGACAATGAAGAAGAAGTGGACGACGACAGCTATCCTGGCCATGGGTTCCCTGAATACGATGATACACCAATGGGGGAAGAAGCTGAGCCGGTAATGCGGGAAGAAGCTGAGCCGGCAATGCAGGAAGAAGCTGAAGAAGAGGCATCAGATGAGCCCGTTGATGATCTAGGTCGGGCCATTGCCGATGCAAAGAGAAACTGCGTAAGTGATTTGGAGAAGAAGAAGTTGCAGCGCATGTTAGAGGATCACAAAAAATTGTTGTACCCGAATTGCGTAGGTGACAAGAAAAAGTTGGGCACCACACTGGAATTGCTGCAATGGAAGGCAGAGAATGGTGTATCTGACAAGGGATTTGGAAAGTTGCTGGTAATGATAAAGGATATGCTTCCAAAGGACAACGAATTGCCCGAGAGTACATACGAAGCAAAGAAGGTTGTCTGCCCTCTAGGGTTAGAGGTGCAGAAGATACATGCACGCCCTAATGATTGCATCCTCTACCGCGGTGAGTACGAGGATTTGAACGCTTGCCCGGTATGTGGTGCATTGCGCTATAAGATCAGCCGCGATGAGCATGGTGATGTCGAGGGCGAGTGCCCGAGGAAGAAGATTCCTGCCAAGGTGATGTGGTATTCTCCTATAATACCACGGTTGAAACGTTTGTTCCAAAACAAAGAGCATGCCAAGGCGATGCGATGGCATAGAGAAGACCGTAAGAAAGACGGAAAGTTGAGAGTACCCGCTGACGGGTCGCAGTGGAGAAAAATCGAAAGAAAGTACCGGAAGGAGTTTGCAGATGACGCAAGGAGCGTATGGTTTGGTCTAAGCGCAGAAGGGATTAATCCTTTTGGGGAGCAGAGCAGCAACCATAGCACCTGGCCTGTGACTCTATGTTTTTATAACATTCCTCCTTGGTTGTGCATGAAGCGGAAGTTCATTATGATGCCAGTTCTCATCCAAGCCCCTAAGCAACCCGGCAACGACATTGATGTGTACCTAAGGCCATTAGTTGAAGAACTCTTACAACTGTGGAATGGAACAGGTGTATGTGCGTGGGATGAGCACATGGGGGAAGAATTTGACCTAAAGGCATTGCTGTTCGTGACCATCAATGATTGGCCTGCTCTCAGTAATCTTTCAGGACAGACAAACAAGGGATACCGCGGATGCACGCACTGTTTGGATGATACCGACAGGATATATTTGAATAGTTGTAAGAAGAATGTGTACCTGGGACATCGTCGATTTCTTCCGAGCAGGCATCCCATAAGAAAGAAAGGCAAGCATTTCAAAGGTGAGGCGGATCACCGGACGAAGCCTCGCCACCGTACTGGTGCTGATGTACATGATATGGTCAAGGATTGGAAGGTGATATTTGGAAAGGGTCCTAGCGGACAACCTGTTCCGAAGGACGCTGACGGACGCGCACCCATGTGGAAGAAGAAATCTATATTTTGGGACCTGCCATATTGGAAAGACCTAGAGGTCCGCTCCGCAATCGACGTGATGCACGTGACGAAGAATCTTTGCGTGACCCTGCTTGGCTTCTTGGGCGTGTATGGGAAGACAAAAGATACACCTGAGGCACGGGAGGACCAGCAACGTATGCACGGAGAAGACGGCATACATCAGGGTCATGCAAGCTACGCTCTTACCAAAGAAGAGAAGGAAATCTTCTTTGAATGCCTGCTCAGTATTAAGGTACCGTCTGGCTTCTCGTCGAATATAAAGGGAATAATAAACATGGCAGTGAAAAAGTTCCAGAACCTAAAGTCTCATGACTGCCACGTGATTATGACGCAACTGCTTCCGGTTGCATTGAGGGGGCTTCTACCGGAAAACGTTCGATTAGCCATTGTGAAGCTATGTGCATTTCTCAATGCAATCTCTCAGAAGGTAATCGATCCAGAAATCATACCAAGGTTACAGAATGATTTGGTGCAATGTCTTGTCAGTTTCGAGTTGGTGTTCCCACCATCCTTCTTCAACATCATGACGCACGTCCTAGTTCACCTATGCGAAGAGATTAACGTTTTGGGTCCTGTATTTCTACACAATATGTTCCCCTTTGAGAGGTTCATGGGAGTCTTAAAGAAATATGTTCATAACCGTGCTAGGCCAGAAGGAAGCATCTCCAAGGGCCATCAAAATGAGGAGGTCATTGAGTTTTGTATTGACTTTATTCCTGACCTTAAGACGATTGGTGTTCCTGAATCGCGGCATAAGGGCAGACTGGATGGAAAAGGCATGCTAGGAGGGGAACAAATAATATGTATGGACGGACATTCTCTCACTGAAGCACACTACACAGTTCTACAGAATTCCACCTTGGTGGCTCCGTATATGGATGAACATAAGAATTTGCTACGCTCCAAACACCCGGAGCGGTCTGATGACTGGATTACACGTGAACAAACCAGGAGTTTCGCCAGCTGGTTGCAGACACGTACTATGCATGACACCTCTATTGAAGATGACCTGTACTTGCTGTCCCAGTTACCATCTTCGAATATAATGACTTTCAAAGGGTACGAGATAAATGGTAATACATTTTACACGATCGCCCAAGATAAGAAGAGCACCAACCAAAACAGTGGTGTCCGCTTTGATGCAGAAACCAAGACGGGAAAGGAAACATATTATGGTTATATATAGGACATATGGGAACTTGACTATCGACGTGGTTTAAAGGTCCCTTTGTTTCGGTGCAAATGGGTCAATATGACACGAGGCGGGGTAACGGAAGACCCGCAGTACGGAATGACAACACTGGATCTCAACAATCTTGCGTATGCAGACGAACCATTCGTCCTAGCCAATGATGTGGCACAGGTTTTCTATGTGAAGGACATGTCTACCAAGCCAAGAAAAAGAAAAGATGAGGAAGCGAATGCATCGTACGATGAGCCAAAGCGGCACATAGTTCTTTCTGGGAAGAGAAACATCGTGGGAGTGGATGACAAGACAGACAAGTCAGAAGATTATGAAAATTTGATGAAATTGCTCCATTCACAGTGAATATTGACCCGAGCATCCCGTTAAATGATGAAGATTTTCCATGGTTACGGCGCAAAGGGACACACGCGAAGAAAAAGTTTCACAACCAAAGATCTGGGATGTGATCGGCTTCACTATCATCACTTTCTTCTGTGTTTCACACCCAGGAGGGAATGTCTGTAATAGTTAGGGTAGTTATGTGTTTTGGCATTTGAAACGCGAAGAAATTTTATGTGCAAACAAATTCTTTTCATGCATTTACTGATTTTTTTTCCAGCTAAATGACCCTGAAATTGAAAAGCATTTCAAATGAACTCAGAAAAGGTTGAAAGTTGGCATGGTATCATAATTTCATACAAATAGCATGTGCAAGAAAGTAGAGAGGGTTGCGGCAAAAACTGGATGCACTTCGTGTACAAAATGGACAATCTCTTTCGAAGTATCAGGGTTTCCGACGAAAACTCAACTGTTACAAAGGCATTTCATTTTTTAAAGAACCTAAGCATTACTAAATTGAATATAATGAGAAACCACACTAATATTAAACATAAGAAAAAAGAATCACTGAAAAAACTTTTTTCAAAGTTAAGTTATTTACAAACTAGTGATTCACACTAATTTCAAGTAATTCAAAATTTAAACTATTCAATTTTGAAAACTACGGGTACTAACAGAAAGTTTGTAATTTTTTGTACCTAAAGCAAAAATATTCACAAAGAAACTCTAAATACACAAAAAAATAACACAAAAATAAATAAAGCAAAAAAAATAAAAATAAAAATGCAGAAAAGAAACAAATTTATAAAAAAATGTTGGGGCGCTCGCCGGTGGGCCTGCCAGACCTAGGGTGTGCAAATGCAGGCCTAGAAGGGCTAGCAGGCTCACAGGGCAGCGCGCCCTAGTTAGGCCCAGAAGCCTGCTATATAGAGGAGTTCGAAAGGGCAGCCGTGGCTGGATTTATAAGCCAGTGTGGCTGCCCTTCGCTCGGCGAGGTGGGACTAAACTTGCCGCACCACACATGCGCCAGCGCACCCCCTTTAGTACCGGGTCGTGGCCCAAACCGGTACTAAAGGGGGGGCCTTTAGTACCGGTTTGTGCCACCACCCGGTACTAAAGGGGGTCGCTTCCCGCCGCTTGGCCTGGCCAAAACAGGCCTTTAGTACCGGTTGGTGGCTCCAACCGGTACTAAAGGCGCCCTCTATATATACAAAACGTCCAAAAATTTCATTTTCCCTCTCTGTTTGTTCCTCTGTTTCCGTCTCCGTCGCCGTTGCCGCCGCCCTTGATCGTCTCCGTCGCCGCCCCCGTCCCCGTCGCCGCCCCCGTCCCCGTCGCCGCCCCGGGCCCGTCCCCGTCGCGCCGTCCCTGTCCCCGTCCCCGCCGTCGTCGCCCCGACCGTCGCCTCGCCGTCGCCGTCGCCCTTCTGTGAGCTCTCCCCCTCTAACCCCTCTCCCTCGCCCCCGGCGGCCACCATGGGCGCCGCCCCTCCCCGAGCCCATACACACACACACACAAGCATGCATGATGAACACACACACACACACACACACACACACACACGTACATATGTATGAATTAATGCATGTATATATTAGTATATACGTATTTTGTATGTTTAATTAGTTTAGATTATTTAGATTATTATTTTTTCACTATTATATATGTATGAATGCATGTTACATGGATGTAATTAGTGTTTAATTAGTATGGAAATTTTTTATATAATGTTATTTTTCAGTTTTTTAATGGATGTATAGAAGTTGTGTTTTCTGTTTTTAGTGTTAGATGCTTAATTAGTATGAAATAGTATATAGATGTTTGACATATGCAATGATAGCATAATTAGTGTTATATAGAAATGTTAGAAATTTTAGTTATCAAAATCCAATCATTAAAAAATGTTACTTTTTGCGGGCATATAGCTAGTATTTGTTCTCGACGATGCCCGGCCCGCATCCTCGCCATCGACCCGTCCGCGACGACGTCTAGCCGAGCCATGTCCGAGACTGGGCTCCGCCGGGCTGGCACTGGGAGGTGCTGCCTGGAGGGGCGCGCCGCTTGATGAGGAACCCGGCCCCGGGTCCTGTCGTCGACCCTGATCTCGTTTGGTGGCGTTCGCGTGGGCCAGTTTCTGTGCGGAGAGACCCGGCCCCGCCGGAGGTGGTACGTCGCCGTGTCAGGGAGGAGGACGAGCACATCCATCGCTACATGGTTGCGTTAGAGGGCGGCAGGTTCTCCAATACCTGGCAGTTTCTTCGGGGATCTCACTTCAGCTATGATCCTGTGAGGGTTCCTTCTCTTTGGGTGTCCACTGCCCGCGCCGCAGGAACCGCGAGTGTCCTAGATTCTTCTGTATTATTCGATCTTTATTAGCTACCTAGCCAGTGATGTACTATTCAATATTATATATTATTCGAGATGATGTATTCGAGATTATATCTATTATTCTTGACGATGTATTCGAGATTATATCTATTATTCGAGACGATGTAATTTGAATACTAAATTGTTTTATATTTCTTTTGGATTAGTTAAATAAAAGCTATTGCAGACAATACCGACAGAGAGGGAGAACAGACCATGTTCGATATGATACGCGGGCCAGATGATGATCAGAATGAAGAAGATTATGACGGCTCCGAATTTCTAAACAACACCGGAGAGGGTGATATGATATTCGATCACGACGACCGAATTGATGAAGTCATGAACTACGATTATGACGATGACGAAGAACATCTGGCGAGGTATATATATTTATATAAGCAGGCATCTGGTGATCATCACATGTTTTAAATGACTTGAAGATATATTAATGAATCGATCTTTGTTCTTTCAGCCATCCGTATCGAGAAAATCTTCAGGAAAAAGGACGAAACAAGGCCCGAACAAAAAGTTGAAGCAGGGCGTAAAGTACAATATCGAGGCATGCAGCCCTACTGGCGAACCATTAGCGCCTAAGAAGATTGCGGACAAGTTCGTTCGTCAGTGCGGAGTTCTTGTGAAGGACTAACTCCCGATCAAACTTCAAGAATGGAGAGAGCCAGCAAAGCCACGTCCAGATGTTACTTCTGTCGACAAGAATCAAAAAGATCTGCTTTGGGATACTCTCATGGAACATTTCACCCTACCAGATCATTTCACAGAAGCAGATGTGCAGAAAGTCAAGGACGCTGCTCTTAGGAAGATAGCGGTTGCATTCAAGAACCACAAGAATCGTGAATGGAACAAATACGTCAAGGGAGTAAGGAAGACTCCAGTATTCGAGGGAACACTAGAGAACCAACATGCTCATTGGGATGATTTCGTGAAATTCAAGGATTCGGAATTAGCTAAGGAACGGTCGAGAATAAACAAGAAGAATGCCAAAAAAAGGATAAGTTCCATAAGCTGGGGCCAGGTGGCTATGCGGTGGCAATGCCTAAGTGGGATAAGTCTGAGAAAGAGATGGAGGATGCTGGTGTCACTCCGGTTACTAAGAGCTGGCCCCCCCGGGTCAGGACTTGGTTCTATGCGCATGGGGGGAGTTGGACTCGGAGACAGGCATTGTTTCGACGAGGGCAAGTCTGAAGGGAGCCGACGATGCGATACTTGTTGCAATAGAAGAGGCAGGATCGGGGGTGTTCCAGCCCAACAGAGAGAATGACGAGCTTACGCGTGCCCTGGGAAATCCTGAACACCCGGGAAGAACACGAGGCAAGGGCGCTATTCCGTGGTATGAGGGGTTTTCAGAATGGAACACCGACTACAGAACCTGTGCGAGAAAGAAGATTGCGGAGGAGAAGAAGAGGAAGATGGAGGAGGAGCAGAGGAAGCGGGACTATGAACGCCTTCAAGGCCTAGAAGCAAGTCAAGCGGAATTGGCAGTCAAATTCCAGCGGCAGCAGGAGCAGATCGACTCACTTACCCAGCAAAGGGGGTCTCAGTAGCTGCAGCAGCTAGCAGATGATCCAGCATTGGATAGCACCGGCCCATCCATGCCGAGAAGCAGCATGGGTTCCGTCCCGGATGATGCAATGCTGGGTAGATACCCCGTGGATGACATCACGGAGAACACTAACTGCGAGCTACACATCAAAATGAAGAACATATCCATGAAGGTGGCGGACAGCGTTGCTTTTACAAATCCACCCGAGGCAACCTTCCATTGCAACCCGATTCCAGCGGGCTATGCTCGTGTCTTGGTTGATGAGGTGGTGGACCCACCATATTCGGAGCTACAGCTTGACATTCCTAGAGGTGACGGCGAGCACTTTCTCGGAGAGGCCAAACATTGTATCATCCTATGGAAAAAGGATTGCATCATCTTTCGAAGGCCACCGACACCGCGTCAGTCGACTCCTCGTCGAAGTCCGCCACTGAGTCAGCAGACTCCCGCTCCTGCAAGTCCACCAAATCCGGCAAAGTGTCAGGCCACTCCTCCTCCATGTCCGGCAAAGTGTCAGGCCACTCCTCCTCCTCCAAGTCCGCCACAATGTCAGACGTCCACTCCTCCTCCAAGTCCGGCACAACCTCAGGCCACTCCTCCTCGTCCAACTCAGCCCCGTCAGCCGTCTCCGCCGCCTCAGCAATCGCAGAAGAGACACCCCGCAGCTATGGTGCGTAGCGATACGAGTCGAGGTACTACAGGAAGTACAGGCGGAGGCAAGCGATATAAATATGGTCGAAGCCTCATGCCTCTTTCACAGAGGGCTTATGACAGGTCCGAGGAGGAAATCGTAGCCATATCGAAGGCCGAGGTGGAAGCCCATTTTGCACCGAAACCGCCACCGCCGCCAAGTGAGAAAGTGCCTGAGGAAACGATTGACCACTTCATTCGTATGGCTCAACCACCAGCTCCCAAGCCTGTTGACACAGGCTATGAGCGCCACATCAGGAAGTTAAATCGAGCACGTCTACAAAAGGAAGCGAGCACACTACATCGGGATCGAGCAAACAAGAAGCAGCTGTCAAAAAATGTGGGAAAACCATTCCCCAGCTGGGAGAACAGGCGGCACAATCGATCCCCTCGCTTGTTGTGCCAACAACACGTGACAGTACGCGCGCCCAATATTATTGTGGGCAGACAGTGCACGTTCCCGAGGTGGGCAATGTGGTAATAACGGAGGAGCATATAATGCAGGCTGAAGTTCTCAACATCACTGTTGGACAACTCCTCGAGATCGAGCCCATGCCTTTGCTTAGAGAGGATGAAATAAAACGGAAATATGTTCGAGGCCAACCTTTGGTCGAGCTAGACAAGGTCAAGAACCTCCCAACGAGAATGTATGAATTGCATCAATGGTACATGAACATTACCAAGATTTCAGATCGATTGTCCCTCATGGTGAATGTCAAGGAGGAGCATTACTTCCATGAGAAAGCTGTGTCCATTGAGTATACTGAACTGTTTTATTATACAATCAAGACGCACTCGACAAATCTATCGTCAGTTGCTATTGTCTGTAAGTGATTTCTTTCTGTAATTTAAGTCTCAAGCTAGCTGTAGTGATCCTTTTGATCAATCATTACCTGTAATTATCCTCACTATATTCTTTTCTGTGGTATTATGCAGGATGAAGATGTATGAAATGAGAAAAGGTGGACGCTTTGGCATTGGGTTCATTGACCCAAACACCATTAATGAATACACATGGCTAATAAATCCACGTCAGCAAAAGAACGTAGAGGACAACATGCTAGAGTTCTTGAAGCGCCTCGAATAAAATGAAGATATACTACTTCCTTACAACTTCCAGTGAGTCACACTGTCTTGTACTACAAATTCTCTGTTTTTGCCTACTAGATAGCTACATGTTTTTGCTTACAAATGCCCTCTTAATTAAGACATGCAAACATGTGTGCATGCAGATTTCACTGGGTCTTGTGTATCATTAAAGTTGACGCCGGAACAGTTGAAGTACTGGACTCACTACTCAAAGAAAAAACTGACTATAACATCTTGTTTGGGGTAGTCAACAGGTAATTTCTATCATTATTAACTATATATCTCGACCTATTTAGTTCGTCATTTCATGATATGAACTATTTAATAACCCCTTTATTCAATTTTTTTGTCGGCGGGCAGGGCTTGGGCAAGGTTCATCAGCGTCACGGAAGGCGAATGGAAAAAAAAGCTTAAATGGTTTCGACCCAAGGTAAGTAATTAAGTAGTACTAGCTAGCTAGCTAGCTGCCATCTCTTTAATTATCATGCTTGATTAATTATTATCTAATCAAATTCCATTCTCGTAAAGGCCCTGAAGCAGGCGCAGGGGACTGGTCTGTGTGCATTCTGCGTTTGCGAGAACATTCGCATGATGGCGTCCGACAGGAGCAGATCTCAAAGACAGGAATGGGTACGCTTGTCAGAACACTATTCACAATTTTTACACCATTATCGATATCTAGTCACACAACTAATACACATGCATATTAATCTCCTTCTTAACGGTTCAAAGAGGTGCGGAAGAAGCTCCAAGAAACGAAGCGCGTAGAAGCACTTCAAGAGGAAATAGCGGCATTTTTGCTCGACCAGGTCATAAATCCGAAGGGAGAATACTATTACCCGCTACCGCCCCCATGAAAACTACTTCCAATTGTCATCGTGCTCCGAAGGCACCAATTAGGCTAATCCCACTGGCTCCGAAGGCAACATGCATATGTAGGAGAAATTGTATATAGCTATACATGTGTGTATGTGTGAATTAATTAATATGGTGGTTTGTGAGACATTGATGAGATATATATATGCATGATTGGTTCTACTAGAAATTATATATATATATATATATATATATATATATATATATATATATATATATATATATGCATAACGTGTACAATCTGTAGTATCGTAAAATACCAGCAAACAAAAAAGAATTAAAATGGAAACACAAAATTAAATGAAAAAGAAATCATAAAACTAAAAAAACCCCAAACCTTATAGTACCGGTTGGTCTTACCAACCGGTACTAAAGGGCTCCAGGCCCCCGGACCTGGCTCGTGCCACGTGGTTGCCCTTTAGCACCGGTTCGTGCTGAACCGGTACTAAAGGGGGGGGGGCTTTAGTGACCACAATTTAGTGCCGGTTATGGAACCGGCACTAAAGGGCCTTACGAATCGGTGCTATTGCCCGGTTCTGCACTAGTGCTACTTGAGTGGTAACCATAGAAGCATGTTTGCTAACAAGTTTAAGTTCACCCCTAATATCAGCCATATAATCACCCAAGCGTTTAATCATAAAGGTATTCTGTTTTAGTTGTCTACCAAAATAAGCATTAAAGTCATCTTGCTTAAACATAAAGTCATCAAACTCATCCAAGCACTGACTAGCAATTTAAGTAGGAGGGACTTCAGCTTTATCATATCTATAGAGAGAATTTACCTTTACTACCTGTGTCGGGATATCTGGAGGTTCTTCATTAAATAAGTAATTGAGATCATATACTTCTTCAACAGGCGGTAAATTAAGACCATGTATTTCTTCAATAGGAGGCGAATTCTTAACATCTTCAGCTTTAATACCTTTTTCTGTCATAGGTTTCTTTTCCTGTTGCATATCTTCGGGACTGAGAAATAGAACACCTGTCTTCTTCGGAGTTGGTTTAGGAATAGGCTCAGTAATTGGCTCAGGAACTGGCTCAGGAGGTAGCTCGGGAGGTGCCCAATTATTTTCATTTCCCAACATATTATTCAATAGAATTTCAGCTTCATCCGGTGTTCTTTCCCTGAAAAGAGAACCAGCACAACTATCCAGGTAATCTCTGGAAGCATTAATTAGTCCATTATAAAAGATATCAAATATTTCAGGTTTCTTAAGAGGATGATCAGGCAAAGCATTAAGTAACTTGAGAAGCCTCCCCAAGCTTGTGGGAGACGCTCTTCTTCAATTTGCACAAAATTGTATATTTCCCTCAAAGCAGCTTGTTTCTTATGAGCAGGGAAATATTTAGCAGAGAAGTAATAAATCATATCCTGGGGACTTTGCACACAACCAGGATCAAGAGAATTATACCATATCTTAGCACCACCCTTTAATGAGAACGGAAATATCTTGAGTAAATAAAGGTAGCGCGATCTCTCATTATTAGTAAACAGGGCAGCTATATCATTTAACTTAGTAAGGTGTGCCATAATAGTTTCAGATTCATAGCCATAAAAAGGATCAGATTCAACCAAAGTAATTATATCTGGATCAACAGAAAAATCATAATAATCCTGATCAGGAACATAGATAGGTGAAGTAGCAAAAGTAGGATCAGGTTTCATTCTATTTCTAAAATATTCTTTACTCCATTTAACTAGCAACCTCTTAAGTTCACGTCTATCCTGGCAAGCAAGAATAGCTGCAGAAGATTCAGCATCAAAAAGAAAACCCTCAGGAATAGCAGGCATAGGTTCATCATCACTAACATCATCGTGTTCAGGTTCAATAATTTCTCTTTCTCTAGACATAGCAATTTGCTCATCAAGAAATTCACCAAGTGGCACAGTAGTATCAAGCATAGAAGTAGTTTCATCATAAGTATCGTGCATAGCAGAAGTGGCATCATCAATAACATGCGACATATCAGAATCAATAGCAGTAGTAGGTTTAGGTGTCGCAAACTTACTCATAACAGAAGGAGAATCTAGTGCAAGGCTAGATGGCAGTCCCTTACCTCCCCTCATAGTTGAGGGCAAAATAGTAGTTCGATCATCTTTCAAGTTCTTCATAGTGTCCAGCAGATATAAATCCCAAGTGACTCAAAGAATAGAGCTATGCTCCTCGGCAACGGTGCCAGAAAAAGGTCTTGATAGCCCACAAGTATAGGGGATCGCAACAGTTTTCGAGGGTAAAGTATTTTACCCAAATTTATTGATTCGACACAAGGGGAGCCAAAGAATATTCTAAAGTATTAGTAGCTGAGTTGTCAATTCAACTACACCTGGAAACTTAGTATCTGCAGCAAAGTATTTAGTAGCAAAGTAATATGATAGTGGTGGTAACAGTAACAAAAGTAAAGACAGTAAAAGTAATGATTTTGGTATTTTGTAGTGATTGTGACAGTAGCAACGGAAAAGTAAATAAGTGTAAACCAGCATATGGAAAACTCGTAGGCACCGGATTACTGATGGATAATTATGCCGGATGTGGTTCGTCATTTAACAGTCATAACATAGGGTGACATAGAACTAGCTCCAGTTCATCAATGTAATGTAGGCATGTATTCCATGTATAGTCATACGTGCTTATGGAAAAGAACTTGCATGACATCTTTTGTCCTACCCTCCCGTGGCAGCGGGGTCCTATTAGAAACTAAGGGATATTAAGGCCTCCTTTTAATAGAGAACCGGAACAAAGCATTAGCACATAGTGAATACATGAACTCCTCAAACTATGGTCATCACCGGGAGTGGTCCCGATTATTGTCACTTCGGGGTTGCTGGATCATAACACATAGTAGGTGACTATAGACTTGCAAGATAGGATCAAGAACACACATATATTCATGAAAACATAATAGGTTCAGATCTGAAGTCATGGCACTCGGGACCTAGGGACAAGCATTAAGCATAGCAAAGTCATAGCAACATCAATCTCAAAACATAATGGATACTAGGGATCAAACCCTAACAAAACTAACTCGATTACATGATAAATCTCATCCAACCCATCACCGTCCAGCAATCCTACGATGCAATTACTCACACGGCGGTGAGCACCATGAAATTGGTGATGCAGGATGGTTGATGATGACGACGGCGATGAATCCCCCTCCGCGGAGCCCCAAACGGACTCCAGATCAGCCCTCCCGAGAGAGATTAGGGCTTGGCGGCGGCTCAGTATCGTAAAACGCGACGATTTCTTCTCCCTGATTTTTTTCTCCCCGAAAGCCAATATATGGAGTTGGAGTTAGCGTCGGAGGGCCACCAGGGGGCCCACGAGGTAGGGGGCGCGCCCAGGGGGGCACCCCCACCCTCGTGGATAGGGTGTGGGCCCCCTGGTCTTCATATTTTGTGAGGATTTTTCTTTATTTTTTCTAAGGTGTTCCGTGGAGTTTCAGGTCATTCCGAGAATTTTTATTTTCTGCACAAAAAAAATAACACCATGGCAATTCTGCTGAAAACAGCGTCAGTCCGGGTTAGTTCCATTCAAATCATACAAGTTAGAGTCCAAAACAAGGGTAAAAGTGTTTGGAAATGTAGATACGACGGAGACGTATCATAAATCAACTGCTATACCTGTCGGTATTTGTGAGGATGTGCCTGTTGTGGTTGCAAACGTTACTATTTTAATGGACTTTGTTATTCTTGATATTCCCGAAGATGATAGTATGTCTATTATTCTTGGAAGACCTTTCCTTAATACTGCAGGGGCTGTTATTGATTGCACCAAAGGCAATGTCACTTTTCATGTTAATGGCAATGAGCACATGGTACATTTTCTGAGGAAACAACCTCAAGTTTATAGTATCAACTCTATTGGAAAAATTCCATCAATTATATTTGGAGGTTTTGAATTTCCTCTCCCTACTGTCAAGAAAAAGTATGATATTCTTATTGTTGGGGATTTTCATATCCCCGTTGAGGTAACTTAGTGTTATTCGAAATTTCTCCGGTTCCGTGATTATTCGGAATGAGTTTGTTAACAAGACTTGATCAACCTTGTTAGTGGGTTCATTTTGATGATCACGAGATGGATGAAACTAGAAGCACAACCTTCTGTACCTTCTTTATATTTTCTGTTATTTAGTAGAAATAAAGTAAAATAGTATTTTTTCTGTTTGTCTCCTGACTCATCCGTGCAATATAAAAATATCCCGAAAATAAAAGCCCTCGGAATGCCATGCCAATTTAATATGATTTTTTCGCGAATATTTGAGGATTTACTGTGCAAAAATTACCACGGGGGGAGCTGCCACCTGGTCACGAGGGTGGAGGGCGCGCCCTACCCCCCTGGGCGCGCCCCCTGCCTCATGGGCCCACGGTGGCCCTCCTCCACTTATCCCTACACCCGTCTTCTTCCTCTGCCTCACGCAAACACGAAAAAACAACTCAAGCACGAGTTCCAGCCCCCGTTGCTGTGATTTTCGATCTCCTTGCTCAAAGCACCTATCGCAAAACTGCTTGGGGAGACTGTTCCTTGGTATGTGACTCCTCCATTGGTCCAATTAGTTTTTGTTCTAGTGCTTTAATTATTGCAAATTTGTGCTGCATAGGTGACCATGTTCTTGAGCTAGCATGTCAAATTTATATGGTTCCAAGTAGTTCCATGTCACGATCGGTTTTCCGGGTAATAAATTTCCAGAAAAGACCGTCGTGACAGACTTGGTATCAGAGCCGACCCTCGCGGTTACACGGATGGTTGCGGACAGGTGCGCGGTCATGTTGTGCATGACGTTTGTGACCGTCGTGGCACACGGCATGGCACATGTGCCGGACTGGAAGCACAGACGTATGTGCCAAGAGGGAACGTTCCTGTGGCCCAACGAGGACGTCGGTTCCTCTGAGTGTGGGTGTATGTGATAGCCTGGCTTATTAGGGATGATAGACTACTCATATCAATAAGGAATTCCTTCTTTTCCGGGAGCCCATTCGGACAGAACTCCAAAGTTAAGCGTGCTCAGCTTGGAGTAGTTTCAGGATGGGTGACCGACCAGGAAGTTGCTGCCGGGTGCGCACGAGTGAGGACAAAGTGCGTAGAAAATACTAGTATTGATCTGTGGGGCCAGTCTAGATCCCGCCAGGAGTAACGACCACCGGCGGGTGTGTCCGGGGCGTTACCGGTTTTCTGGGTATAAATTTCTAGAAAAGACTGTCGTGCTCATCAGCCCCAGGATTACTGTTAGCTGATGAGGCTCCAACTTGATACAGAAATTCCAAGCAAAGTACAAAATATGTAGTACAAGACCATTCTGGCCTGTGAGTACAACAAATGATTTCTAGTGGTTGATGGCGGAAGCGGTTTGTGGATCATCAGTGTCTATGGGACTCCAATTCCCACAGGAACAGCTGACCAGGTTAACTCCTATCTTCGCGAGGCTACTATCTCCGTTGCTTAGGTTCCGGGGCTGTCATCGCGTCGCTCCTCTCCGTGCAAGAAAATCTGGCCAAGACAATAGCTAGGGACAAGCCAGTGAGTACTTTGAATGTACTCGCAAACATTATGAACACAGGTATAATATAACAATGATGTGCTGAAAATATTTTATGCTCATGACGTCAGTCACAAAAATAAATCTCGGATGCATGCAAGCATGTTATTTATGGACATGCAATAACATAGTAGCATTAAGATTTATGAAAATAAACAACAAGCAATGCCACAGTCGGGCGTCTTAGCAACACCACATAAAGGGCTTTAAAAGAAATGCCACAGTCAGGCGTCTCAGCAACACCACATAAAGGGCTTTAAAATAAACAATCATAGTGAATATCCCAGAGGTAGAACCATCCCAGAGATACTCGATAATAACAATAATATCACGGTTAGTCAACAATAATAATAATCATAATTATCACAAGTCACAAGTAGTAGTCCCAGTTCTGGTTAACAGTTTCACATCCGAAGACCGACACTAAGACCGACACTTGACCCATCCCAGACTGTAGTCCTTAACCATGGACACGGCTATTCGAATAGGTTTAATCTCTGCAGAGGATGTACTCTTTACCCACGAGTAACGGATTCCTTTAGTCCATCGGGACTAATTCCGCTTACGGTCTTTTAAATGAAAACACACCTGACTTGCACACACCAGCTTAACTTACCGGTGTCTGGAATCACCCATGACACCCGTTAAGCAAAACTCTAAGTGGGGAGGCTACAACCTCGATTAGCATGGGATCACAAAATTTATACCGCGCGCAAAACTGGGGGAGCTACCCCCTCGGCTACAACCAAAACACCCATGCCCCCTAACCGGATGACTGGCTTTAATGCATGGCCATGGTACCCTCATCCCGGCCCCTCTGTACGGTGTGTGCTAGAAAGGGGTTGACAAATTACTGAACTGTACCCTACCTGTGGCAGGGACAAGTGGTAGCACGAAATAAGTGTGGGGGTTACTGGAACAAGACTCGATCTACAGTCGACTCAGGAGGTTTATAGTTTCCTGCATGACATGTATAACAAATATATTTCATCCAACAGAGTCACCGCTCATATCACCTTACCATGCCATACCAGACATAACCGTCCCGACGGAGACCGGCGACAAACTCATGCCTACCCAAGGCAGAGGTTTTCCCGGGTTCCTGCCGGTATGCATGCAAGGCACATGAGGGTGATTATCATCACAAGTGTGTTCATTTCCAACAGCATGGATATCACTAATATGCACTCATGCATATGATCATACCACATGAAATAACAAGTCCTTCGAAATGCGGTGGAGTTATAAATGTATCAACGATCACACCAAAAATATTATGTCGGGGTTCAGAATGCTTGCCTTCAATGTGTGGAAAGGAAGGGTGCACTCCAAAACTTGAAACGTTCCTCCTCTCTTCAAAAATCCTATTTTAGCAATATAAAAGAATTAACACACAAAATAAAAACAGCACCGAAAGTTGTTCTGAAATTTTTTCAAATAAATCTTAAAATAAACTAGGTGAAATTTGAGAGAGGCAGGAAAAAGAATCATTTCATTTGGAGTTATATTTAAAAAGATAAAGCCAGTCAAAGATTTGGTCAAAATCTGTTTTTTAATAATAAAACAGAAAAGAAAACGTTTCGGCAGAATACATCTTCGAACAGGGGAAACATACTCGGGGTTTTGCGCTTTCACTTAACACGCGTGGCAGCGGGGTGGGTCACTAACAGTGGGCCCGCCTGGCCCACTGGTCAGGTTTGACCAGTCGCCGCGCCCCTTCTCCCTCCTCTGTCCGAGCGAGGCGAGGCTCCGGCGATGCTTGCCGGCGAACGGCGGCACCGTTCGGGAAACGGAGGCCATCTGCGGGTTCAGGGGATCGAGATGGTCACTCCGGTGGTCGATACGGTGTCTGGGGTGGACGGAGCTGCCGGCGGCGAGCTTCACAGCGGACGGTGGTCGTCAGGCAAAGTGGTTTTTCTCCTGCAGTGAGTCCCGATCGAAATCGAGCAGGGGGATGGATTCACGAGGGGGAGAGGAAGCTCCTGGTGAAGAGAGTGGAGAGGGGGAGGCTTTGGTGGCGCCGGAATGGTCGAGACAGCAGCGGCGGCTGGAGTTGCCGGAGATGAGGAAGACGGCCTCCTCAGGTCGATTGGCTGCCATGGGGGAACTGGAGGAGTGTACTGAGGCCGCCTGCGAATGGAACGTGCTCGGGGGCCTCCTTAAATAGGCGCTCAGGGTCGGTTCCGACGGTGGCCGCGGATAAGGTCGCCGGCGACCGTCTTACTGTGCTGTAGAGCGACGTGGCGGTGGCTGGCTAGCTCTAGGGGCTAACGACGATCACTCCACTGTCAAAGGAGGCGAGCTGGCGCGCTGTGGTGGTTGGGGCGGTGTTGCCCATGGCGGTGGCGGATGCGGCCGTGGGCGTGCCGCCAAGCGGCTTGCTGGCTACGCTGCAGGGGGTGAGGAGGCTGTCGGGGCTTCTAGCGTGACGTGGCGAGAGGGAGAGGATTTGGATGAGCTCGGGGAAACTTATCCAGGGGGGGTGAGTTGGCTCGGGCGTGAACACGTGCAAAACGCGCGCTCTGCTCGCGCTCTGGGCATGCACGGCACTCGTTCGACGAAATGCCAGGGCGACCCAAGTTGCTAGGACGCTAATGCAAATTCACAGGCCTAGGTTAGTGACATATAGAAGGCTACTAGACAACTTGGTTTGGACAGATGGGAAAGTTCACAACACAAACTTACAATCATGCCAAATCTGTCCATGCCCACAGGGTGTTTGACGAAATGCCAGAGGCATCTAGGCAGGTCTTGGAGTGGTCAAAAATTCCAGATGGTGGTCTCATTAGGTGAATAAAAGGGTGGTGAGGTTAGTTGGCAAAATACAGAAACTTGTTAGTGCAAGTTTTGCAAAAACTCAATTCTGGACAGGAGACAAATGACATCACTTTTACGAGCCAAAAATGATCCAATGGGTGCATGCTCCTGCACCTAGGGGTTTAGTATGGAGGACTACAAGTAGGTAAAAGAATCATGGATAAAGGAGCAACTTAAAATATAGTTGATGTACAAATCATCAAGTTGAACCAGAGTGGAAAAGAGGTTGATTCACTCAACTTTTTCAAAGAACATAGCTGGGTTTTTGCATAAAGCTGAATAATATGCTCCTACTGACATCCCAAAATTTTGGTAGAAGATTTAAAGAAATAAATAAATAGGTTGTAGTGCAAAACTGTCCTCTGGACCAGATTTGAAAACTTGGGATAGAGCTCAAAGTATTCAATGAAAGAAATATATTTTTGCATAAAAGTGATTTAAAAACATCACCTGACATCTCCAAATTTTGGTGGGATTTTTAGATAAATATATCAAATGGTTGTAGTTCAAATATGGCCATATAACCTTGAAAAACCATTTTTCAAGAAAATAAAGATCAAGCAAATTAATTATGTAATTAGTTCTACTAATAAAAGAAAAGTTTTTCTTGAGAGGTTAAACAAGTCCAATAACATATTTGAAAAGTTTTCTCTATGGGGAAAACTCTATAATAGCAAGGGAGAAAAAGGTTCAAAGATCAAAAGGGAGCCCAGAAAATAAAAGTTTTAATTTCCTGGCAAAATTTTAATTAATAAAACAAGGGCAAAATTTTGGGGTGTCACAGCACTACCCCCCTTAAAAGAAAATCTCGTCCTCGAGATTTGTTAAGATTTGTTTTGAAAAATATCTTTCCTGTGAGCTGGAACCAAAAGATTTATTCATAGCACAAACTTGCGTCGTCGAGGTTGGCAGCTACACCCGGGATAAAAAAATGCAATCGCACATCAACATACTCATGCATGGCTACTATTAAAAACAGGAGTGCACAAGCAGACATCATCTAATTATGGTGACACAGGGTCACAAGATTACAAGGCGAGGTCATTCTAAGACTCGGCATCATTCGAGCGATTTTAGTCTACCTCGTTCATATCTAAGCGGGCTTGCCTCGCGGACGCCGAGGTTTCTCCACGGTTTTCACCATCGGAATTAGCTAGAGAGGGTTGAGGGGCTGCAGGCTCGGGGTAGCGATGATGACCATCGTGGGGATTGTTGGCCACAATCCCGTTGGAGTGTGCCCCCCAAAGACGACGAAGTACTTCTGGGGTCATCAAGGTATTTTGGTTGATGGCCGGGGCTGTGCTGTGTTGAGGCTAGCGTGCCCTTTTTATAGAAAAAGGGAACAAAGTCTTCCCTCGCACGCTCGCGAATAAGACAGATTATTGGCGCGCGACCGACAGGCTAGGCTGATAGGTTGGGCATCGACTGCCAAAAGTGTCGGGGTCTCTCTGTGGCTATCTTGCACGGGAAGCTTGGCTGGGGTTTTTGGTTAGGGTCTGGTGGGTTGGTTTTCCTAGGTTTTTTGACCTGGCTAAGATAGGATTAGCCAATGGTCAGCCTGGCTCTGATACCAAGTCTGTCACGACCGGTTTTCCGGGTATAAATTTCCAGAAAAGACCGTCGTGCTCATCAGCCCCAGGATTACTGTTAGCTGATGAGGCTCCAACTTGATACAGAAATTCCAAGCAAAATACAAAATATGTAGTACAAGACCATTCTGGCCTGTGAGTACAACAAATGATTTCTAGTGGTTGATGGCGGAAGCGGTTTGTGGATCATCAGTGTCTATGGGACTCCAATTCCCACAGGAACAGCTGACCAGGTTAACTCCTATCTTCGCGAGGCTACTATCTCCATTGCTTAGGTTCCGGGGCTGTCATCGCGTCGCTCCTCTCCGTGCAAGAAAATCTGGCCAAGACAATAACCAGGGACAAGCCAGTGAGTACTTTGAATGTACTCGCAAACATTATGAACACAGGTATAATATAACAATGATGTGCTGAAAATATTTTATGCTCATGACGTCAGTCACAAAAATAAATCTCGGATGCATGCAAGCACGTTATTTATGGACATGCAATAACATAGTAGCATTAAGATTTATGAAAATAAACAACAAGCAATGCCACAGTCGGGCGTCTTAGCGACACCACATAAAGGGCTTTAAAAGAAATGCCGCAGTCGGGCGTCTGAGCGACACCACATAAAGGGCTTTAAATAAACAATCATAGTGAATATCCCGGAGGTAGAACCATCCCAGAGATACTCGATAATAACAATAATATCATGGTTAGTCAACAATAATAATAATCATAATTATCACAAGTCACAAGTAGTAGTCCCAGTTCTGGTTAACAGTTTCACATCCGAAGACCGACACTAAGACCGACACTTGACCCATCCCAGACT
>NC_041393.1:767433985-767434960 GCF_002162155.2 Triticum dicoccoides | reverse complement strand
GACACCCGTTAAGCAAAACTCTAAGTGGGGAGGCTACAACCTCGATTAGCATGGGATCACAAAATTTATACCGCGCGCAAAACTGGGGGAGCTACCCCCTCGGCTACAACCAAAACACCCATGCCCCCTAACCGGATGACTGGCTTTAATGCATGGCCATGGTACCCTCATCCCGGCCCCTCTGTACGGTGTGTGCTAGAAAGGGGTTGACAAATTACTGAACTGTACCCTACCTGTGGCAGGGACAAGTGGTAGCACGAAATAAGTGTGGGGGTTACTGGAACAAGACTCGATCTACAGTCGACTCAGGAGGTTTATAGTTTCCTGCATGACATGTATAACAAATATATTTCATCCAACAGAGTCACCGCTCATATCACCTTACCATGCCATACCAGACATAACCGTCCCGACGGAGACCGGCGACAAACTCATGCCTACCCAAGGCAGAGGTTTTCCCGGGTTCCTGCCGGTATGCATGCAAGGCACATGAGGGTGATTATCATCACAAGTGTGTTCATTTCCAACAGCATGGATATCACTAATATGCACTCATGCATATGATCATACCACATGAAATAACAAGTCCTTCGAAATGCGGTGGAGTTATAAATGTATCAACGATCACACCAAAAATATTATGTCGGGGTTCAGAATGCTTGCCTTCAATGTGTGGAAAGGAAGGGTGCACTCCAAAACTTGAAACGTTCCTCCTCTCTTCAAAAATCCTATTTTAGCAATATAAAAGAATTAACACACAAAATAAAAACAGCACCGAAAGTTGTTCTGAAATTTTTTCAAATAAATCTTAAAATAAACTAGGTGAAATTTGAGAGAGGCAGGAAAAAGAATCATTTCATTTGGAGTTATATTTAAAAAGATAAAGCCAGTCAAAGATTTGGTCAAAATCTGTTTTTTAATAATAAAACAGAAAAGAAAACGTTTCGGCAGAATACATCTTCGAACAGGGGAAAC